>NC_135663.1:67720355-68020355 GCF_964188315.1 Podarcis muralis
GTACCTATTTATCTACTTGCACTTTGACGTGCTTTCAAATTGCTAGGTTGGCAGGAGCTGGGACCGAGCAATGGGAACTCACCCCATCGCAGGGATTCGAACCGCCAACTTTCTGATCAGCAACCCCAAGAGGCTCAGTGGTTTAGATCACAGCGCCACCCGCATCCTCATTTCCACACTAGTTCACGTCAAAACAAAATGTGCCAAGTCAAATCACTAAATAATTTTGACAATGTGACCATTACAGTGGTACCTCTGGTTAAGAACTTAATTCGTTCTAAAGGTCTGTTCTTAACCTGAAACTGTTCTTAACCTGAGGTACCACTTTAGCTAACGGGGCCTCCTGATTTCTGTTCTCATCCTGAAGCAAAGTTCTTAACCCGAGGTACTATTTCTGGGTTAATGGAGTCTGTAACCTGAAGCGTCTGTAACCCGAGGTACCTCAGTATAATGTTTAAAGTAACCCAGATGCAACTTTTGCATACGTTAACAAAAATGTAAGACAGCAAATACACACACACATACGGTATATGGTTTTTCATATGTTACAGTCATATATCAAACATAGAACATAAAAACAAGATCCCAAGGAATCTCTTGTACTTCCTCCCCTTTGTGGGTCCTATTATTAATAATTTCCTCCCGCATCTTTTATGATGATCCAAATCTTTTACATCTCCATTGTATCTAAAAGTTACAATTAAACTACAAATGATATTCTAATCCTACTAACGATTTTAACTGATAACAATGGTCTTTAAGGTAAGTTATAAATTTCCCCCATTCCTTATTAAAATTCTGGTCTTCCTGATTTCTGATTTTAGCCATTGCGGCATAGTCCATCAACTTCATCTGCAATTCTTCACTGTGCGGATGTTATTGGCTAAATAATATCTTTAAAACAAGAAACCAAGAACCAACACTCACCCTTCCCCACTGCCTCAAAGCTAAAAACAATCCCTCTGAAATTTCAGAAAGACACCAGTTTTAGGCAGTCACCAACAAGACACCTGCTCCTTAGAAAGCTCCCAAGTGTCTTAGTGGATGTGGGGGATGAAGCAGGTGGAAGAGGTTGATTCAAAATACGTAGCTCTGCCCCTCAAATGTTGAGGGATAACTTCTGAAGGGACAACTCTGCCCATGTAGGCTCCCCTTCCAAGGAAGAACCCTGATTTTCCACATCAGAGGCCAAGAGGAACTACGTGAACTTCTGGGCTGGGTTAAATTCATGGCGCTGGAGCAGCTTTGCTCCAGTAACATGTGAAGAGGACTAGTCTCTCCCCTTAAAAGAACCTACTTCAAAATAAATGTACATAGTATTGCATGGTAAAGGTAAAGGTAAAGGGACCCCTGACCATTAAGTCCAGTCGTGACCGACTCTGGGGTTGCGGCGCTCATCTCGCTTTATTGGCCGAGGGAGCCGACGTACAGCTTCCGGGTCATGTGGCCAGCATGACTAAGCTGCTTCTGGCGAACCAGAGCAGCACACGGAAACGCCATTTACCTTCCCGCCGGAGTGGTTCCTATTTATCTACTTGCACTTTGACGTGCTTTCGAACTGCTAGGTGGGCAGGAGCAGGGACCGAGCAACGGGAGCTCACCCCGTCGCGGGGATTCAAACCGCCGACCTTCTGATCGGCAAGTCCTAGGCTCTGTGGTTTAACCCACACTGCCACCCGCGTCCCAATTGCATGGTAAAAGTACTCTAATTTCAAGTTTATCAACAAAGAGCAAGGCACTGCCTGCATAAAGGACAACTGCGGTCCTTCAAAAATCCAAACGAATCAGCTTACAGACAAAGCTTTCTGGAAACAGGATTTTACTAATGATGAATGAATTCCCCCAGTCCTACCTTATTATTAGTCCACAGTTCCGTTATGCCTCGGGTTTCACTCTGGTCCCCCCCCCCCCCAAGCGAGAAAAGAGAATTTTGGACTGCAGATAATGGATTTGCACATGTACCCTCACAATTTGCCTGCAGCACATTTTCTCCTTTTGAAGTTTCCTTCAATTTTTTCCCCCTACACTACACCTGCAGTCCAGAATGTTGTTTTTTTTTACAAAAAAGCTTTCCCTTCCCAGAAATAATTTTCAAAAATAAATAAATAAATTACAGAATGTGTATTATCTTCTGGGGAAGCAGGGCTTTTAAAATTAAATAATTCACTATGTGTTATATACTGAAAGAAAATTACCTTAAAATGCAACATAGATGGTATTTAACACCTGAAAGAATAGCAAAAATGAATAAAAATTGTAGCGATGTCTGCTGGCGATGCAAAACGGGAAAAGGTACTATGATACATATATGGTGGAATTGTTTAAACATCAAACAATTTTGGGAAATAATATATAATGAAATGAAAAAAATGTTTAGATACTCATTTAGGAAAACACTAGAAGGTTTTCTATTGGGAATAGTACCAGGAAGCCAAAAGGAAGAAGATAAGACCTTATATTTATACGCAACAGTAGCAGCAAGGCTATTGATTGCGAAAAACTGGAAAAGTGGTATAATACCGACAAAAACAAAGTGGCTTGCCAAATTATTGGAGTATTACAATATATCCAAAACAATGGAAGAAATTGGAAGGATTTCAAAAGAAAAGATAGATAGGGACTGGAAGGTGTTTAAAAGATACTTGCAAAATCATATCGAAAAATCAGAACTCCTATTAGAATAAACAAGTTCCGTTTCAAATACTGAAATATCAAATAAGATGGATAACAATGTGTAATAGAAAAGAAGTATGAAATTAGGCTAAAGGTGTGTGAAAGAAAGTAATAGAAGTGGAAAGAAATTGTAATTGTGTAGATTGGAAGTCAAACACAAAGGTGGGGTGAGGGGTGGTGGATGGTGATGGGGAAAGGAATTATTTGTGGGATTGAGTGTAAGTATGTTTGAACACTTTTAAGGATTGTATGAAATGTATGTTTGTATGCTTGTATATGTGTATTAATGATGAACTATTTTAACAATAAAAACTTATTAAATTTAAACAACAACAAAAACACAAAGCACCTGCAAGGGGGGGGGGGAAGTATTGTATACAATTCTAATTCATTCACTTGGTACTTTGCAAAAAGAACATTTCAGAAGCACTTCTCACAAAACTATCCAGGGTTTTTCCTAGTCTGCAATAACCTCTCTCCTTTATACACAACCCTATAGTTGATACTGCTCTTTCACGCTACAGAACATATAAGATATTTCGCCCCCCTAGCATTATTGACTCATCTTGCGCTATTATTAGTTCATGGAGAATCTGGTTCTTTCTTTCTTTCTTTCTTTCTTTCTTTCTTTCTTTCTTTCTTTCTTTCCTATTCTCAGTGCTGTTTTTCTAGCTTTACATATCAAACGGTGTCATTTCCAAAATGCAGCAATGCAAAACAACCAATGCTCAGAAATGATTTCTCAAATAGGTGGAAATACAAAAGAAAGAAAGATATGTACTTTTGCTGAATATGTGATAAAAGGTAATGTTTCTTGCTATACATGTTATATTATGTCCTGTTATTAGTGCACGGAAAACAGCCTTTCAAGAGACACCTTTCCCCACCCCAGGCTTCTAACTCTTTTTCTTGGATAACCTTAGAATGTATTGTTCAAAACTGCATGAAAGGGAAAAATTGACATAATTTGAATTGCTATGCTCTCCAAAACTCAGTAATTCTCATTTACAATTTCATGCCTACACAATGCACTTTCTTTATAAAATGCAATCTGGGGAGCATGCCATGGTGTGAAGGGGAGGACATCACTTTAATACAAGATGATAAATGCTACATAATTACAATAACCTTTATTTTATAGAGAAGGAGGTAAGGGTGAAATATATGTGAGACAGCCAGCTGAGATCCAGAACACACGTAAAGGCAGGCAGTCCTTTGAAGAAGTCAATGGATGTAGCCACAGGCAAGTCTTTCTCTTTAGAACTGTTACCACCAAGGTCAGTGAAATCTTCAACTCAGGATACTGTGATTATAACTAGAGATAAATAATGGCATGAACGTCCATCCCTAGTAATATGATTTTTTTTGCATAGCTTTGTTTTACTACCAGTTACATCATGTAAAAAAAGGTAAAGGTACCCCTGCCCGTACAGGCCAGTCTTGCCAGACTCTAGGGTTGTGCGCTCATCTCACTCTATAGGCCAGGAGCCAGCGCTGTCCGCAGACACTTCCGGGTCACGTGGCCAGCGTGACAAGCTGCATCTGGCGAGCCAGCGCAGCACACGGAACGCCGTTTACCTTCCCGCTGGTAAGCGGCCCCTATTTATCTACTTGCACCTGGGGGTGCTTTCGAACTGCTAGGTTGGCAGGCACTGGGACCGAATGACGGGAGCGCACCCCGCTGCGGGGATTCGAACCGCCGACCATGCAATCGACAAGTCCTAGGCACTGAGGTTTTACCCACAGCGCCACCCGCGTCCCTATCATGTACTAGGATGTATTTTTTACATCATGTACTAGGATGTATTTCATGCAATTAATCCATCTCTCCTTCTGCTGTAATAAAGGAAAGGAAATGCATTAAACTCTGTTGACACTCTGCCCTGCCACCATGTTTGGCAACAGATTTATAGTGCAAGAGTATAGTGGTACCTCTGATGTCAACAGGATCCATTCCGGAGCCCTGTTCGCATCCTGAAGCGAACGCAACCCACATCTGCGCATCCGCGGGTCATGATTCGCCGCTTCCGCACATGCGTGTGATGTCATTTTGAGCATCTGCGCATGCGCAAGTGGCAAAACCCAGAAGTAACGTGCTCTGTTACTTCCAGGTCGCCACGGAGTGCAACCTGAAAATACTCAACCGAAGCTACTTCAACCCGAGGTATGACCGTACTTGTTTTTTGTCACCAATGTCTACTTGCTTACACATCAATTCTCATCTTGCCCAGCTGATTGAAGGTCTAATGTGATTCCATCAGCATAACACTTTTGAGAATTTGGCTAATCCTGGTTTTGTTTCACCAGCAAATTTTCCTTCCCTCCTGGTCTTGGCTTCCTGGTGCCATCTAGGACCAAAATGAGACAACTGGGTGATTCTTTTAAATGGTCTTCATTTAAGCACCTATTTCTTTCTATCCTACCCACTTCCAAGGCAATGGAGCCGGTAACTATGGATTGGGGTGGGTAAAAACAAAGGAAGAGCAAAATTTCCATATGGATGGATGAATAGACAGGTCATTTATCAACACATGAAGCTAACTTTTCCTGAGCCAAACACTTGTTACACCAAGCTTAGTCATTTCTGTTCTGATTAAAAACAAGCTCGCTTGGGTCTCAAGCTGAGAAGGGACTTTCTCAGTTCAGTTATCTGAAATCCTTTAAGCTGGAGATACTCTGGACTGAGCATTGAACTTTCTACATACGATGCTTGTAGTCTTTCGTAGAGATATGGCCCCTCTCCCCAAACCTATGGTTTGTATACCTGTCACACATTCCAGGAGTGAAACCGGAAAGGATTTGTGTGAGCTTTGCAGGGTGATCTGAGGAGCCATTAAGAGACTCAAGCCTGTGCATCAACACCTATCTCAAAATTATGGCACATCCTATCAATATTATCGTATTTTTCGCTCCATAGGGCACACCGGACCATAGGGCGCACCTAGTTTTTAGAGGGGGAAATCAAGGGGGGGGAATTATTTCCCCCCCCCAGCCCCAAAGAGCAGCTTACAGGCTGTGCGCAACCTCTCCCTGCCAGAGGGGTTGCGCGCGGCTATGGCACAAGCCAAAACAGGGAGCGGGATCCCTCCTGCTGGCTGTTTTGGCTTCCTCTTTAGCTGCGTGCCACCTCTCGCTGCCAGGAGAGGCTGCTCAGGGCTAAAGAAGCCATAGCCACGTGCCGCCTCTCCCTGCCAGAGGGGCTGTGTGCGGCTATCCCTGAAGCCTTCTGAGCGCAGCCCAAGTTCCCGCTGCGCTCCTCAGGCTTCGGGTTCCTTTTGCTGAAGCCGGGAGAGCAAGACTCTCCTGGCTACAGCGAAAGGAACCTGAAGCCTCCAGAACGCAGTGGGAACTCGAGCTGTACTCAGGGGGCTATCCCTGAAGCCTGGAGAGTGAGAGGGGTCAGTGTGCACCGAAGCCTCTCACTCTCCAGGCTTCAGCGAAAGCAACGCAAAGTCTCCGGAGTGCGGAGGGAGCGCTCCCTCTGCGCTTCGGAGGCTTCGCGTTGCTATCGCTGAAGCCAACGAGCCTGCATTCACTCCATAGGACGCACACACATTTCCCCTTAATTTTTGGAGGGGGAAAAGTGTGTCCTATAGAGCGAAAAATACGGTACTTTGGAGAGCCAGTGTGGTGTAGTGGTTAAGAGCGGTAGTCTCGTAATCTGGGGGACCGGGTTCGCGTCTCCGCTCCTCCACATGCAGCTGCTGGGTGACCTTGGGCCAGTCACATTTCTCTGAAGTCTCTCAGCCCCACTCACCTCACAGAGTGTTTGTTGTGGGGGAGGAAGGGAAAGGAGATTGTTAGCCGCTTTGAGACTCCTGAAGGGGAGTGAAAGGCGGGATATCAAATCCAAACTCTTCTTCTTCCTCTTCTTCTTGTTTGTAAATTGTTTTTCTGGAGTTCGAGGTGCTCTGTGTTTCAGTTGGGTGCCTCGTTCATCTTGTCTCAGCCACAAAAGCCCCGAAAAGGTCATCGAAAGGTGGGTTTGTCTTTAGAAATAGAAGATCAGCCTAACTAGTCTTCTACCCTGAGGAGCTAGAAGCCTGCAAGGTCAGGAATCTGAAACTTCAGAATGTTTTCATCTGATCAGGATCAGCATGACTGTGAAGCTGTTTAAACATGGTGCAAATAAATGCAGAAGGGTGAGGAGTGGAATGAATTTGTACTTCTAACCCCTGAATATACAGCTCAGAGCGCATAGGCCATGTTAGCAAATAGCTGTACCTGGCAAAACTGACACGTTCAACTTCCATGTGCAGAGACTTTGTACAAGAGGCTGTACACACAAAGGCTGTACACTAGCAGGCATAACCTCATTTCCATTGCATTCCCATTTCCAATGTCTGTCCAGGGCTTCTGTGTCTTTGCAGAATCCACATGGATGATAAGAGCAATTAAGAAAGCCAATGAACAGTGTCCCCAACTGCAAATTGTAATGGGAGGCATTCCCTTTAAACATCCACAGCGCCACTTTGATATTCTTCAGAAAGCTCCCTCTTTACAACTTTGCTCTGCTGCAATGGCTATAAAAACACTTCTAATAAGCAGCTTTCTAAAAAGTCCACAGCCTATTGAATAGCTAGCACTGTTTCACTGTTTCTTTCCTGTCCTCTGATAACTTCACTCTAATCCTCCTGTTATTCTTGTAATATCTGTTTGCATTTTATCTGGTCTTGGGGACCTAATTTTGTTGTTATTTGTGTAGCAGCTACACACCTTGGGTGTGCAGTAAAAATCATAAATGAGCCCAACAAATAGCTGTCGTTCTTTAGGGAGTTTTACCTTTTGATGAGGTAAAAAAAAAATATTGTATGGACACTTTGAAGGAACATAAGAAGCCACACTTGTAAAACTGATGTATTTATTTTGTATTTGAAAGAGAAATCAAAAAGAGGTGTTTGAAATGTGAAAAAGTCACGCCTAGCCAAAATATTGATCTGTTCGTCAACTGCTTTAGATGTAAATAAATGAAACCAAAACGTGTTATGCATTGCAATAAAGCCCCGGGGCATCTGGTTGCAAGTGCAAATATAATTTGCTTTAAATGTGTGAGATTAAATAAACAGTTCTTTAGTGTTTCGTTTTTCTTAAAAACATTTATGAGCTACAACAGGCACCCACTATCTGCAGCTTCTGGAAACAGGTGAAGACATTTTTGTCTTTCTAGGCTTTCCCAACTGAATATATGAGTCTTTACCACGAGTGTCCACTTGTTACAGTTTCAGGATTGTTTTAAATTTATTTGTTGTTTTGGTGTTTTTAAACTGCTTTTAATAACCTTATGTGTAAATCACCTTGAGATGGTGGTTTAGAATGCAATTAATAAATTAACTGTAACAACAGAAATAATTTATCACTGGTAGTGCAGACCTTTATTTTCGCCAGTCAGGAGAGAATTTCAAGGTGTCCTGAAGCTCAGATTAATAATAATAATAATAATAATAATAATAATAATAATAATATCCCACAATGTGTACCTTACGCAGCCCTGTGTTTAGAGGGAGGCTGACATAAGCTAGAGACAGTTGCCTGTACGAGTTTTCTTTTATGCTGGTTAAGCATCTGTTTTTCAGCAGACAAAGATACCTTACTCAGCGAAGTTCTGCCTGACTCCTTCCCTTCCTCAGGGCTACAACTGTTATGCACAAAGATACAGCAAATCAGGCTTTCAGAGGATCTCCTGGGCGCTGTGGCTTTCCCAGTCGCCAAGACCATGTTAAAAACTAGGCTGTGGGCCATAGATCGCCAGGAACTAATCTAATCTCAGCTGTGGAAAAAACATGCTCCCTTCTTTATTTTCGATTCTTTTGGGCGCAGGAATATAATCTTAATTGTTTACAATTTTTGTTTAATCTGCAAGGAAGAAGGGCCTTTTCGCTGGCTAGGTTCAATTCTAATCCTTCTAACCCCCTTTGGGGTAGGTTTACGGGTTTGGCAGGAGATAGGATCTGCCCATGCGATGCCCACCTGGTGGAAACTTTAGCTCACATGGCCCTTAAATGCAAAATGTATGATGATCTCCGCCAACAGTTTCTAGACCATCTATGCATTCCAACATGGAAACCAGAGATGGAGGTTATGCGCTTCTTATTACAGGGGAGAGACCAGGAGCTCACCAAGACTCGCTAAGTTCCTCTATTTGATTTTTTTTGTCGCCGAAGTATGCTACAGGATCCTGCCCTTGCTGGAAACCCACAGAGATGAGGCGGGTCGCTCGCCTCTCCTGCCCTTTGGCGGGTGACTGTGCTGTTGGGGTGGTGCCGAGATCACACTGGCCTATCTATTCTGAATGTATTCTGAATATTCTTATGTGATGCCAATAAAGGTTACTTGACTTGATAATAATAATAATAAATTTATACCCCGCCCATCTGGCTGGGTTTCCCCAGCCACTCTGGGCGTCCTCCAACAAAAGATTAAAAATACATTAAACAGGGTTGCCTTCAGATGTCTTCTAAACGTCAGATAGTTGTTTATTTCTTTGACATCTGATGGGAGGGCGTTCCACAGGGCAAGTGCCACCACTGAGAAGGCCCTCTGCCTGGTTCCCTGTAACTTTGCTTCTCACAGTGAGTAGCCTGGGTGTTAAGCAAGTGCGCCTGAAGATCCAGGAGTATTAGAAAAGCCCTGCTGGATCAGAACAGAGGTTTATCTAGTCCTGCATCTTTCCCCCCCGCAGATATCAACCACATGACAGGACATGAAGTCAATACAGTAGCTTTGTAACACTGTTGTTTTCAAGTGACTGGTGGAACTTGGAGGGATGTAGCAGATCTGAGTGATGGCTGCTGGGGCAGAGGAAGACGTTTGAAATGTCAGGGAAGAACCTGTTTGTTCCCGATGCCTGAAGGAGGAGCCTGGTAAACATGAGGTGCTAAATGGATGCCAAAACACCTGCCCCCCTTACCCCGAGATTATACTTCTTCTAACCTTTAGAAGGAGGTTCAAACCCTGAAGCTATGGGTGAAACCCTAGTGGCCATCAGATGCCCAGATGTTGAACTTGCAAATTTATAGTGAATCTCTGTCCTGAAGCACTCTTCAGGCTTACATATGAAGAAGGGTGAGCAACGTGTAGCCAGTACAGTGGTACCGCGGGTTAAGTTCTTAATTCATTCCGGAGGTCCGTTCTTAACCTGAAACTGTTCTTAACCTGAAGCACCACTTTAGCTAATGGGGCCTCCTGCTGCCGCCGCGCCGCTGGAGCACGATTTCTGTTCTCATCCTGAAGCAAAGTTCTTAACCCGAGGTACTGTTTCTGGGTTAGCGGAGTCTGTAACCTGAAGCGTATGTAACCTGAAGCGTATGTAACCCGAGGTACCACTGTATAAATGCTAGGAGCCTGGCCTTACTGCTTTTGTTCATTACTCTAATCTATTTTCATTAATTTTCAGTGTAAATATATAAAACAAAACAGGTTAAGTACATCAGCAATAAGTGAACACACACACCCAACCTCACTCCCGGAAGATGTTTGTGTAGATATTTTATGTCTGTACAGTCGTACCTTGGTTTTCGAACAGCTTAGTTCTCGGATGTTTTGGCTCCGGAACACCACAAACCCAGAAGTGATTGCTCCAGTTTGCGAACTCTTTTTGGAAGCCAAACATCTGGAACGGGGCTTCCGTGGCTTCTGATTGGCTGCAGGGGCTTCCTGCAGCCAATCAGAAGCTGCACTTTGGCTTCCGAACGTTTTGGAAATCAAACGGATTCCATTCGACTTCCAAGGTACGACTGTATTCGGAAGAAAATTAAGAGCTTAAAATCATCTACATTTTTCTCTCATGGACGAGTTCCTGTTGCTCTGGAGGTCTCATTCTATGACCCAGCAGAGCAGCAAATGGCCCTACAGAACACCAGGGTGTTGGGATAAACTCAGGCCAAATCTTTATTGACTGTAGCAGGAAGGGTAAGGTTTGGCAATGGCACTAGGACCACCATCCACTTGTCCCTTACTGGTGGAATGGGATCTGCTGGGGCTGGACCATGCCCAGATCTGTTCCACGTGAGTCAACCATTGCTGTCATGGTGCAAGCTGGTAAAGTCACACTGGGCAATCGGGGTGAGGGTTCCAGCCAAGCAGAGACCCCAACCTGAGCATGGGTCATGCCATGCCCAATCCTTCCCTCAGGCCCTGGATGGATCCCACCCCCCTTTCACAACATGGCCAGTGCCAGTTCTGCCCATATACATACACAGCGTTATTCCTCCTAACAGAAGGTAGCCAGAAGGTTTCACTGAGGCGGAAAAGCCCCAGCTGAAAAAGCTGGCAGCGTTAAGATAAACTCAACAGGGTAAATAATTTTTGACGGGTGTAAAAGTGGAAAACTGATTTGTATGGTTATAGTAAAATATGCAGGAACGTATGATACATATAACGAACCTTGGAAAGGGAAGAAGGGAAGTCACTGGATATGTTAAAGTTTGTAAAACGTTTATTTTGAAATGTGAAATTGAAAACTTAACAAGAATTATTATAAAAACAGCCCCAGTCGAGGCCCAATCAGGTTGAGAGGGGGAAAATTCTTTCCAGCCCTGTCAACCAGTGACCCGCTGACAGCTCTAACCCAAGAGTGGGTGGGTGGGAAGCTTGCAGGGCAAAATGACCCCCAACTCTTGAAGGGGGGCATTATATAGACTTCTTCTCTACTCTCCCTCCTGTGAGGCACCACAGGAGCCAAGATGTGGGAGGAAATTTGCCCTAGTTGCCGCTTTGTGGCCACACCAAATTTGCCTAGCATGGATTGTGCCTGGAAATTTTGGCCTCTATTCTCTGCCAAAATCGGAGGAACACAGTTGACATGTTGATAGTGGACTGAGGCCCCTCGTGTTGTACCCTCCGTGAATATATTTGCCAGGTTAGAAAGTGTTCTTGAACGCCTCTCATTTGCTTGGACAGAGGTGTGGGCAGCGTTGAAACATGCGGCTGCAATGTAGCCTCTTGTACAAAAGTCAACAGCTACACCCGTTGCTCTGTCCAAATTTGTCTGTGCCCTGCCCATCGCTGGCATTCAGACGGCGTTACTCACAAGGCAACATGTTCTTCGGGCTGAAAAATGTTCCCTGCCCCGTGCCAACTGAATTCCCCCTTTATTGGAAACTGAGACAGTTGTTTTCCCCCAAAGAACTATAAAGCTCAACAAAGGATATTTGCTCAATGCAATGACAAGCATCTTTTCGATGTGGAGAAAACTGTGTCAGGTGTTTTTTGTTTTTGTTTTGTTTTCTCATTAGGCTTGATTCAACCCAAGCTTTCTCCTTGAAATTTAAACTCTGAAATCGATCCAAGTACTAGACTCTTGACACTTGGTCGCTGCAATGACATACTGTGGTATTTCAGAGATAAGGGTGTGTGTAGTTGTGGTATTATCGTGAACAGAGTGAGGGAAAAGGTGTGTTGGAGACAGAAACAAGTTGGTAATGTACCACCCTCCTATCATGAATAGTTTCAATACATATTGCTTCCAAAAAACTGGAACACACATTATTTCCTTTACTAAAATAAATATACAATCCATATGTATGTATGAGGGTGGGAAGGTGAAGATATTGCTTTGTTTTGTTATTGTTGCTGTTGTTTATTTTGTGTTTCTATCTTGTATTTTTATGTTGTGAACTGCCCTGAGAGCTACAGATGAAGGGCAATAAATAAATTCAATTATTAATAATAATAATAATAATAATAATAATAATAATGACAATAATAATATGTATGTATATTTTAGGATATTTGTGTGTGAGTACACACACATACACACATGTATATGACCAGTGTAGGCCTGTAAGAGGGAAGTAAGGTAAAGGTAAAGGGACCCCTGACTATTAGGTCCATTCGCGGATGACTCTGGGGTTGCAGCGCTCATCTCGCTTTATTGGCCGAGGGAGCTGGCGTACAGCCTCTGGGTCATGTGGCAAGCATGACTAAGCTGCTTCTGGCGAACCAGAGCAGCGCACAGAAACGCCGTTTACCTTCCCGCCAGAGTGCTACCTATTTATCTACTTGCACTTTGACGTGCTTTCGAACTGCTAGGTTGGCAGGAGCAGGGACCGAGCAACGGGAGCTCACCCTGTTGCGGGGATTCGAACCGCCGACCTTCCGATTGCCAAGCCCTAGGCTCAGTGCCACCCGCTAAGGGAAGTGGGGACTTTTAATTTGCCATTTTGCTCTTCCTCCCTACACACAACTGGTGGCTATGAGCCCAGCTTCTTCAAGCCAAGAAATCGCCAGTTTTAGCTCCTTAAGTAGCAAGATTCCTTCCGTAGCCAGAAGGGATCAAGGGGACTATTGCCTTGGGTATACAAAGCAGGCAGCTTGTTCCCAACTCCAGCCTTCCCCATCCCAAGACATCAGTCCTTGCTGAGTCCTATTAGCATAATTTGATTGGAAAAGTGGCAGCCTAGCTACTTCGTCCATTAAGTTCATGGTCTTGCCCATCATTCAACCAATCCCTCTGAATATGTGCACTCACAGCATACAGCAACTTAAAAGGTAAAGGTAAAGGTGCCCCTGCCCGTACGGGCCAGTCTTGACAGACTCTAGGGTTGTGTGCCCATCTCACTTAAGTGGCCGGGGGCCAGAGCTGTCCGCAGACACTTCCGGGTCATGTGGCCAGCGTGACGAAGCTGCATCTGGCGAGCCAGCGCAGCACACGGAACGCCATTTACCTTCCCGCTGGTAAGCAGTCCCTATTTATCTACTTGCACCCGGGGGTGCTTTCGAACTGCTAGGTTGGCAGGCGCTGGGACCGAGCAACGGGAGCGCACCCCGCCGCGGGGATTCGAACCGCCGACCTTTCAATCGGCAAGTCCTAGGTGCTGAGGCTTTAACCCACAGCGCCACCCGCGTCCCCATACAGCAACTTAAGGCTAACTAATTCATGTATAACCTAGAGAATGCCTTAAGGGGAAGGCGTTGGGCAGGGACTGTGTACCCATTCAAGGGCAAATGATGGGGTAAGCTGCCAGCTAGAAAACACGATACCAGGAGCCAATGTGGGAATCGGAACAGCTAGGCAATCACCTGTAATTCTTTCCTAATGCCCTGGCACACTAAGATTCTGTTGGTTGGAAGGATCTAGCAGTATGTTTCAAACAAATAAACACTATAGATGGATTTGTGATATGATTACTACAAGAGGCAACGGCTAAAACAGCAAGGGGTCAAGAAAACTCAGCTTTTCTTTTTTACGGCTTTCAAAGACTCCAGCTTTATGCATGCAACGCATAACACAGACTGCACAGCAATTATCTCAAAACATGGCAAAAAAAATGGGGGGTGAGGATAAGTAGGAACACAAAGAAAATAGCCTCGAAAAGTAGAAAAGGAGGAATTATTCTGCCATGTAGTAATTATTGAGTGATGTTTAATTATTGGGACTTTGCTGAAATGAAAAGGAATAGGCACGAGCCTATCCCTGGAAACAGTAGCAATTTATTACTTCTGGCAAATGCAATTTTTGTCTAGAAAATTATGCAAGGAATGTCAGATAACAGTTTTGTCATGTAACAGGGAGAGAAAGTGAGTGGCAGAGACGTGCAATGGTTTTGTCCAACAATGGAAGCAGGTACAAAAAGCAAGAAAGATGGCTGTTGGTGTGTGACCTTTGGAAATCCCAGAATATGCCTTCCCAGTCTTTGTGCTGAAGGCAACTATCTGCCTTCCCCCAGGATTAAGATGCATGTATGCATTAAGAAAAATTGGATTTGGATGTAGAAGAAGGCTGTGAGCAGGCAGTTTCAATCTGCAGCAAGGTGCCTGGTTGCAGTTGTGGAAAAGATTTGAGTTTAAGCACTACCACAGGAACAAACATGGGTGATAATTGTATGCAATACCCCAGTTAGTAGTTGATTCTTCGGTGCAACAGCTAACCTGTAAGCATCAGTGCCTTAAATAAGAAACCACCCACAATTAAGCTGTTTTCCCCCACAGCTGTTTTTATTTTATGTTTATTTGGAGGGGCATATGTACACGGGTTTTTTTTGGGGGGGGGGATAAAATAAATGTCTTTCCATGAAATGGGAAGAATGGGCACTAATGATCATTTGAGGAACTGGGGGAAATCCCACCCTAATGGAAGTGTAACATCTGCTTCTTCCTCATGAACAATGCATGGTCACTTTATAATAATAATAATTTATTACAGTGGTGCCCCGCAAGACGAATGCCTCGCAAGACGAAAAACCCGCTAGACGAAAGGGTTTTCCGTTTTTTGAGTCGTTCCGCAAGACGAATTTCCCTATGGGCTTGCTTCGCAAGATGAAATGTCTTGCGAGTTCTTGCGAGTTTGTTTCCTTCTTCTTAAAGCCGCTAAGCCGCTAATAGCCGCTAAGCTGCCAATAGCCGTGCTTCGCAAGATGAAAAAACCGCAAGACGAAGAGACTCGCGGAACGGATTAATTTCGTCTTGCGAGGCACCACTGTATTTATACCCTGCCCATCTGGCTGGGTTTCCCCAGCCACTCTGGGCGGCTTCCAACAAAATATTAAAATACAATGGGCTGTTAAACATTAAAAGCTTCCCTAAACAGGGCTGCCTTCAAATGTCTTCCAAAAAACTAGTAGTTGTTTTTCTCTTTGACATCTGGTGGGAGGGTGTTCCACAGTGCGGGTGCCACTATCGAGAAGGCCCTCTGCCTGGTTCCCTGTAACTTGGATTCTCACAGTGAGGGAATTGCCAGAAGGCCCTCAGAGCTGGACCTTAGTGTCCAGGCAGAACAATGGGGGTTGAGACGCTCCTTCAGGTATACTGGGCTGAGGCTGTTTAGGGCTTTAAAGGTCAGCACCAACACTTTGAATTTTGCTCAGAAACGTACTGGGAGCCAATGTAGATCTTTGTGATGATGCAGCCATTAGTCAAGGAAATAAAACGGGAGGTTTCACACATTCCTATGAAAACAGAAACTAATGAAAGACACAATTTTGAAATGAATGGGAGTAATGCAAAGGTGCAGTTGCTTCTCCCAGCCATTTACATATGGGGCTTGTGTAGGGAAACTTCAAAATACCCTTCTCTTGGTCACGACCACAATCTGCACATTCATGGCAGTAGAAAAGAGCAAGCATGCTGTTTTGGCACTATTGAGAATGTGCTTTGAGACCCGAATACATTAAACTGCTCCTGTGTCTTGCCACACATCATCATCATCATCATCATCATCATCATAATACAAGGGATAAGACTGGGAAATATATTTCACTTGAATGCCCTGATCGACTTGTAGCTAAATGATTGGGTATACTATGCAAAGTATAACTATTCAAAATCTTGGTGGAATTCTTAGGGTGCAGGAATTCCCTGAATGGCTTGGGGAGGTGCACTTACCACAGCAGTTGTTTCCTCTGTCTCTTTTCCCCCACTTTAAACTGTGAAAAGAAAAGAAAAGTATTTTTACCGCTATTTATGGCGGTGGCTGCCCAGTGGCCCTTTGCCAGACTGCCCCTAGAATAACCCTACATCACATAGTGTCATCCCAGGGGCAATCTGAGGGCATAAATAGCAGACGAGAAACACCCGGCTGCTGCCAAAGGCAGAACAGGCAGCGGCAAAAATACTTGATTTTCTTTCTTTTCTTCTAAAAGCAGCTTAAATGAAGAAAGAGAGAGGAAACTGCTGCCATGTGCTGCCATGGGAAGCACGTCTCTCTGAAATCATCCTAAGAATTTCAATTCCACCCTGAAAATCCGATAAAATGTACCTTCCAATTAACTACCCGTGGATGTGGGGGGTAGATTTTTTTTGAGGGGGTGTCGCTCTACAAATTTTCTAAGTACCAATGAAAACGTGACATGAAAAACATCAAGACTAGCATTTCCGTGCTTTAAGAAACATTACATTCTTAGCGGTCTTGTGTGACACGTATCTGTTTAACGGGATTCTCATCTTTACAAGGAAATCACATCCAAATTTTGATTCCAACTGCTGGCTAGTTTCAATTTCAAGCTTATGTGGCAGAAATCAGAAAACGGATTAATAGCGCAGTCAAAATAATCACAAAAAATGATGCTACGTTTGCAATGTGTTGAAGCAGCAACAGAAATGTCTGAGCAATTGTTATGGAGATCATTGTTAGCAATTTATTAATTTTGTTTGTGTTTCGCTGAGAGTGTTACATAACCTATAGTTCCTACAATAAAATATAAATCACAAAACACAACTGCGGGGGGAGGTGGGGGGGGATTCTTTGCAAACTCTCATTCTCAGCACTTGTGGGCTTGTGTTCTGTTCTGCCAACTGGCTCTGAAATTGCTACCTTCCCAGTTCTCCTTCTCTGCAGTGCTGCACAAACACTGCAGATTATTCTTACTGAGCATGCTTCATCTTTTCCCGTCTCCACAGTCTTGGGCTGTCAATCACCTGTCAGCCCTCGCCACATCAGCAAAATGAACACCAATACACTGTCAGCACAGCAGCTGATGAGACTCTGCTAAGGACTGTCAATCAAGCTTGCTTCTTTTATCTGTTCTGGAAATATTTTGTCTCTGAGAAACAAAGGACCTGGTCAACAGTGGATCAGAGTCTAGCATTTACTCTTGTACAATGATTAGGAAACTCTTAACATGTTTTTCTTCCATGAAAAATGATGTTTTATTATTGGGGTAACTGCAGATTTCTTCTGCGTACCTTATCGTCGGTCCTTTTTTGCATACATAATTATTTCTTTGAACCACCAGAGTGCAACAAATGAAGTAAAATTGCGTTTAGGCAATGATTTAACATTTAAGATCTATTGTTTAGGAAAACATTGCCTAAGCCATGGGATAATTTCTCATTTATCCCAGCAATCCACCGAAATGGATCACTATTATTTCCATTTAACCATGGAGAATCTGGAGTTGTGAAGGGAGTGCTTTGCCGAAAGCTAATATGGGTATCCATTGCTGAGGGGCTTTTGTTTCTAATAATTTTTTGGATAAATCGAGGCATTGAAATAGTCACTTTTCCAGTGGCTTGCAGTAAGAATCAACTTCAAGGGATCCGATGTAGACAGTGATAAATTGGAAGATAATTTATTCCTTGCAGTCCTCTGCAGTGAGATACGAATGAGACAACTTACGGAGGTCCACATGGGAAGGCAAGTCAGTAAAAGAATTGGTGAGATGGGTTTGGGCACAATCCGAACCCTGCATGGAAAGGGTGGGAGGGGGAGAGAGGCAACCCATTGTGCCAGATGGCAGCTGGCGCAGTGGTCAGCCCAAGGTCTTGATGCCCGCTCAAAAAAGGATTTGGCTTGCACCTTTAATCAGCTATCTAAATGAACATATATGGCAGAGCGAAGTGCAACATTCAGTGCCCAAGATTTGAGTCTCCCAGTCTCAGATTTTCTTGAAGGCAGGCATCAGTTGGGTTGTCCTTGTAATTTTTTTAAGGGGGGGGGGGAGGAGATGACAGGCACTCCCTTCACCTATGAAGGAGCTTTTCTGAAGGTTTTGTTTTGCTCAAGTTGGTGCTGTGTGTGTGTGTGTGTGTGTGTGTGTGTGAGAGAGAGAGAGAGAGAGAGAGAGAGAGAGAGAGAGAGAGAGAGAGATGCAATGATGATGATGATGTTTATACCCCGCACATCTGGCTGGGTTTCCCCAGCCACTCAAAGCGGCTTATAGCACATTAAAAATTGTAAAACATTAGACATTAAAAACTTCCCTAAACAGGGTTGCCTTTAGATGTCTCCTAAAAGTCAGATAGTTGTTTATTTCCTTGACATCTGGTGGGAGGGCGTTCCACAGGGTGGGCACCACTACCGAGAAGGCCCTCTGCCTGGTTCCCTGTAACCTCACTTCTCGCAGAGAGGGAATCGCCAGAAGGCCCTCGGAGCTGGACCTCAGTGTTTGGGCTGAATGATAGGGGTGGAGACGCTTCTTCAGGTATACTGGGCCGAGGCCATTTAGGGCTTTAAAGGTCAGCACCAACACTTTGAAATGTGCTCGGAAATGTACCGGGAGCCACTGGTGTCCACTTCCAGTTACCAGTGTATCTGCTGCATTCTAAATTAGTTGTAGTTTCCAAGTCACCTTCAAAGGTAGCTCCACATAGAGTGCATCACAGTTGTCCAAGCGGGAGATAACCAGACAATGCACCACTCTGGCGAGACAGTCTGCAGGCAGGTAGGGTCTCAGCCGGTATACCAGATGGAGCTGGTAGACAGCCGCCCTGGACACAGAATTGACCTGCACCTCCATGGACAGCTGTGAGTCCAAAATGACTCCCAGGCTGCGCACCTGGTCCTTCAGTGCTTGTGTAGAAGGTATGTTTGTGTGGTCTGCTTAGAAACAGACAGATCTCACTTTATACAAGGATACTAACCAAGATCACAAACATGACAACTAAGGCTGCAATCCTACATGCCCCTATTTGGAAGCCCTATATGGAATTTCCTGAATAAATAAGCTTATTTTGTTCTTAAGTCATATATAAATTAATAACTAGATTACTGGAGCACTGGACTAGTAGTTTCTGAGCAAAATTGTGTTTGTGGAGGAGATGGAAAATAAATGACTTTGCTTTACATTTGCAGAGGCATTTTTTAAAAAAATCACAATTTGAGAACTATGTATTTTGCGGAGCTCTGATAGTTGAAGGCCATAATGTAACATAACATAAGATAACATAAGATAACATAACATAACATAACATAACATAACATAACATAACATAGCATAGCATAGCATAACAACATACAATATCTAGGCGCTGGTGATATAGAGAATGGAAACTCTTAGGTTCTAGTACCTATAGAAACTCCACAATGCTAAATACAATACAGTACATGAGTTCTTGTAGCATTTATAATGCTTAATCAAAGAGTGTGATATTTTCTCCATGGTTCCTTTTTAAACATGTACTATTATTTTTTAAAAAACTGATTTAAATTGTAAAAATAAAAATGTTTTTATCCACTAACAAGTTAAGATGCAGTCCTAATTCTGTCAAGGCAGTATCAGGAATTAATGGGGTGGTGGGAAACGCCCCCCCCCCAATATTCTGTCTGCAACCCTGCCATTCATATGTCCCACGGCAGGAGGGCCCCCTGAAAACCTTGTCATTTTGCCACCCCAGTTCCCAGACTGGCCCAGAAAATAAGCCCAGATTGAGTCCCCACAACTTATTTTTCATCTCCGCCAAGCTAAGCAGTTGGCTCCTTACCTCTCTCGCCCTGACCTAGCCACTGTGATCCACGCGACGGTCACCTCCAGACTGGATTATTGTAACTCGCTCTACATGGGGCTGCCCTTGAGACTGACCCAGAAACTCCAGCGGGTGCAGAATGCCGTGGCGAGACTCCTTACGGGGTCCTCGCTGCGGGATCACATTCACCCAGTGCACTGGCTCCCGGTGGAGTACAGGATCAGGTTTAAGGTGCTGATTTTAACCTTTAAAGCCCTATATGGGCTAGGACCCTCGTACCTACGGTACCGCCTCTCCTGGTATGTCCCACAGAGGAACTTACGATCTTCAAACAAAAACATCTTGGAGGTCCCGGGCCACAGAGAGGTTAGACTGGCCTCAACCAGAGCCAGGGCTTTTTCAGCTGTGGTCCCAATCTGGTGAAACTCTCTGTCACAAGAGACTAGGGCCCTGCGGGACTTGACATCTTTCCGCAGGGCCTGCAAGACAGAGCTGTTCCACCAAGCCTTTGGCCGTGGCACAGCCTGACCCCCCTCTTTCCTTCTGTAATCCTCATAGAACTCTAGCCCAATGGTTGCCATTAATTCGATTTGAACTGATTTCATAATGAATTGAATTTAGAATGCTGTATTATTTTACTGTTGTTAGCCGCTCTGAGCTCGGCTTTGGCTGGGGAGGGCGGGATATAAATAAATTATTATTATTATTATTATTATTATTATTATTATTATTATTAGGAGCAGGTCCAGCTTAGGATCCAGTCAGGGGCATAGGAAGGGTGTGTGGTGGGGATGGTCCGCCCCGGGTGTCATCACTGAGGGGGGTGGCAAAATGCCAGGCGACACTCACCACGGGGCCTGCAGCACACCTGAGCCACGTGTCTCTCCTGGTGTGATGGCCTGGGAATCAGATTCAGAGGCTGAACCTGAGGAATCCCAGCCTGCACAGGAGACCCCGCCTCCAGGACCGGCTGAGCCAGGGCTGGGGCTTGAACCTGAAGGGTCCTCACCTGTGCCGGATCCTCAGGAGCAGACACCAGCTGAATCTTCTCTGGCTCCGGAGGTGATCAAGGACCCATTGCCTGCAGGTGCTCCACTCTCAGCCACGTCAGGGGAAGGTGAGGTTGCCTCTGGGTCCAGTAACCCTCCAGCCTCTCCTGAGATGAAGAGGCTCAGGGCAGTGAGGCGGAGGGAACTAAGTTCCCGCAGGAGGAGTGCTCGCCTCCAGGCCAGGGGAGGCGAGTCACCAGAGGATCGGGGTCACCCTAATGCCTCAGGGCAGACAAAAGTCAGCCAGCCCCAGTCCCAGGTTGCAGGAGCAACATTGTTGGTAGCCTGTTCCTGCCTGCACCCTGTCCTGCTCTTCTGCCAGAGTTCCTGACCACACCTGACTCCTTGCCTTGGACCCTGCTTCAGCCTTGATGGACAGCCTCCATACCACACCCTCGACCTCGGACTGGACTTGGACCATGCTACACGGTAACCCCCTGGGACCAGCACACCTGGGAGTGACACAGTGGCTTGGGCACCTGCAGGTTCTGCGCTGCCCCAAACGGTCTGCCCGCCGCCTCCCCCTCAGCTGTAGGGCGGCTGAGTGGGAGGAGGCAGGCAGACACCTCGGAGGCCCCACAGAGCGTCCTGCCCCAGCTGGCCCCGTGGGCGGCTGGCCCCACCCCTGGGCGCAGGGCACATGTGCCACCTGAGGCAGCCAATCAGCTTGCTCCGCCGCTGGATCCAGTGAAGCTCTCATTCCTTTCCCCATACCAGAGATTTGTGATAGCTACTACAAGTGGTGGCTTGTGCCTGCCTGCATCTAGGGCAGGTGCATTAAGGGGTCGAGGGGTGCCTGGCCCCCAAGTCCTAGCAAAGGCTGCCTGAGCTGGGTGGAAGAACAGCCCCTTCTGTGCAGTAAGTCTGGGCAGCAGTGGCAGAGTCGCTCTGTTGCTATGACTTAAGTATTTCACTGATTCACATCATCATGAAACAAGGCAGATTAAAAACTTACAAAGCCATGCAGCAAATACTTTCCAACACATTCAGTCGGAACAATCCTCGTTTCTTTTCTCTCCCTCTCTCCCACCTGCAACACCTTCATGTTTTGAGTTCAACATCTTGGAAGATTCTTATATTTCTTGTAGTGACTGGCTGTCACTGCATCACCCACACGCATTTAATTCATTTTATCAGTTATCTCTGGGTGTTTATTTGACAAGTGTTGCCTCTTTCCAGAGGAGCCAAAGGAAAAGCTACTATGAACACCATTTAAAGGATTATTGTTGACAGAATTACTATTTCTCGCGTTTCAAAGCAAGTGATAACTGTACAGACCTTCAAATTACAGCCTCCAGCAAAACTGGTAGTGGCTGATCTGTCCCAATTAGGTTGAGTCAACTTGTCAGATATCAAATTTGCTAGTTGTATTATCAGTCTAAGAGGCAAAGATATATCAGTAAAAAAGCAATTAATGTCCAGTTAGATTGGACAGGGCTGTGCTTCTGCAAAACAGGGCCGCTACATACGAAAGAATTTGTCAAAGAGTAAAAAAGATTCCTGTCGCCACAACTAATTTCTAATGACTGTGCTGTCTGCTAAATGTGGAGAGTTCAAAACAGAGCAAGCCTGTAACCGAAGCCCTGACTGAAAGATGAAATAATTGCAAGACCCCCTTGAGAGCTGGTGATCTAAGAACAAATTGTTGTTGTGATTTGTACAGCTTTTGTTTTCTCCTTAACTGGGGAAGCTCAATTCAGACGAGGCCCGACAATGCCAGTGGATGGTTCCGTGTTCTTGTTCTTGTTCTTTTTTTAAAGAAGAAATATTATTTTACTTATGTTTGTGTGTTATATACAAATTTATAGTTAAGCAAATCGTATTTAATATGCCTATAATTATGGCTCTGTTTGGTGATTCAAATGCAACAAAAATGTTAACCAATTATTCCTTACAAGAGCTACAAATTGTATCCTTCCCTTCCATAACTACTTATATCAGTTACATTTATTCATTATTATTATATCCCATAATTCCCTGCTTTGAGGTCAATTATTCCAGCAACATCTGTTGATGGTGGGGGCATCTGTTGACCCGAATTTAGAGCAGGGGTAGCCAACAAGGTGCTCTTCAAATGCCCTTCAACCCACCATCATCTCCATTTAGCACAGTCAGTGGTCATGGATGATGGGAGTTGTAGTCAAACAACATCCAAGGGGGTCACAGGTTCGCCACCCCTCACTCAGGGGTTCTACCTTCTTGGACCATCAATAACACATTTGCTTCTTCGCTGACATTATATTGGGTCCTCCCATTTCTTCCATTTGTGTCAGAACTAGCAATGAACCAATTCTTTCTGCATAGCTTGCGGCAAGCTTTAACCAGTCCAAAAGTTTATTAGTCAGTCAAGCGTCAGCCTAACAGGATTTGACCCCCAGAGCCCAACAGGCCCAGAGTCCCATTCAGTTGTTCTCTCCTCCTCGCACAACTGCAATTGTGTTGTGTCTGCTGATCATGCCCCACCATTGTGCACTCACGCTATGGATGTTCAGGATAAATGCCCGAAGTGGGGTGCCTGCTGTGTGCCCACACAATTCAGAATTCACAAGCTGCCCACACAATTCAGAATCCTAGTTGCTCAGGCTTTTAATTTGCACAGGGAGCCTCCACCCATATAGCAGGCACACCCAATATGTGGGTGGCTGGGAAGGGGGCTGGCAGGGGAGATGGATTCAGGGTCAGAATCGCATGAGGGGAGGACAACAGGAGGCACCTATGTAAGGTCAGGCATCTCCAAACTCGGCCCTCCAGATGTTTTGGGACTACAACTCCCATCATCCCTACCTAACAGGACCAGTGGTCAGGGAGGATGGGAGTTGTAGTCCCAAAACATCCGGAGGGCCGGGTTTGGGGATGCCTGCTCTAGGTTCTACAAACCAATATCAGCTCATGTTGTCATGAGCGTCTCAACCCCCATCGTTCTACCCAGACACTGAGGTCCAGCGCCAAGGGCCTTCTGGAGGTTCCCTCACTGCAAGAAGCCAAGTTACAGGGAACCAGGCAGAGGGCCTTCTCGGTAGTGGCACCCAACCCTGTGGAATGCCCTCTCACCAGATGTCAAAGAGAACAACAACTACCAGACTTTTAGAAGACATCTGAAGGCAGCCCTGTTTAGGGAAGCTTTTAATGTTTGATGTATTATGGTATTTTAATATTTTGTTGGAATCCACCCAGAGTGGCTGGGGAAGCCCAGCCAGATGGGCGGGGTATAAATAAATTATTTATTATTATTATTATTATTATTATTATTATTATTATTATTATTACTACTACTACTAATACTACTACTACTATTCTGCAGGCCTATTCTCCTAACTCAAAATCCCCACCCACTTCCAGAATTCCAAACCCTCCAAGCGTCCCAGAATTATAAAAGTCATCCCAGCTTCAGATTTGATCCCGGAATGTCCCTATTTCCCCCTCCAGTGCTGCTGCCGAACTTGGGGAGGAAAATGAGCCAGCACTTGTCCTGAGCGGCAGCAGCAGCGGCAGCATCCCTTGATCTCTCCATAGCCACCATGGCCATTCTCCTCCCTTGGGCAGATCTGAGTGGCTGCTGGAGGGCAGGTGAAGAGGAGGAGAGGCTGCCGCCGCCACAATCGGCCCTCGCATGAAACGCTGCCGGCTCTGAGGTGCAGGCTGAGGGCAGGGGTACCCTGGGCAGAAAGAAAGGAGAAGCTGGGCGGAACAAAATGAGTCTTGCTTTCATTTTTGAAAAATGCTTTACAGTGGGCGCACTGGTTGCGAACGTGATCTGCGCGGGATGAACATTCGAAACCCGCGTCTGCGCACGCGTGGGTTGCGGTTCAGCGTTTCTGCGTATGCGCAAAGCGCGATTTAGCGCTTCTGCGCATGCGCGACCGCCGAAACCCGGAAATAATCCGTTCCGGTACTTCCAGGTTTCGCCGGTCCGCAACCCCAAAAAATGCAACCTGAAGCAGCTGTAACCTGAGGTATGACTGTATGCATCGCCATCTAATCTTGCCCCTTTCTAAAATTTATCTGCTGGTGAATGCTTTTCTTTTTTGGAAATCTACCAAAGAATAAAACCAAACAAAACTGGGATTAATGAGTTTTCTCCGGATGGTGGGGGGGGGGGTGCCATATCCCGTTGGTGTGCTGGTGGTGGACTCCCCCTTCTTCGGATAGGAAACGCTGAGCTGGGGGGGGGCAAAAATGGGGGATTGAGGAGGGTCAGTTGCAGGAGAGTGAGAAAGGTCCCTATTTTCACCTGATTCATGTATGGTATTCCATGCTCACTCATTCCCAGGTAACCGTTTAATCAAACATCTCCCTAGCACAGTGCCCCCCACACCCTCCCAAATAGAGAGAGAGAGAAGAAAGGCTGATTTTAAAATTTTCTATCATACCCATTTCTCTGAAGAGACTCGAAATGAAATCCAGTAGATATTCAAATTAACAAATTGGCAACATCCATTTAAGAAAATTCAGCAGCGCAAAACTAACAAAGGACTGAGACGGCAAAATCTTAAAACTAACTAAAGATGTAAATAAAACAACAACTACTACCCAGTCTTTATCAGTATAGCAATAGGCCGTGGTCTGCAAGGCAATTCAGAGGATTTAGCACAAGGCCCCAGACAACGATCAGAGCATGAGTATGTATTTCAAAATGCCTATTTTTCTGAGCAGAAAGTTTTATTTGTATCCCACCGATCCTCCAAGTGGTTGTTTCATTTTATTCTCAAACCTGTGACACCGTTTAAGAGCAAGGGACTTTCCCAAGTTAGCTTCGTAGCTGAGCAAAAAAAGTTGAAGTCTAAAGTTGAAGTCTAATGCTCTTCTCCACGGCAAGCTATTATTTGCAACTCAATACACACTGAAAGAGTGTCATGACAGCTGCCCTCTGAGACTGCATAAATACAACGAAGCAAAAGTGAATATTATAATGCATTTGCCTCTTACTGTATCGCTTTGGTCCATCTTCCAAACAAAATGAAAGAGTTAAGGTTGCATCATCTTCAAAAAACTCCGTTGCAAAGGCATCCCACCAGAGGTTGTCACTGTCCTATGAGGGAAGAAATCATTCTTTTAACAGAAAGAAATCAGTTGTAATTTGCCTTCTTTTTTCCCCTTCAAGCGCACTTTCTTTTTAAAATATATTCTCAGCGAAGGAAAATTATGAAAAACTATCGTCAGTAATTCAGTATGGCTGGGTAATGAAAAGAAGAATCTCATTTGCAAACGTATAGAAATAAGCACCTTCCATAAAACAGCGATTCAGCATTAAATCAAAACACAATTTAAGGCACAAACTCAACCAATTTTTGGCATCCCTCAACTTCAAGGTTTCGCTTAATTTTTGGCTAAGCTTGGTCACATAGTGTTTTGCCCAGGATTGTTAACACTGTATGACAAGTGGTCAGCCTTGGCTGCCATTTCCACAAAAATTACCTCACACCATCAATTCTACCATATCACTTTGTCCCCACAATCTGTTCCTAAGGTTGCTAAGTCATTTTTTTATTTTTTAAAAAACTTTTAAAACAAATAGTATATTTATTCTTATATAATACAGTGGTACCTCACAAGACGAATGCCTCGCAAGACGAAAAACTCGCAAGACGAAAGAGTTTTTCGTTTTTTGAGTTGCTTCGCAAGACGAATTTCCCTATGGGCTTGCTTCGCAAGACGAAAACGTCTTGCAAGTTTGTTTCCTTTTTCTTAAACCGTTAATACATGCATTCCTATGGGAAACCGTGCTTCGCAAGACGAAAAATTCACAAGACGAAAAAACTCGCAGAATGAATTAATTTCGTCTTGAGAGGCACCACTGTATTTATTTTATATTTATAAATAATCTGCCACCGAATAATGTAAAATCACACTAGAATAAGCACTGCACCAACACTGTAATAACACTTTAAATGGTGTTATCAGCATCGTAAATACTATTATTTATTTTTATTTATTAAATTTCTATAGTGCCCTTCATCCGAGGGTCACGGGGCGATTATACAATATAAAAACACAAAAATATATAACATAGTAACAAACAAACAAAATAACCCCCCACTGTTATTATTTATCACTACTAGTAAATAACTATTAATAATAATTATTATTATTTATTGCTACCACTACCAACCACATATTTCTGCAATTATTGCATCCAAGACCTAACCATTCCACCGCCCCTTAAAAACAATGAAAATTACAATGATAATCTCAAGATTAGAATCCCAAATTCAGTGATTTTCCCTACTAATTGGCCCCCTTGAGAAAAGAATATTAATGACACACACACACCCTTCAGAAAAAATTATTTCCAGACAATTATTTCCCTTTGTGAATTTCCCTTCCATCTTAGAAAACAGCCACAGTGAAATAATTCCTGATCAGCTTAGGGCTGTGATACATCCTGATCTTCCCAGACATTACCAGGATTTCAATTGACGTCCGAGGGGAAAGGGAGAGTTTTGTTTTAAAAAAACAAAACCAAACAAAAAACTCAACAATTTCATGGTGTCCTGGTTTTTACTTTTCGAAATATGGCAACCCTAGATCAACTCCGAAGCATAAACTTTCTAAACCAGGACAGTGCATTGTCAATCGAACTTTTGAGATACCAAAACACTCTCTCCACAAAGTATATGGGTGATATCCAGCGCTTTCTCTCCCTAAAAAAATGCTTAGGGGTACTCTCATTTTCCTGCTCATATTGAAATACTGCCCCTCAATGAGGCCAAACTTCAATTCACAAAATGTTTAGGGGGATGAGTCCCCCCACGTCCCACCCCCAGAAAAAAAACACTGGTGATATCCAACATTGCCTGACGGGACTAACCGCCCACCCCACCAAATCTGCTTCAGACGATGTTGTTGTTATATATATTTACACCCCTTTTTCCATGATGGGACTCAAGGTGGCTTACACATAAAAGTGAAGACATAAAAATAATTTTATTTTTTAATATAATTTTTATTGGGCTTTTCATCTTTAACAAGATTACATCTTATAGTATAATCACAAAATAAATACCCAGCCGCCACCCCCACCACCAGCGACTTCCCCCAACTTCCCTTTCTGGTTTGTAACATATTAACTTGTCCTGCTTGTTATCTGTCCCTAAGTATAATAATCTTTACATTAACCATTGTTACATTCTTATCCTTTTAACCTCATCTTTATATTTTCGACAATTGTTTTGCTGGTTGTAAGTGTTTTTAGTCAAACCCTGCTAGTGAGTCCATTTCCTTACATTGTTTCTGTAAATACAACATAAAAGGTTCCTAGTCTTCTTTAAAGTCTCTATTTTCCTTATCTTTAAGTCTTTCAAAACAAAAACAAAAAAAATTCCTTCCAGTAGCACCTTAAAGACCAACTAAGTTAGTTCTTGGTATGAGCTTTCGTGTGCATGCACACTTCTTCAGTTACCATTGCCATTTCAGCATATTCCATCAGTTTTTCTTGCCATTGCTCCTTTGTTAGTATTTCATCAATTTTCCATCTTTGGGCTAGTAGACTCCTAAGCTGCTGTTGTGGCATACATAAATAGTTTCTTCTTATCTTTTGGCAAATCTTGACCTGAAATGCCTAGCAAAAATCTTCTGGTCTCTTAACAAAGGTTATCTTAAACATCCTTTTCAATTCATTATGCAGTGGTATCTCTGGTTGCGAACAGGATCCGTTCCGGAGGCCCGTTCGCAACATGAAAAGAACGCAACTCGCAGCGGCGCGTCTGTGCACACACGGGTTGTGATTCGCCGCTTCTGCGCATGACGTCATTTTGCACGTCTGCGCATGCGTGAGCAGCAAAACCCGGAAGTAACCCTTTCCGGTACTTCCGGGTCACCGCGGGACGTAACCTGAAAGAACGTAACATGAAGCGGACGTAACATGAGGTATGACTGTAAATCATTTCGCATAAAAATTATTTTAAAACATTTAACCCAGAGGTTGTCAAGTTGGTCCCTACCACCCACTAGTGGGTGTTTCAGGATTCTAGGTGGCTGGTAGCGGGTTCTACGGCACAAGTCCTTCCATCGAGCACTGGTGGGCAGTAAGGAAATTTTACCATCAAGAAAGATGCATTAGTGGGCGGTAGGTATAAAAAGGTTGACTACCCCTGATTTAAACAATGATAGAAGTAAAACTGCACTCATATATTTAAACTATTAAAATTGTAACAACTGAAGAGGTTCTTACATAAAAAGGACTTTACCGTAAAGTTGAACATCCAACTAGAGTATTGACAGCAATTAAGACTATTCTACAATTCCCGCTGGTGGAAGACCTCTTTGGGCATCTAAGAGACTAGATGGCATCAATGAATTTACCTCTGCACCTCATTCTGAATGTGTGATGCTGTGGGTACAGGTGTGAAGGCCTGGGACTGGGGGAGAAAAAATCGGACGAGAAAGCTTTCCTCCCTCATTTTCCCCCACCCGAAGTCTTAAAGGTAAAGGGACCCCTGACCATTAGGTCCAGTCATGACCGACTCTGGGGTTGCGGCGCTCATCTCGCTTTCCTGGCCGAGGGAGCCGGCGTACAGCTTCCGGGTCATGTGGCCAGCATGACTAAGCCGCTTCTGGCAAACCAGAGCAGCACACGGAAACGCCGTTTACCTTCCTGCCAGAGCGGTACCTATTTATCTACTTGCACTTTGATGCGCTTTTGAACTGCTAAGTTGGCAGGAGCAGGGACCGAGCAACGGGAGCTCACCCCTTCGCGGGGATTCGAACCGCCGACCTTCTGATCGGCAAGTCCTAGGCTCTGTGTGTTCTAGCGCCACCCGCGTCCCTCACCCAAAGTCTTAATTTCTCCCCAAATGGTTGAGAAAGTGCATCGTGAAATATTTTCTTTGAGAAAGATGAATAAGATGAGTATAAGACAAGGTGTCCCAAAACGATTCTCAAAAATTGGGAAGACTTTTCGGGACATTGGTGTGCAGAATCAGATTGTTCCAATTCCTGTACGCCGAGTATAAGCAAGTTCTGAAGATGACAATCCTCAAATGCAAGAGGAAGATGCATTTTTAGGGGGCACTACCATCGTCACAAGAGAAGGGAGAAGGAATCGGTGCCTTTTTGCTTGTGGCCATTGTAGGTGGATATGTTTCTTTCTTCTTGAACAGGCCCCAAGAGACTGGGAGTGGAAGGAAGTACAGAGTAACACGAAGGAGCTGAAAAATATGCCTAAAGTCCATTTTAAACTTTTGAGCATCACAGAGCACAGAACATAACCAGGAACGCAGTATGGGATTCTGCCAAACACATTGTAACATGGTGACAAGTTCTTTGCACAACACAGCCTCTGATTCCTTCTGCTTCTCATCTACTTTAGGTTCTTCCATCTTCTGAAGCGTATAAAAGAAACTGGCCTATGTTTGGAAATGCTCAAATCAAGAAATGAACTGACATGCGAAAAGGTAGAGAAGCTTTTTTCAATCCAGGTAAACCTTCAATTTTTAGAAGTCCATGGTAAATACGGTAGCAAATCTGAAGAAACAGAAACTGATAGTGATGCTCTGAGGCTGATCAAGTTTCATGTAGTCCTTCCCAGCACTTTTGAATGAAATTAGGTGCTTTGTGGTTGCTTAACCCTGAAGGAGAGATAATGATTTTCAAAATGCATATTAGTTTTCTTTGTTTGAGTATAATATTGATGGGTTCTTTTTTATTATTGTTTTTTGCTGGATCCTCATAAATTGGCAAAACCAAAGAGAAGCTAGTTCCTTGCAGTTCAATTGCTCGTCGCTCCATTTGTAACAAAGCATTCAAAAGGTATTTTCAATTTGTAATTTACCCCCCAAAATCTGATGGATTTGAATTGCGGTTTACATAGAGGGAGCTTATTGTGTATAGTGTTTACTTAACTGAAGTAAAATTGGTTTTATATGGGTGTTTTAACTTGGAACTGTTTAAATTGTATTGTTTATGGATAAATTTTGATGTATTGTTTTCGATATGGGCCAATGGCCGCAATAAATCTATCATCATCATCAATTTGTAATTATTGACTGAATAAAAAGCTACCATTGATATACCAAACATTATAATTTTGTGGGCAAACCAACTTATACATTTTGTCTTCCTAAAGTAACAATGTGGCTATCGGTCATATTTTTGTGTTTTTATATTGTTAAACCATCCTGTGATCCTAGGACAAAGGGCGGTATAGAAATTTGACAAATAAATAAAATAAAGAAATGATAAAATAAAGTGAAGGGTGCTAAAAATAAGCAAGTATTGCATTAGCAACAAATTTCCGTTTGCAATATAAACTTGATCCTCGCCCCGCAACCCATGGCTTCAAAACTTCCAGAGAGTTTACACCTCTAGGTGTGGGTCTTTCAGCTAGTCAGAGTCCTGCAGACAACTGGAAGATTCTCAGAGTCTGTCAGTCAGTTTGACTGGGCTTTCAGAACTGTTGGGAATTACAAGTTCCGATATCCCAAAAGACCAGAAAATACTGTTTATGTATGCGACAACAGCTGCAAGGATGTTACTAGCCCAAAGATGGAAAGAACCAACAGTTCTGACCAATGAAGATTGGCAAATCAAATTGCTGGACTATGCTGAAATAGCAAAACTGACTGGGAGACTCAGGAATCAAGAAGATAAGGACTTAAAAAAGAATGAGGGGAAATTCTAATTTACTTAGCAGACCATTGTGAAGAAGAAGAAGAAGAAGAAGAAGAAGAAGAAGAAGAAGAAGAAGAAGAAGAAGAAGAAGTAGTTGTTGTTAGCTGGACTGTAAAAATAACTGGTAAAGAAACGAAAAATATGGACAAATTAGAGAAATGGAAAATGTGGAGATGTAGTTTCAGAAGAATTATTTTAAGGACCCATGCAGGGGAAGGGGGGAAGTCGCCAGATTCAGAGAATCTCGTATATGGATATGGTAAAAGCTTTTTCTTTTTCTTATTTTGGATTTGTTTTTGTCAAAACCAATAAAAATATTTATTATAAAATAAAATAAAAAATGAGAACTGTTGGGCAGAGGTTATCAAACTGTGATTGTGGAAGAGTCAAAAGTATATGTATTTGGTACTACTCTTGATTTGATTTGTTTCCACACCTACACACTCTCACAATTAAGATCAAGTTCACTAGGACAAAGATCAAATTTATCAAAAAGGCTAAAAAGGCCCTGACTTACAGCTCAGGATTTCTGTAATATGGCGCAGGTTTGACTGATGCAAAGGGAAAATCAGTAAGTGGTCTGCTAAACCCCACAGCAGCCTTCAAGTTGTGGTGCGGCAGCAGAGTTTGAGAACTTCTGCCCCAGGGGAAACCAAACTCACATGGCTTCTGGTCAAGTCAGGTATTTCTTGCTTTCATTTCTGTGTAAATATAAAAATTCTAGTGGCTGGAAAGTGCAGTAATTCAATTATGGAGTTCTACATGGAAAAAAGTATAAACATCCATTTTCTATTGCAATTTGAAAGCCATCCCGGATTTTTAATCAGATGTTTTCGGCATGCTTTAAATCAAGAAGAAAAAGAAGAAGATGATGAGAAACTGAAGGCAGTTGACTGCAAAAAGTTCGGTAGGGAAGGCCTATTCCCAATTAGAATCATATGTTCTGAATTTTGCCAGGATGCCAAATGGCATTCGGAGCCAAATGGTGTAGGAAACCAAACCGGGGTGGGTGGGGAAGTATAATTATGAGGAGGAAAGATGGTTTTTAAAATTCCACTTTTCCAACAAAGAGTCAATGCTTTCCCCCCAGGCACCCTCAACTCAGGCACTGACAGGTTACCTGGGATTTTGGCAAAGTAATTATTTTCCATTGCAGCAATAATGAGATATTACCATGGCAACACTCCTTTCACATAGCACACTCCTGCTCTCAAACGTTGAAATAATGGACCAAAAAATTAATACTTTGAAAAGTACTTTAAAAATGCATTTAAAGCAGAGGACAAAAGGAAGGAAAGAGCAGAAGAAACTAGACGGAAGGGTCAGAAGAGGAGAAGTGACCAGTGATCTTTGACATCTACTACACGCCGGTTTTCCTTCCATAAAAAATGCACTCCATTTAGTCCATGTTAATTTTTTCCTTTTCTTTTCTGTCATGAATTTTCTTCAAATAAAAATTATTTAGAGGATTTTTAGAGAAATGCTGGATTTCATTGTTACCGTATTTCGCAAACGTCTAAATGCTGGATGATGCAGACTTACTCTGCACTGCTGATATAAAGTTTGACTGTTAAAACTGTTAAATTACCCCCATATTTTTTTTCTTTTGCAGTTTCAGATCTCTTTACTGCAATCATGCTCTCATTGCAAGTCATGGGTAACAACTGTGGTCTTTAAATTTACAGTCATACCTCATGTTACGTCCGTTTCATGTTACGTTCTTTCAGGTTATGTCCCGCAGCGACCCAGAAGTACCAGAAAGGGTTACTCCCAGGTTTCGCTGCTCGCGCATGCGCAGAAATGCAAAATGACACCACGCGCATGCGCAGAAGCGGTGAGTCGCAACCCATGCATGCGTAGACACACCGCTGCGGGTTGCGCTCTTTTCATGTTGCGAACGGGCCTCCGGAACGGATCCCATTCGCAACCAGAGGCACCACTGTACCTCAAAAGACACAGTCAGTCAGCTCTTTGGGGTCTGGTTACAATACAGTCAGGTATGTTTCCAGTGTGCATCTACATGCAGAAGGCTGTTTCCCCTTGCTGGATGAGGCCAAGGAAAAAGGTCTTTAAGACCATGAAGGTCATGTTTGGTGATTTCCAGAGTAGACTGCTACTGATGCACTACGTGAAGGGCAACAATGTTGATGGTACAGTCGTACCTTAGAAGCCAAATGCCTTGGCCCCAAACAAATCGGCTCCCAAACGATCGAAACCCGGAAGTGAGTGTTCTGGTTTTCTAATTATTTTCGGAAGGCAAACATCCAGCACGGCTTCCGATTGGTCCTGCAGCCAATCGGAAGCTGCGCTTTGGTTTTCGAATGGTTCTGGGAGTCGAACGGACTCCCGGAACGCATTCTTTTCGAGAACCAAGGTACCACTGTATCTGTATGATTTGCCCTACAAATAAATAATAATAATCCTGGGGAGAGAATGGCAATTTTCATCACGAAAATGACATGGGGAAACAATGTCAAATGCGTCCTGGAAACAATGTCAAATGCCCCATGGACCAGAGCACGCCAGGCACTTCTGTCTTCCACTGCCTCCCGCAGTTTGGTCAAACTCATGCTGGTAGCTCTGAGAACACTGTCCCACCATCTCATCCTGTGTCATCCCCTTCTCCTTGTGCCCTCAATCTTTCCCAACATCAGGGTCTTTTCCAGGGAGTCTTCTCTTCTCATGAGGTGGCCAAAGTCTTGGAGCCTCAGCTTCAGGATCTGTCCTTCCAGTGAGCACTCAGGGCTGATTTCCCTAAGAATGGAGAGGTTTGATCTTTTTGCAGTCCATGGGACTCTCAAGAGTCTCCTCCAGCACCAGAATTCAAAAGCATCCATTCTTCGGCGATCAGCCTTCTTTATGGTCCAGCACTCACTTCCATACATCACTACTGGGAAAACCATAGCTTTTACTATACAGACCTTTGTTGGCAAGGTGATGTCTCTATTTTTGGGGGGAGGTATACATATGTACGCCTGCCAACCTAGCAGTTCGAAAGCACTCCCGGGTGCAAGTAGATAAATAGGGACCGCTTACTAGCGGGAAGGTAAACGGCGTTTCCGTGTGCGGCTCTGGCTTGCCAGAGCAGCGATGTCACGCTGGCCACGTGACCCGCAAGTGTCTCTGGACAGCGCTGGCCCCCGGCCTCTTGAGTGAGATGGGCGCACAACCCTAGAGTCTGTCAAGACTGGCCCGTACGGGCAGGGGTACTTTTACCTTATACATATGTAAACTTTATTTCAGAGCCCGATGTGTAAGAGGAGATAATTTTGTGGTGAAATATGCATGCCAAAGGTCTCAGTAACATTACTTTTAAAAAGGGTAAATGACTGACTTGTGTCAAGAGCTATGGTTCATAGTTATAGTGTATATATATTTTTAAAAAGCAACTACAACAAATGCTCTTAATGTTTTTTGCTTTAGTTTGGTTTTGGTTTTGCAAAGCGGGTTCTCCTTCATGGAGAGCACGTGTTGCGGTGGGAGCAACCATGACATCCCCTGTTGCTGGGCGGGTTAGTTTGCATGGCCACAAATTTGATTGGGCACCCCCAATGTTGCTGGGGGAAATTGATGGTTGCAATCTTATTTGATTGATGGGGGTGCTATATAAGTCCCTGTGTGCAGCGTTGAGCTTCCTCTTTTTGCTGCGTACATCAGATTACCTGTGCATTGTTGTTGTTGTTGTTTAGTCGTTTAGTCGTGGCCGACTCTTCGTGACCCCCTGGACCAGAGCACACCAGGCACACCTGTCTTCCACTGCCTCCCGCAGTTTGGTCAAACTCATGCTGGTAGCTTCGAGAACACTGTCCAACCATCTCGTCCTCTGTCGTCCCCTTCTTCTTGTGCCCTCCATCTTTCCCAACATCAGAGTCTTTTCCAGAGAGTCTTCTCTTCTCATGAGGTGACCAAAGTATTGGAGCCTCAGCTTCACAATCTGTCCTTCCAGTGAGCACTCAGGGCTGATTTCAGGGCTTAATTTTGTGACTGCTGTCACCATCTGCAGTGATCACGGAGCCCAAGAAAGTAAAATCTCTCACTGCCTCCATTTCTTCCCCTTCTATTTGCCAGGAGGTGATGGGACCAGTGGCCATGATCTTAGGGTTTGTTGGTGCTGACCTTGCTATGCCTGTCATGGGGTCGTCTGCTTTGGGGCAGGGTCCTGGTAGGAATTTTACCATTTGGCTGATTGGCTGGGGCCATTTGGGTTTGCCTACTGCGTAGCAAATCGTCACAACCTGTTAGGTTGCGGTTAGGCATTGTTTAATTTTTTGGTTGGTGGAGGGGTAAGGGTTGGCTGTGCCTGCCCCTCCAATGCTGCTGCTGCAAGGGTATTCCGTTAAAGGAATCCAGGGGCTCACCATGCTTTTGTCCGTATCACTGACAAAGGGCTAGGGCCACGCAAGAGCCCCAGGGAGCATTTGGGGAGAGGTGTGAGCCTGACACCCAGCTCTATTTTCTCCCCAAAATTGCTTACCCTTACTGACTTCCACACAGGTGTGGTTGTCAGTTCTGTTCCTACCTCTAAGTAGGAACAGATTTTTGCTAACCAATGCCTAAGCAACCACTCACATACTGTAATTCAATAAAGTTGTGGCCAAAATTATGCCAAAAACCAAAACAAAAATGATGTGCGAACCGTGTTTTTATTCAGGGGTGTCTTGGGTGTCCTTGACACACAATTCAGTCTTGAGTACATCCAACTGCAAGCCTTTGAAACTTATCCCTTATCACACATGAACTGAAATCTTTGGGGCCTATCCCAAAATCTGAAGCAGCAGCCTGGATTATATTCCTGCTGATCATTGTTCCACATATCTCTTGATATGACTTGGCTTGAGCGCCAGTGCTTGCTTCATATCGTTTTGGAGAATGGCTAGATGCCATCTCTGGAACAATGTCTGTTTAAACAGGCAGCAAGATCTGAAGGCTTGGCGTGAGGGGCAATGTGTTTTCTATTTAACGATACTCATCCAGTTTCTTGCCAGAAAATCTACTTGATACTCAGAGCACAACACCAGTTTTGTAAGTGCCTTATTAATTAACTTACATTTTTGTTTAGGTTCCAACTTGGAATCCATCTGAGCTTTCTGCAAGAAAGATGGTTCCAGGTTTCATTTAAAAAAAGAAAAACAAAATCCTGAATCGGCACTATATGAAATCTCTCAAAGCACTCTGAGATATCGCCTGTAATTCTCTGTGCATTAGTGTGCATGCTCACTAATAAACTAAAACGACAGCTTGGGATCACCTGGTGAAATGGATTTACAATAGGTACCAGCAGAAAAAACGAAGTACTTCTTCAACAATGAATACTTAAATTAATTCTCGCAAGATGCAATAGTGCCTAATCTACATGATTTTTAAAAAGAGGAATTGATTCCTTTTGAGGGATTAGGTTTACGAATAGCTATTCACTGTGGTAACAAAACTGAACTTCCATGTTCAGAATAACTGTACGTATGAATACCTGTATGAAAACAGAGAATGGCTGTCTCTTCATGCCCTATTTATGTGTTTGCCCCCAAAAGGCAGATCTAGCAAGGCAATTCCAAGGCGGATTGATGTTTCAGGAAATGTCAGTATGATTACACTGACATTTAGACAAATCAACCCATTAAAGACTTAACCTCCAGTATTGTGTGAACTTTTTTATTTTTAAAAAGAATACCACTGAGAGAAATAATCAAGTGCTTGAAATAAGCTACCCTTTCAGCGAGTAAATAATCTTATTACATGCAATCTGGCTTGTTGCATCACCATATTCTGGCAAAGGAAACTACTGCAGCAGTACTCTATAATGCAATGGAAAAAATGGAACATATTTCCGGAACGGACACTCTGCACATTCAGAGACAGTAATACTTTTCTGCGACTGATAAACTGGCATGGTGAACATGCCATCAGGAAGTATCAAAAATGCACAAAATAGCCTTTTCTTGGTTTATTCCCACTTATGTTTGCTAAGTCTCTTTCAAACAGGAAATCTTCCAAATGGCAAATGACAAAATCTAAAATGCAACCTCAGGGAGGATGTAGCGCAGGGGTCAGCAAACTTTTTCAGCAGGGAGCCAGTCCACTGTCCCTCAGGCCTTGGGGGGGGAGGGGCGGACTATATTTTGAAGAAAATAATGAACGAATTCCTATGCCACACAAATAACCCAGAGATGCATTTTAAATAAAAGGACACATTCTAATCATGCAAAAACATGCTGATTCCCGGACCGTCCACAGGCCGGATTGAGAAGGCGATTGGGCTGGATCCGGCCCCTGGGCCTTAGTTTGCCTACACATGATGTAGCCCTGTTGTTTTGCTAGATCCACTAAGGTGAAACTGTCTATTGTAAGAACAAAAAGGGTTATTACTCTACCTACCTACCCCAAATGCATAGCTGTCAACTTACAGATTTGAAAATAAGGGACCAGCAGCCTTGAAAATAAGGGACCAGCAGCCAAAGTAAGGGACCTGCAGCCTCATCTGTTCCAGGCACTCCAGTCTTCCTGTCCTCCTGCAGTCTGGTCAAACTCATGCTGGTAGCTTCGAGAACACTGTCCAACCAACTTTGTAACCAGAGGTTCAACTGAATAGAATCTGAATCACATGCACCACAAGGCCTATGCAGCCTCAACTTAAGATGGCTCCCCGGCCTGGCTTTGCACTGCAAAGTTTGCAGCAGCACGTGTAACAAAATGGCGTCCAGCATTCAAAAAACCCCTCAGCTTGCATTAACTAGCCACACACAAGGCATGCAAGCTCCACCCCCCCACTCGTTCTTAGACTTCTTATTGGGTGAGCAACACAGCCAAGCAACACAGATGGAGCCTCCCTGGCTGGCAGGGAGGCAGGGAGAGGAGCTGCTTCCTTTGAAATTTAAGGGACATTTAAGAGACATCCATCAATAAGGGACAGCAGCGGGACATGGCGCTGGAATAAGGGACTGTCCCTTCAAATAAGGGACACTTGACAGCTATGCAAATGGCACCTGTTAAGCTTGCAACATGTCATTATGCTGAGAATTAGGTTTTATCTGTTTTGATTTGTGAGAAACTGAGTCAGAACATGATATGAGTAGGACTACAAAGGAGAGGGACAGCTCCACAGAAGCCCACTATTCTTGGCAGCAATGCAACCTCTCTTATACCACAGAGTTCTGCCTTTATTTATTACGAAGCCATAGATCTAGATAGACATATGATGGGCAACACTGAAGAAAGGTTGGTTTCCAATATGCTTTGACTCCTTACAATTCAGGGCCGCAGACGGGCAAGAGGAGAATGAATTATCTGCTACTCGGAACCAACAATAACCTGAGTTGCTAAATGAAAGCATATGTCACAGACCAAGCTATTTTTGATTTGGTGTGCCTTTCCCCCAGTGGACTGAAGGTGATGTTATTGTTTTTAAATCACATATGTGTAGAATAGAATAGAACAGGACTAGAAAGGAACTGGGGGAAACAATAATAAAAAATGACATCTCCAAGATTACAAGACAGCATATAGTGAAGTCACCAGGTTTATAAAGCTATTAGTTTATCTTTTACAACATTTACAATGAAATCCCATAGATGCCTACCCAGAAGTAAGTCTCATTGGGGTTTACTCCCAGGTAAGTGGGCATAGCACTGCAGTCTTACTTTGGTACTTTGGAATAGAGTAAGATTTTGCCTGAAATGCTTTGGAGGCTGTCCAACTTGGCTCAGAGTCTAAATCCAGATTCAGAAAAAGCTTCATGCTTATCCTAGTCACTTTGGGAAAATAAAAATGGCCATATTTTTCTCCCATCTGACGGAAATGCATGAAATTTGCAGGCATATTAACCCCTCCTAAGTGAATATTGTATGCCAAATTACAGACAAACAGGTCCAGGGGCTTTTGTGCCAGGTTGGTGGGAGGGCATGATTTTATTTATTATTTACTTATTTATATCCTGCCAATTTCCCCGACACAGGTGGCGCTGTGGGTTAAACCACAGAGCCTAGGGCTTGCTGAACAGAAGGTTGGCGGTTCGAATCCCCGTGACGGGGTAAGCTCCTGTTGCTTGGTCCCTGCTTCTGCCAACCTAGCAGTTCAAATGCACGTCAAAGTAGATAAATAGGTAGGGAAGGTAAATGGCGTTTCCGTGCGCTGCTCTGGTTCACCAGAAGCGGCTTAGTCATGCTGGCCACATGACCCGGAAGCTGTACGCTGGCTCATCGGCCAGTCAAGCAAGATGAGAGCCGCAACCCCAGAGTCGTCCACGACTGGACCTAACATTCAGGGGTCCCTTTACCTTTACCTTAATTTCCCTGACAGGGACTCAATGCAGCTTACAGATAAAATAAAAGGTAAAGGTACCCCTGCCCGTACGGGCCAGTCATGTCCGACTCTGGAGTTGTGTACTCACCTCGCTTAAGAGGCCGTGAGCCGGCGCCGTCCGAAGACACTTCCGGGTCACGTGGCCAGCGTGACGAAGCTGCTCTAGCGAGCCAGCACCAGCGCAGCACACGGAAATTCCGTTTGCCTTCCCGCTATAAAGTGGTCCCTATTTATCTACTTGCACTTAAGAGTGCTTTCGAACTGCTAGGTGGGCAGGAGCTGGGACCGAACGACGAGAGCTCACCCCGCTGCGGGGATTCGAACCGCCGACCATACGATCGGCAAGTCCTAGGCGCTGAGGTTTTACCCACAGCGCCACCCGCGTCCCAGATAAAATAGGAACAGGTAAAAACATAGAGAGGGGATCATTAAAAATGGATTTGCTCCCCCTCCATCAATTTTACAAGCGGCAGTTTTATTATGAAAATGGCACATATCACAGAGGTGCAACCAGAAAAATAACCTGCAAAATATCAGAAGGATGTAGGACTAGAGGCTTGGGAGTTATGATGAATGGGAAAAAAGCAGCTTTGGGCTTGTGTTCTTCTCAACTGGCACTAAAAGCCAAATTATATGCAATGTTCATTTGACAGAAGAGAATGTGTAGGCCCATGGCATCAAAGCAGAAGCACAATGTTTGGCATTTTCTTCCTTTCCAGCGGAACTAGAAAAGAGAACTGAACAGACAAGGTGGAGACGACAAGGTGACTTCAACAAGAACTTTCCTTAATCATTCCCTCTGATTAAACCTAGAGCTGTCAGTTGCAAAAGTTGTCTACATGAGTGGAAGCAGTGGGGGTACCCATGGAATATGGCACAGAGATTTTCCATAGACAGCCTGCAGTTCTGTAGGTGCCATAGTGTCTATTCACATGAGTTGCTATTTGAGGAAGTCATTGCTAAAGATCACAGCAAAAAAAAAAAAAAAAAGGTTTTGAAGAAAATGCTATGAATTGCAGCCACTCTGCAAAAAAAGAAAAAGAGAGGGAGGAAAGAATCAAGTTCCGTTTACAATTCTCTCTCTTCCCTGAGAGTGTGTGTGTGTGTGTGTAGCAAAAAATCGAACGCTGCAAACATTTAGTGCTGTCCTGGTGTCAGGGAATACTGTTGCATGGTTAGATTATTTGCTTGGAAATATCTCAAAGCACTCAAATGTTAATTCACACAAATGTTAATTTTGTCACACACAAAAATTTGAAAAATACCTGAAGCTCATTTCACCATTACACTTTCATAAGTAAATTATTTCAAAAGAACCTCCCAGCACAAGTCATAACTTTCAAGTCTAGCCCATTAAAAAAACTCCTAGCAAGAACTTCTCCCTTTCCATAATGTGATTCCCCCCCCCCCCCCCACTGCACAGATCAAATGGGGGAAGCACAACCCAGTATTTGTGGTGAAGTAGTAATTTAGAGTTCAATTTGCACAGGTGTGACTCTGCTTTGTGTATCGATAAGCCAGTGTTATCCACTGAGTTTAGCATGCTGTTCTGAACACTTGCATGCTGAGAAGCATTAACAAACAGTTGTGAACATAAAAAACCTGCCACTTTAACTGACAAATTAACACAATGATAAGAGATGGCATTTCACAACTTCCCATGACACACAGTGGGACAACTAAGCTGGGTCTAATCTGATTTTCCATCTTGCCTCAATTTCTGCAGGAAAACTCACAGCCCCATTTATAGCCTAGATACTCCATGAAGTCAGCTCACACTAGACAACAAAATCTTAGGATTCAACATGTTTCAAGGAAGAAATATGAAATTGCTGTGATGTGAGGCTTAATAACAGATGCGGACCACACATCCTTTCCCTAAAAAGCTGTAGCCTCCAAAATCGCTTTCCTATTATTGGTTGGCAACTAAAGGCAGCTTCATAAAGGGACCCCTGACCATTAGGTCCAGTCGTGGCCGACTCTGGGGTTGCGCGCTCATCTCGCTTTACTGGCCGAGGGAGCCGGCGTACAGCTTCCGGGTCATGTGGCCAGCATGACTAAGCCGCTTATGGCGAACCAGAGCAGCGCACAGAAATGCCGTTTACCTTCCCGCCGGAGTGGTACCTATTTATCTACTTGCACTTTGACGTGCTTTCGAACTGCTAGGTTGGCAGGAGCAGGGACCGAGCAACGGGAGCTCACCCCATCACGGGGATTCGAACCGCTGACCTTCTGATCGGCAAGCCCTAGGCTCTGTGGTTTATCCCACAGCGCCACCTGCGTCCCTTAAAGGCAGCTTCATACACGATAACAAAAGAAGGGTATAGTTTTGGGTGTTGTCAAGATGCTGTCAGCAGCTCCTGGTTGGTTGCCCAGGAAAGTATAAAGACAAGGAAAAGTTTCTTACAGTCCTTTTTTATTTCAATCTTTACAGAGAGAGGCTATAGAACCCAGCCTCTTGGATAATGGCGTTGTACCAAGTGAATCTGCACCCGCCACCCCATTTCTTCATGCCTCATTCTCATCACCTCCTCTATGGGTGCTGCTACGTGCCCTCTGTCTTTGAGCTCTTTGCTCTCCTACTTTTAAGACTCGCCGGGTCCTGGGAGATGAAGGGTCTGGAATGCTTTCTAATGACAAAGTGTCAGCCGGCTGTTGCTCTGGCTCTCCCATGATCTTCCAACTTTCCCCCTCATCTGCCTCTGAGTTGCGACCTCCCGCAAACCCCTGTTGTAAATCTATACTGTCTTCCTCTTCCTCCTCTTTGGAAGGGTCAGGGTGGGGAGGCGGTCTCCACCATTCCTCCTCTGCCCAGTCCCTGACAGGTGTAGAATTCAGAGTATAGTTGCATCCTGCAATGAGCCAAAACTGAGTGGTAGAGCTACCCTAGGTAGGACAAGGAGAGTCTCCTGTCTGAAACCCAAAGTGGACAAATACCCCGACTTGGTATAAGGCAGTTTCCTATGTCAATTCTCAGATTACATTGTGTTCAAAAAATAATAATCCTTAGTTTCTGGTCCTTATAGCTGTGGAAATATGCTCAAGAAGGAGTTAACCAGCATGGCTATGCCGGTTGAAATCTCAAAAGCCAGAAAGGTGGCTAAGTAAGATTATGACTAGCTACCGTGGAGCTTTTGTTACACTCTGCTTGATAAGGAAAACCAGAATGAATTATGCAAAGTAAGGCAAATGATTCAACGTGCTCGATTTACATAGAACGTGCGGGCTGCAGGATTTTGTCTACTGGTACAGTCATATGGGCAGAGTACAGCGTACTGTAGGATTCTGCGGTTTCCCTCAGGTGTTACTAGGTGACAGCACCGTGAACTAGCAAGGTTAGAACGAAAGACGACACAAGGGTTGTTGAAAATCTTGAAAAAGGAAGTGCCAAAATGCTTTCCAAAATCCATGAAGTTCCAGCTTGGCCATGTGTGTAACAAAAGTCACTCACCATGAAAATAAAAACAGGTTAATTAACCAAAAATATAGTCGATCCTAGGGAATAATCACACGTAGTCTGAAGCCAGGAGAGATGGCGGGCCACAGTCTCCCTGGCCCTCACTAAGTGGGGCCTCAGCTCATTATCTTCTGAGTTTCACAACATGGGGTCATAACAGTAAAGTCAAAGGCATCGGAGAGCCCCCCATTCACAGAAGCCAATTGTTAAATACTATAACCCACTGCAAACTCCTGAAATTTCTATGAGAGTCCCTGGAGGGCAGACCCATTTAAGAAAACAAACACCAAGATGGAGTGTGACACAAATCTGTTTGCTCTCACATTCCATCGGGTAGAGTTTGGCTGCCACTGAAGCAATTAGAGAAAACTATGATTTAATGAATAACTTAAAATTCTAGCCAAACACAGCTTTCTTGTAACAAGTGTCCACTTTAGCAGTTATCACCATCACTGAAATGCACAAAATCCTTCAGCTCTTTCCACTCACACAGCGGCAGCCCAAGCAACTACTTACCAAAAAAGCTCAGTTACTCGCTGTTCCAGTGTGAGAAACCATGAAAAACGTCTAGGGCATTTTAACAAATGATACTAGGCCAAATGTAAATCATTTGCTGGCAAATTCACTCAGAAATCGGGTCCTCCCTTAAAGAGGGCACGTATTGCGGTGAGACCTGGAAAACCGACACCCTGTGTTGTGGGTGGGTACAACTGGTAAGCCACAACACCCAATTGGTAAGTCCCTCGTAGCTGGGCGTAATCTGGCCAATGGGACGCAGTCCAAACGGTCCGAGGGACCTATTTATGCCCATGCTCGTGACCCAGAGCTTCCTCTTTCAGCGCATGCATTCGGAACACCCGCCCACCTCTCCCTACTTTTAGGGCTTTGCGCTTGACCTTGCTATGCTGTTATGTGTCGTCTGTCGTTGGGCAGGAATTTTCCCCACTTGGCTGACTGGCTGTTGCCATTTCGGTTTCGCCTGCCGCGTAGCAAATCGTCACAACTTGTAAGGTTGCAGATAGGCTCTGGTTCAGGTGATAGGGATGGGAGAACGCTCTCACCATCCCTATGTGAAGGGTATTCTGTTAAAGGAATCCAGGGACTCGATGGTTTGGTCAACCCCTGTGAGGGGGTTGTGCCCGTGCCTGAGTCCAGGGGGACATTTGGGTGGCGGAGTTAGCCTGTTCCCAGCTTTCCGCTTATCCAGGTGTTCACCCTAGGCTGACCTATGCTGGAACCCTGGGTCAGCGCTACCTGCATGGCAGGGAGCTAGTCGAACCAGAGCCTATGCAACCAGTCACTTGCTGTAAATTCCTAAATTCTGCCAAAAACCAAAACCAAAATTTGAGTCAAGTGTGAATTTATTTAGGGGAGAGGTTTCTGGGTCTGAACATGCAAAGGACATTTTTGCTACCAAATACTTACATAATTAAGATGTAGGATCACAAGAGTTCAGATTTTAGCAGGTTATTTTTAAAATAGTAATTCTTTACATTATGTCTCAGGCTCTATTGGAACTTCACCCCAGGTTCATAAACATCACATGAAATTTTAAATGTCAGTTCACCACAGCTGTAGTCTCCTACTGCCTCAAGGTGTGCCTAGATGTGTTAAAATCAGCAGGAAAGCTCAACTCACGTGAGATTTCTTTACATTTGATGAAATGTGTTTGGCCATTCCTCTTTGGTAAGGCTTTCCCTTTTACATTTTTTTTTTTTAAAAAACCCCACCGCTGAAGGATGTTAAGTATTAGGAAACAGGAAACCAAACAACAGAACTGCAAAGCATTGCCGTTGTTCTTTGAATCAAGATCCACTAATGTACATTAGTTTAATCAAAGGATCAAAGCAAGGTCTCCACAAATCCACTCCCTATACTTGCCATGATGATGTTGATGTTGTTGTTGTTGATGATGATGATGATGATGATAGAATCATAGAATCACAGAATCGTAGTCCATGGGTAGGCAACCTAAGGCCCGGGGGCCGGATCCGGCCCAATTGCCTTCTCAATCCGACCCACAGACGCCGGAGCAGTACCTATTTATCTACTTGCACTTTGACGTGCTTTCAAACTGCTAGGTTGGCAGGAGCAGAGACCGAGCAACGGGAGCTCACCCCGTCACGGGGATTCGAACCGCCGACCTTCTGATCGGCAAGTCATAAGCTCTGTGGTTTAACCCACAGCGCCACCCGCGTCCCTAGCAAATCATTAGGAATCCTTTATTCTCCCTATCCGCCAAGTAGGTTGGTAATCTTTACAAAGTGTCAAATGGTGTCAAATATCAAATACATTCTGCTTGTTTACTAAATCCCTTTACATAATGCACAATTAGCAGTAATTGATAAAACAGTGTTTTGAATCTTTCTTATTGCGTTATCTAAACGCCGGGTCATCTTCTCTAGCGCAAGTGCAGGCATAAGCAAACTCTGGCCCTCCAGATGTTTGGGACTACAGTTCCCATCATCCCTGACCACTGGTCCTGTTAGCTACGGATGATGGGAGTTGTAGTCCCAAACATCTGGAGGGCCGGAGTTTGCCTATGCCTGCGCAAGTGAAAAAGCTCAATACCCTCAACCCTTTCTCTGCAACCAGCCGTCTCCAGAACATCTCCATAGCTGTCAACTTTCCCCTTTTCTTGCAAGGAATCCTATTCGGAATAAGGGAATTTCCCTTAAAAAAGGGGGGGGGGGAGTTGACAGCTATGCATCTGGCCCCCTTGCTGAAACTATCCAAGTAGCAGCAGCAAAGTTGAGGTGTGTCACCTTTAGTTTACCCAGGGTTTCTTCCTCCTAGGAAAAAGCCCAGCAGCCACAGGAAATGGCAATCCTCAGGAATCTTGGTGCTCAAAATCCTTTTCCAAGCCACTGCTCTTGGCATCTGTCTGTCTCAAGAGACAATGGAGTGCGCCTCCAGGGATGAAGTGAAATTTCTGCGTTAGCAGAACCAAAGTGGCCTCCCAGGGTGCAAGCCTGGGCAGTGTGTGTGGAGGGGCTGCCCGGACAGTGGCGTAGCGTGGGTTGTCAGCACCTGGGGCAAGGCAAGTAATTTGCGCCCCCTAACCCAGGGCAAGGCAAGTAATTTGCGCCCCCTAACCCCTAACCTGCCGCCGCTGCCAGCTTCTTCTTGCTGCCGCCTGGGCTGGGGTATTTATGGTAAGGTAGCCACAGCGGCGGCGGCGGGTCCGTGTCAGGTGATCTGAGGCGAGTTGCCGCTGGCGCTGCCGCCCAAACGACGCCGCTTGCCCGGAGGAGGAGGGCAGAGAGGCGAGGAAAATGCAACATGGCCCAGCAGCTGCAGCAGCAGCGGCGGCGGCGGGGCTGTGAGGAGGGGCTGCCTGGCGCGCCCTCCGCGGCCCTGACGCGCGGGGACCGCGGCGAGCGCTGAGAGCCGCTGCCAGCTCGTGGGTTCCGCGAGACATGGGGCTCTGCTACAGCCTGCGCCCGAGGCTCTTCGGCGACTCCGGAGGCGGCGAGCACGCCCCCCAGATGTTGCGCCCGGTGCGGCCGGCCCCCCCTGCACCCCCCACGCTACGCCACTGTGCCCGGATGGCAACCTCACTGATGTGGTCCAAAGGAAAGCAGAGCACTATGTTTGGCAGAAGCCGCAGGAGGCAGAGTCTAAATCCAGTCACTGAAAGATGGATGATGTGAACTGGAGATGTGCTGGGTCTTGCACAGGGGTAGGTAACCTAAAGCCCGGGGGCCGGATGCGGCCCAATCGCCTTCTCAATCCAGCCCGCGGACGGTCCAGGAATCAGCGTGTTTTTACATGAGTAGAATGTGTGCTTTTATTTAAAATGCATCTCTGGGTTATTTGTGGGGCATAGGAATTCGTTCTTTTTTTTTTTTTCTTTCCAAAATATAGTCCGGCCGCCCACATGGTCTGAGGGACAGTGGACTGGCCCACGGCTGGAAAAGGTTGCTGATCCCTCGGTGCAGCTTCTGCTCTTATACCATTTGCTCACGTGATGTTGCTGAACTGCTTGCATTCTGAATTCTGACAACTTGGAATTCTCATTGGCATTGTTGTTTGATTGCACCACCCTAGGCTAGTGGTTCTCAAAGGCTGTGGCCAGAGTGGATGGCAAGTATGGTGGGAAGATTCAGGGACCATCAAAGAAGCATTTCAACATTTCAACATAGTGCAGTATAGTATCAAATTATTAATTTTTTTTTTATTTGCAGAACACAGGTAGATAAGATAACATTTCCAAATGAGAGCAGGAGCATCAGGTGAGACCGAGGACAATCCTAGCTGCGATCCAAAATCCCCGTTCAGACAGATTGCTGGAGTAGGCTCATTTATAATTATATTTTAGGAATGATTCATGTTCTTACGTAAACTGGATTGTTATACAGTGGTGCCTCGCAAGACGAAAAGAATCCATTCCGTGATTCTCTTCGTCTACCGGTTTTTTCGTCTTGCGAAGCAACCCCATTAGCGGCTAAGAGGATTAGCGCTATTAGCGATTTAGCGGCTTAGCGGCTATTAAAGGCTTAGCGGCTAAGCTGTTAAAAGGCTATTAACGGCTTAGCGGCTTTGAAAAAGGGGGGGGGAAGCGGGGGGGGATGGCGAGACTCGCAAGACGTTTTTGTCTTGCGAAACAAGCCCATAGGGAAATTCGTCTTGCAAAGCGCCTCTGCAACGGAAAACCCTTTCGTCTTGCAGGTTTTCCGTCTTGCGAGGCATTCGTCTTGCGGGGCACCACTGTATACTGGCTGTCCCATGATCATATTATAAAGTAGAGTGTTTTATGTTATAAATCAAGCACTGCTAGGAGTTGATTCATTTTGATTTCCAATGCATTTGTTATTCAAAATTTTTTTTAAATGGTGTGGCGCAAGCAAATTTTTATTCTGAAAGGGTGGCCCAGAAAAATAAGTTTGAGAATCACTGCCCTAGGTATTATAATCAAAATTAACACAGCTACAGACCAGTCTGTTGGACAGGCCACACATTTTTCTTTTTAGCTCCAGTACATTGTCTGCTTTGTATCTGCAGCTGACTAAAACTTGGGTGCATGCATTATCAAATCATCTTTTTAATTCCTCTTGTTTTGTTACAAGCTATTACATAAACAGGAACAGCTGGTATTGATTTATAAACACCAGAGTCTACTTGAGATTTTAGATATTATTTTCCCAACACCCCGGCCTAATTATTTGCAGGCAGTTACTCAGCATGCTGGACGGCAGTTTGCCTGGCATTTGAGGGGAAAATGCATCTCCTTGGTAGAACAATATTTCTTTAACACCTTCTGCCTCACTCTGCAGAAGTGTGGTATGAACTTTTTAAAATGCTTGCTGTCTTGAAGGCAAAACACAGCTTTGGCTCAGGAAGGCAATTAATGACAGGCCCAAAATTTCAAGCACAAGCTTGGATCAAATCCTGGCTTCACATTTTCACAATCTGTAAAACGTACCAAACAGTTCTATTGACTATAATTTACCATATTTTTCGCTCTATAGGGCGCACCGGCCCATAGGGCGCACCTAGTTTTTGTTTGGGGGGGGATAAAGAAAAAAAAAGATATTCCCCCCTCCCCAGGTGTGGGGCTGGGGCGGGGGGAGCCCGAGCTTCCCCCGACCCCAGCCCCAGAACAGGCTGCTATCCGCAAGCCTTGGGAGCCCGGCGGGAACTCCCATCAGGCTCCCCAGGCTTGCAGATATCTGCCCGAAGCCCTGGGTGCGCTGCGAAGTGCTCCCCGGTCTTCAGGAAGCAGGCTGCTATCTGCAAGCCTTGGGAGCCCAGCGGGAGTTCCCACGGGGCTCCCAAGGCTTGCGGATAGCTTCCTGAAGCCTGGAGAGCGAGAGGGGTCGGTGCGCACCGACCCCTCTCGCTCTCCAGGCTTCAGTGAAAGCCTGCATTCGCTCCATAGGACGCACACACATTTCCCCATCATTTTTGGAGAGGAAAAAGTGCATCCTATAGAGCAAAAAATACAGTACATTAAAAACAAAAACAAACAAACAGAATTGTAGAATCATAGAATTGTAGGGTTTGAAGGAACCTTGAGGGTCTACTAGCCCAACCCCTGCCATGCAGGAATCTCAACTAATGCACACATGATAGATGGCCAGCCAACCTCTCTGCTTAAAAATCTCCAAGAAAGTCCACAACTTCCCAAGGGAGTCTGTTTGACTATCTAACACTGTCAGAAAGTTCTTTCCGATGTTCAGTCGGAATCTCCTTTCTTATAACTTGAAGCCATTGATTCGGGTCCTTTAGATATTTGAAGATGGCTATCTCAGTGTCCTCTTTCCCAGGCTAAACGTACCCAACTCCCTCAACCATTCCTCCTAAGGCTTGGTTTGCAGACCCTTGAACATCTTGGCTGCCCTCCTCTGGACATATTCCAGTTTGTCAATATCCTTCTCAAACTGTGCTGCCCAGAACTACAAACAGTATTCCCGTGTGGTCTGACCAAGGCAAAATAGTCCAAGGTACTATTATTTCCCTTGACCTGGACACTAGACTTCTGTTGATGCAGAATAGAATAGCATCCCCTTCCGGGTCATGTGGCCAGCATGACTAAACTGCTTCTGGTGCAACAGGACACCGTAACAGAAGCCAGAGCGCACAGAAACACCGTTTACCTTCCTACCACAGCAGTACCTATTTATCTACTTGCACTGGTATGCTTTTGAACTGCTAGGTTGGCAGAAACTGGGACAGAGCAATGGGAACTCATCCCGTCACATGGATTTGAACAGCCAACCTTTGGATCGGCAAGCCCAAGAGGCTCAGTGGTTTAGACCACAGTTCCACTGCGTTTAGACCACAGTGCCACCGTTATATATATATAATCTCATAATAGGTATTAAGGTAGAAGGGGAAGAAATGGAGGCAGTGAGAGATTTTACTTTCTTGGGTTCCATGATCACTGCAGATGGTGACAGCAGTCACGAAATTAAAAGACACCTACTTCTTGGGAGAAAAGCAATGACAAACCTAGACAGCATATTAAAAAGCAGAGACATAATTTTGCCATCATAGAGCCAGTGTAGTGGTTAAGAGCGGTAGTCTCGTAATCTGGTGAACCGGGTTCGCTTCCCTGCTCCTCCACATGCAGCTGCTGGGTGACCTTGGGCTAGTCACACTTCTTTGAAGTCTCTCAGCCCCATTCACCTCACAGAGTGTTTGTTGTGGGGGAGGAAGGGAAAGGAGAATGTTAGCCGCTTTGAGACTCCTTCGGGTAGTCTCAAAGCAGGATATCAAATCCAAACTCTCTTCTTCTTCTTCTTCTTCTTCTTCTTCTTCTTCTTCTTCTTCTTGCCGTCAATGGTCCGTATAGTTAAAGCTATGGTTTTCCCAGAAGTGATGTATGGAAGTGAGAGCCATAAAGTAGGCTGATCACCGAAGAATTGATGCTTTTGAATTATGGTGCTGGAGGAGACTCTTGAGAGTCCCATGGACTGCAAGAAGATCAAACCTATCCATTCTGAAGGAAATCAGCCCTGAGTGCTCACTGGAAGGACAGATCCTAAAGCTGAGGCTCCAATACTTGGGCCACCTCATGAGAAGAGAAGACTCCCTGGAAAAGACCCTGATGTTGGGAAAGATGGAGGGCACAAGGAGAAGGGGACGACAGAGGACGAGATGGTTGGACAGTGTTCACGAAGCTACCAGCATGAGTTTGACCAAACTGCAGGAGGCAGTGGAAGACAGGAGTGCCTGGCGTGCTCTGGTCCATGGGGCCACGAAGAGTTGGACACGACTAAACAACTAAACAACAACAACAACAAACACTTGTCTTACTGTATCTGCAAGGCAGATACAATATTCTCTCACTAGTATCAAGTCAGAGAATAAAGATTTAGAAATTTTATTATGGAATAAACATTCATGGAAGCTCTAATCTTTCACAGCATTTGTCATTATAAGAGTTGTTGGTCTTTGAAGGGTGCCACAAGACTCTGGTGTCTTTTCTAGTGTGTTCATGGCAGAGATAGTGTTTGAACTATAGACCTCTTGGTTCAAAGGTTAGTTTCTTAGTCACAAATGCTACACTATCTCTGGAAATCTAGGATGAAAATACTCTACATAACCACTCAGAGGAAAGTAACAGTTCAGAACACAATTTTCTCGTAGCCGCCTTTTCTTCTATACCTTGATTCCTTCAGAGATTTCATCTTCATCTCTTATTTTGATACCACTTTTTCATCCAAGTGCCTCCAGATTCAAGGGCAGGACCTGAACACATGAGGCTTACTTTTAAGTAAGCATGCATATGATGGTGCAATTAGTGGTTTAATGGCTGAGCTCCATTTTGAACCCAAGACTCCCTAGAGTTTAATGTGAGGGTGCACTTCATAAGCTGTTGGAATCCAACTTCCATCAGACTCCCAGCCATCATAGGATGATAGGGTTTGTAGATCAACAACATCTGAAGGGCATTACTTTGGCAAACCCTGCTCTAACACTTTGTAGGAGGTTGGAGAAAGGAAAAGCTATGTATTTTCAAGGAAAGTGAAATGTACTAAAAGCCACACGTTCGCTATTTCAATGCATGCACCATGCAGATTTTGGTAACGGGGGCAATTAAGTAGCAGTTGAATTCCATGGTACTTTAACAATATATTTTATTTTTAATTTTGTAACATGTTATTAAAATGAAAAAGTGCTTCCCATCAGAGCTGAAAAGCAAAGCTTAATGAGTCCATCCACCTTGCTAATAGCTTCAAGCAAATAATAACCAGTACCTGGGCATGTTAGATTGTTTCCAAAAGCACAGGATCATAGTTGTTTGAAGTGCATTTTAATAGCAGAAGTTGGCTGCTTGAAGCCTACAACAGTAAGGAATTTCAGAATCAAGTCTGTCCTTCTCCTACCCATTGTGCAAAGGTAAATGGAAATTACAGGTTAGGCAAGATCACCTACTGCTCTAAGGACTCCTGAGATGAAGTGTATAATTGCAAGAAGAGGAATTAAAGACAGAATTACAAACTTGATCTTTTGAATTTTCTGGCTTTGCCGTTTTAACTAAAGCTTTAATGGGACTTCAGTGCTGGTTTCCCTTTCTTTCCTTCTTTTAAAAAACATTAATTGTCTTTTAAAAGCTGGGGATAAAGTTCTGTTCTAGCTGTTCTATCATGTTGTCAGCTTGCAAAATAGCTACTTGTTGAAAGGTCTCATTTCTGCTGAGCAGTATTGTTGCTGCCAAGAAAAAGGGATTAGCATGTGTGTTTACTTTCTCTATATAGATAAATAACCAATCTTTACCACAAAAGAACTTCGATTGCATGGTGCCATGTGGACTTCGGTGAGAAACTGCAAAAACTTAGCACATGCAATGCTACCAAAGGCAATCGCATGTCTACTGGTTTTTCATTTAAACTAATATCTGAATTGGTGCATGCTTACTTTGCCACAGTTTTCAATTCAGCTGTCATTTTCTCTCTCTCTCTCTCTTACAGGTTACTGATGTGCACCACTGCCTGTGTGCGCTGATTATATACTATGCAAAAAGGAACCCTGATGTGATCGCATACTCTCAGCAGGGTACTTTTTTTCTGCCTTGATTCAATCAAAGCATAAATGCGCAGGCACATAAGTAACAGAAGTATGTGAACTGTACACCGTAGCAAACTATGCCTCTGCAATGGTCTGAACCGAGACAACAAATCAGAAAGAAAAGAACAACAGATTGCTGACACACCAGTGCCACCTTGCAAAGGAGATCAGGCAATTCAGAATCAAGGAGGGACTGAGAGTTTTCTAAAGTCCTAATTGAAATGCTTAAATTGACTTTCCCTAAAACAAGAGAAATAATTAATAGCATATATGTATTATAACATGCCACTGACATGCGACCACAAGGAGTACTGATGTAGAGGCCTCAACAGAGCCCCCAAACTCTGAGCTTCCATTTTAAAAGAAAGTGATTATCTTGCCCTCCTAGGAAGAAAATTTGTACAGGCAAATTTCTAAGTGATTTCTGTGAATGAGCCAGCCTGGCTGCTCTGGCCTTTCTGTATCTTTTGACAATGAGTAAAGTCAGAGCTCTGACTGATGCGTAAGTTGTTTGGACACCAGTTAAGAGGAATTCCCGGGCTCCTTGAGAGCTGATGTTTTCTCATCCCCTTTAGTGGGATTTTTTTGTTCTGTCTCATTTTCTAATATTTGATTTGGAGTTGGCATTTGCGGGGGGTTTCGTGCATTTAACAGCTGCGTGGCAGGCAGACCTTCAACAGGTCAAGCCTTTCGAGTCTGGAAAAGCCATTGTGAGTAAAGCTTTTCCGATTCCCATTCTTTATGCCAGACATTTTATTACACGTGAGCAATTGATTTATATTTGGTTCCTCAACCTCACCTGCAAAAGAGGACACATATTTGTGTATGACACAAGCATATGCAAATTATATGCAAATATATCCTCTTTTGTAAGTGGGTCAGAGGGCCTGATGCACATACAGTGTACTAGCCCAGAAAATCCTGTATACTACTACTATCATCAGTGCCTTAACTAACTATAAATGTGCCCAGTTCGGTATTGATATTTGTATAAGCTATAAAGCAATCAAACAAAAATTGTAATTCCAAATTCAGCCGCTTTGAAGACACATTTGATGATTTCTAGTTAATAGGCAGTTATTTAAATTACAACCACAGATTCAAAATTAGAATAAGAAAAATTGCGGTCAGTGGCAACTGGTAACATTCTAACTTGGTAGGGCTGAAAATTTCACCTTGGTCTAGAGAGGATGTAGAGTCATGGTGGTGTGCTATCCACACAGACCCAGAGCCATTTTAGTAATTCACTGGCCAGCTCACCAAAAAAACGCAAGCCACCACCTTCATTTGGCAAGACAGTTCTCCTAGCATGGCTAGGACAGCGCAACCAGCCTCTCCTCAGCCCATCAGGGATGCAAACACTCTTTTTCAGTTTCACAATTACACAGAGGGCTCAAATTCAAGCATGCACAACTTCCCAGAGAGCTTCACTGCTCAACATGCAGAAGGCTGAGGACGGAATGGGCAGGGCAATGGGCAGAGAGATACTGTGGCAGGACTGGCATGCATACTCCTGCCCATGTCCACAGATTCAGCAGCCACAGTTTCAAGGAAATGCTTGAACCAGCCACATCTCTAGACCTCCAGCAGACACAGCGACTGGGCAAATGCACCACACTAGGGATGCGGGTGGTGCTGTGGGTTAAACCACAGAGCCTAGGGCTTGCCGATCAGAAGGTCGGCGGTTCAAAACCCCGCGACGGGGTGAGCTCCCGTTGTTCGGTCCCTGCTCCTGCCAACCTAGCAGTTCGAAAGCACGTCAAAGTGCAAGTAGATAAATAGGTACCACTCTGGTGGGAAGGTAAACGGCGTTTCCGTGCGCTGCTCTGGTTCGCCAGAAACGGCTTAGTCATGCTGGCCACATGACCCGGAAGCTGTGTGCCGGCTCCCTCGGCCAATAAAGTGAGATGAGCACTGCAACCCCAGAGTCGGCCACAACGGGACCTCATGGTCAGGGGTCCCTTTACCTTTAGTGTGCTTTAATGGCATTGCCTTGACAACCACATACAAAGTCCTATGGATAACCACTCAACCCACATGCCAATTCATGTTGTGAATTTGCGTTGGGATATAAGGGTGAAGGACAGTGTGCACATTTAATAAATAATAAGAATAAATAATAATCTACTTGTGTGGCCTGACTCCAAAGACAGCCACGTTGTCACTGCTGCAGCATACCAGTTTGACAAGCATTTGAACCAGTGTAGCTGTAACGAGAATGGCTGAGCCTTGATATGATGGAGGAACCACTAAAGGAGTTTGCCCTTCGGTTAGCAACCCTGTCAGAGACTGTCAAGATCAGAGGCAGGCTGGGTTATCTGTTGCTGAGAGCTACCTTGTTTTTCATTCAGAAATGGCTGTTCTTCACTTGTTTGGGAGGATTTCATTCCGACTGCTTTTCCTTATCTCACTTCTCAGTTTGCAACCCCAAACACAGCCGGAAGAATCTCTTATTGTGTGCTGAGAGACCCATGATAAACTATTGAGATAGAAGAGGACCATTACTTGGTGTCTGCATAGAAACGGGGAGGGGGGGGGTGTTCCAGGAAGGGCTGCTATTTGGAAATGCAGTGTTAGCTGTTGTGAAGTAAATAGCCTTTTTAAAAAAACAACAACCCCAAACCCTTCTGTTAATTTAAATGAGAGGCAAAGCTTTAACCTTAGGAGATAACATATTATGAAACCGCATCTGCCTTGTGTTCATTAGCACTTTTAACACCTTTTTGTTTATACATGGTTTTTAAAATGCAGATTTCCAAACAGTACTTTTCAAAAAATCCAACCTTGGAGAACAATGCACTCTATCCAGAGGAACAGATTGATTAACGTTGTAGTAAAAAAGAAAAGAAAAAAGAAGTATACTACCTCGCAGAAATTAATTCATTAGCTAATTCACAAATTACACCAGCTCCCCTCCAACATTCCTCTGATGAAAACAGGGACGTCCTGTTCTGTAGTTGTAGTAGTAGTAATAATAATAATTGGTTGGATAGTGTTCTGGAAGCTACAAACATGAGCCTGACCAAACTGCGGGAGGCAGTGGAAGACAGGAGTGCCTGGCGTGCTCTGGTCCATGGGGTCACGAAGAGTCGGACACGACTAAACGACTAAACAACAACAACAAATAATAATAATAATACTAGTAACAACAAGTACAATAATTTTACTATTTATACCCTGCCCATCTGAGTGGGTTGCCAGAGCCACTCTGGGCAGTTTCCAACATATAAAACATTTTTTAAAAAATCCCTATACAGGGCTGCCTTCAGATGGCTTGGGGATCTGATAACTCCATACCCTCTAATATTTCTCTGATGAAAATAGGGGTGTCCTAAGGAAAAATGGGACATTCTGGGATCAAATCAGAAACCAGGACAGCTTCTGTAAATCTGGAACTATCCCTGGAAAATAGGAAAAGCTGGATAGTCTGAGAGTGTACTATGCCACCTTGAACTGGAGTGGAGGGTCATGGTTTGGAATGCTCTTGTGTGTAAGAAAGCTACTTGAATGTAGACCTGCAGTTTGACAGGTCACAGAGCAGCAATGAGGCGAGCTGGGTGGCCAGTGAAGAGGAAGACTTTTCAGTGGTGGCACCCTGGCTGTAGAATTCCATCTCCAGACAGGCATGTCCAGCACCCAAGTTGTCACCTTTGCAGCATGAAGGGAATACATCCTTATTCTTTCAGGCTTTTTAGAAAGCGTGTTATTGTTCCTTAGCACTTTTAAACTATCCTCTGCTGAATTTTTAGGAACTGTTATTAGAAAAATAACACAATATTTTGTACATTTTCCATTAATCTAACAAGGTAAGAACCTACAAAAATCCATGCCATCATAGTTTGTCTATAAGGAGCAACAGCATATAAATTTCTGGTACTCTGAAAATTTTGTTTGCAAACTTTTGTTTACTACCTTTACTATATTGATAAAGAAATTATAAAAGTAACAGTCTATAGTGTATTATTTTTTCTAGGAAAACAGCCATGCACTTGCTTCTATACTCACAAGAATAACGTTGAGATTTGCAACATCAAATAGCCAGAACTGATGTTGACGGTTCTAATCCAAACATTTTCAACAACTACGGGAAATAAGGTTGGCATAAATGAATTCATTTTGTGAAACCAAGTAGATGTTAGAGGAAATTATAATAAATCCAGGACTTAATGGGAGTTTCAAGTGTGCATTGGGACTTTCAGCAAAAAAAGAATTCCAGTATCTCTTGATGCCACGTGAAAGAAAAACCCAAGAGAACAAAATCTACCGTATTTACTGTATAGAATTATTGAAAGCCAGTGGGATGGACTCTTGGATTTGGACTGGTCTAAAAGCTCAGTTTTTTTAATTCAAAATCTCACTCATCATGGTCTATATAACCGGGACAAGTGTCAGGTTGTGTTCTCTTGTGTTCTCTTCCATTGATGGAAGGTTCCTTGATTCAGCAGGGGCTTCCATGAAAACAAACAGGGCAAGGAAATGTTTTTCACAAATTCCCCTTTGCAAATTTGCAAATTCCCCAACAGCTTCCCCGACTTTCATTTGCGGAAGTCTCCCCTAGAGAGCCAGTGTGGTGTAGTGGTTAGAGCGGTGGACTTGTAATCTGGTGAACCGGGTTTGCTTCCCCGCTCCTCTACATGCAGCTGCTGGGTGACCTTGGGCCAGTCACACTTCTCTGAAGTCTCTCAGCCCCACTCACCTCACAGAGTGTTTGTTGTGGGGGATTGAATTGGATCTCAAGGGTAAGGAGGTTGTTAGCCGCTTTGAGACTCCTTAAGGGGAGTGAAAGGCGGGATATCAAATCCAAACTCCTCCTCCTCCTAAATAAAAGAGCTGTTCATGAATTGGACACTGCTGAATGCAACCCATGGCAAATACTCCATTTATTTATTTATTATTTATTATTATTTCTTGAATTCATATACCGCCCTATACCTGGAGGTCTCAGGGCAGTTCACAGAACAAAATCAAAATATAAAACCACAACCCAATCACACACCCACATACGTACACACCCACACACCTACATTATAATAATAATTTTTTATTTGTATCCCGCCCTCCCTGGCCAAAGCCAGGCTCAGAGCGGCCAACAACAAGTAAAAATAGCACAGTGTACATAAAATCGCACAGTCAATTAATTAAAATACATTCTAGAATCAGTTCAGAATCAAATTAATGGCAACCATCGGGCTAGAGTTCTATGAGGATTACAGAAGGAGAGAGGGGGTCAGACTGTGCCTTGACCAAAGGCCTGGCAGAACAGCTCCATCTTGCAGGCCCTGCAGAAAGATGTCAGGTCCGCAGGACCCTGGTCTCTTCAGACAGAGCGTTCCACCAGATTGGGACCACGGCCGAAAAAGCCCTGGCTCTGGTCGAGGCCAGCCTAACTTCCCTGTGGCCTGGGATCTCCAAGATGTTTTTATTTGAAGACTGTAAGGTCCTCCGTGGGACATACCAGGAGAGGCGGTCCCGTAGGTACGAGGGTCCTAGGCCGTATAGGGCTTTAAAGGTTAAACCAGCACCTTAAACCTGATCCTGTACTCCACTGGGATCCAGTGCAGCTGGTATACAACCGGGTGAATGTGATCCTGCGGTGAGGACCCCGTAAGGAGTCTCACCATGGCATTCTGCACCCGCTGGAGTTTCTGGGTCAGCTTCAAGGGCAGCCCCACATAGAGTATGTTACAGTAATCAAGCCTGGAGGTGACCATCATGTGGATCACAGTGGCTAGGTCAAGGCGAGAGAGGTAAGGAGCCAACTGCTTAGCTTGGCCTATTGAAAAAGTAATGTAAAGGGACCCCTGACTGCTAAGTCCAGTCGCTGACGACTCTGGGGTTGCGGCACTCATCTTGCTTTACTGGCCGAGGGAGCCGGCGTTTGTCCGCAGACAGCTTCCAGGTCATGTGGCCAGCATGACTAAGCCGCTTCTGGCGAACCAGAGCAGCGCACGGAAACGCTGTTTACCTTCCCGCTGGAGTGGTACCTATTTATCTACTTGCACTTTGACGTGCTTTTGAACTGCTAGGTTGGCAAGAGCAGGGACCCAACAACGGGAGCTCACCCCGTCACGGGGATTCAAACCACCAACCTTCTGATTGACAAGCCCAAGAGGCTCAGTGGATTAGACCACAGTGCCACCCTGGTCCGTTATTGAAAAAGTAACATTCCTCAAATAGAGGTCAGGATCTGGGAGCTCCTGGTCTACTAAAACCACCCTATCAATCGTGCCCAACCATAAATGTGTATGTAGTGGAAGCATGTAGGGTCTCACTTGGCAGCGGAGATTTAAATGATTTACGAAATCTACAAGCTTTAATACACTCTGCGGTAAATAACTTAACAAGTACAACGCCTATCGATTCTTGTTGTGCGGTCAATGGGATCTTTACTTCACTAATTGTCAGTATCGACAAACAGTTCATGGTCTAAATGAGCGGCTGCTGGGCTCACTTTCCAAATGAAACTCTTCCAAAATAGAGCTTTAACCAATCTCTCAGTAGAGAACCGTCGCCACTACTCACCTGCAGTCAATTGAAAAGTCTCATCTGAAGATTAGGAGCACTCTGCTAATGCACGTGGCTGCATGGCTTCCTAGTTAAATAATTTCCCTGCATGTTTAAGGCCCTGGAAGCCCAAGCCACAAGGCCAGCTGCACAACAGCTGACTATCTTATCAAACACAGGAGGACGAGTTAGCAGACAAACTGTGTGGAAAGGACAATAGTGACCTTGGAAAAGAATGGGAACCTTTTACAACACACTTGCAGAAACAAAACAAAACAAAATGGACTCGTTAGCAGGATTTAAATAAGCATTTACAACTTTATTTACAGAGAACAAGAAATATAATTAGTGATAATAGAATATTATGTATAAGCAGCAGAATGTAACATCTGGTCTAATAAACCAGAAATGGAAGTTGGGGGAAGTCAACAGGGAGGGGGAAATTAGAAAATGGATGTTAAATGATGACACTGAACGTTTGTTATGAGAAAAGAAAATCTATAAAAATTATTTTTAAAAAACCAAAAACACAGGAGAACTAGGAGAGCTGACACAGCACAGACATCTCCAGCCGCCGCCTTCTTTTATATTTATTTATTTATACCCTGCTTTTTTCCCTGACAGAGACTCAAGGCAGCTTGCAGATAAAAATAAGAACCATTAAAGACATAGAAAAATAATAATTTAAACAACAAACTTTTATAGAACTAAAACTATTTTTTGTGTGTTTGTGAAATCTATTAAACCCATACAAATAATTGCAATCAAAAGAGCATGGCACCAGCTATTCCTTTTGTCTACAGACTTGTCCATATCTTAGCACTGTTTAACTGTTAACCCACATTTTGCCCATTCAAATTGGATTGGAGTAGTCAATAAATTTGGTATTTATTGTGTTCTCCTTGTCTTCTAATTTGTTGATTCTATTATGGCAGTTGGGTACTGACAGGACACGTGCATCTTCTTTTTTAAAAAGCACACAATAAGGCAATTGTAAACAGGCTTTGTGGTTTTCTGCTTTAGTGAAATTGTTGTTGTTAAATTTCTGTATCACCCTTCATCTGAAGATAACAGGGCACGGTACAATATAAAAATGCAAAAATACGTAACATAAAAACAAACAAAAATATGTTTTATATATTCCATAAGCCGCCCAGTATGACTAGGTGTCAGGGAACTGACATCGGAGCTAGAGGCGAAGAGAAGGCTCTCAGATGATGCTGGCAAAGGGCCCAGCAGGGAGAGAGGCAGCTCAGTAGAGGGGGAAGCAAATCAGCGCAACACCAGGGATAAAGGGGGGCAGATGGGGGAATCGGCGAGAGGGCTCCAGGACTCTTCACTGGACACCAGCGGGGAGAGCACAGGTCCTCCGCTACCCACGCCCTCTCTGCGCAGAAGACTTCCGCGCAGGGAGAGTAGGAGGAGACTGGGCGTCAAACAACTTTTATGTTGGAAGAGGTTTAAGAAACGCCCACTGACGGATTCTGCCAGCGACTGAGGCAGCCACGGAGAGAAGGGCTGTCCAGTCAGAAAGGTTTAACAAGGCAATTTAGCCTGGAGAGGCGGCAGCTTACGCACGAGCAACCCCATACGTATTACACTGGGGAAACCCAGCCAGATGGGCGGAATATAAATAAAATTATTATTATTATTGCAGCACCCCGACCCACACATACAGTTTAAAATGCCATATACAGTGGTACCTCTGGTTGCAAATGGGATCCGTTCCGGAGGCCCATTCGCAACCTGAAAAGAACACAACCCGTGTCTGCGCACATGCAGGTATTGTTTAATTAGCCAAAGGCAAATCCAAAGAAATTGGTATTGATTGACAGGGATGTCATGTGAACTACGGAAATTAAATAAGAACACAAAGAGGTGCAAACACACAGTAAACTCCATTGCGGTCACACCCTATGTTAGAGAAGGAGCTGAGCCTGGCTAGAACATGGGTAGGCAAACTGACGCCCGGGGGCTGGATCAGGCCCAGTTGCCTTATGGATCCGGCCCACGGACGGTCCGAGCATCGCTGCGTGGATCGGCGTGGATCTGATCGGGCTGCGCCAGCACACACGTTCGGCAGCGCCTCCTCCCTCCCTCCTCCTGGCTTCTCCCCCCCCCCCCCTACCTAGAGGAGGAAGGGGGCTGGGCTTTGTTACTGCCAGCCCCACTCCGGAGCCCTTTCACTCATTGTCCCGCCACCTCTAGCCCCTGCCGCTCGCAAGACACAGGTAAGCAGCCACCGGGGATCGTCCGGTGCTGTGGAGAAGGGTGGGGAGAGCCGTGGGGGTGTGTGGCTTACCTGAGTAGAATGTGTCCTTTTATTTAAAATGCATCTCTGGGTTATTTGTGGGGCATAGGAATTCGTTCATCCCCCCCCCCCCCCAATATAGTCCGGCCCTCCCACAAGGAACTTTGGAGTGTCAGGCATAGCCCTACTGGCTTTAGCCCAAACGTAGCAGAGTTTTCCTGCACAGCGAAGAAGCTAGTTGCGGCAGTAATGACTAGTCAGCTAGACTCAGAAGAACTATTTACAGGATTTATTAAAAGGAAAAAATAAAACCAGCAGAGTTTCTGCATACAAGTAAAAGTAAAATAAACCCTCTCTTTCTCTCTCTCAAAACCATACACAGCACTTCTACTCCTAACACACCTCACATCAAACTGAGCTAGCAATCCCTTGATAACAGAGCAGAGTGCTGGTCGTTAACCAATCAGAGTGAGTAGTTTCTAGGTCAAGCAGACCTGGGCTTTCTGCCAAGAGTAAATTGACACCAGCCTGAGTTAATTGTGCGAAGCTAGAATCTGCAAGTTTCCCACGAGAACCAATTAACAGAAACTGAACACCCCCTCACAGATTCTGCTGAACAATTAACACCAAATACACCTATGTAGGAGATCATTTTTCCAGCAAACCTAAACCCTTGCACATTCGCTTGTTCTTTATCTTTGCCAATGGTTTAGTTAACACATCTGCTACATTTTCTTCACTTGATACATAAGTACAGGTGATTACATTTTCTTGTACACAGCAACGTACATTTTGGTATTTTACAGAGATATGTTTGGAACGCGATTTGAAACCCTCTGTTTTACTTAAGGTTATACAAGCTTGATTATCAATGTAAACTTGTACTGGTTCTCCACAATTTACATTTAAATCTGCTAACAAATGCTTGAAATAAATCACCTCGTTGCACAATTCACTCAATGCGGCGTACTCTGATTCCGTTGATGACACACTTACAACGTCTTGCTTGCGTGACCGCCAGCTGATTAAAGCTCCACCGACCATTATGACTAGTCCTGTGACAGATTTTCTATCCGGCAAATTTCCCCAGTCACTATCACAGTAGCAACTCAACATTTCATCCTCTGAAGAATTTAATTGTAACATATAGCCAATTGTCTGTTTGAGATACCTCAGAACTTGTTTTACCCCTTTCCAGGCATTTAGTGTGGGTTTTTAGACCAATCTACTTAATATGCCTACTGCATAACTAATATCAGGTCTGGACCACTGTGCTAGATACAATAAACTTCCAATTACAGAGTGATATACATCAGGATGTTCAAATTCAGGACTCTCATCTATATGAAGTGTTTTTATGAAACCTGGATCCATAGGCACCACTGCCCCTTTGCAATCCTGCATCCTGTATGTAGTCAGTAGTTGTTTAACTTTGCTCTGCTGACTAATTAGGCAGCTGCCATCTTGGGCCCAGCACACTTCCAACCCTAAATATGTCCTAACCTGGCCTAAGTCTTTCACTTTGAACTTACTGGACAATTGCTTGGCAAACCTTTTAGTTTGTTTATCTGTTTTGCATGCATACAAAACATCATCTACATAAATCAGACAAAACTCTTGATCACTGCCTGTACCACGTACATAAACACAATTGTCAGCTGTACTCTGCTTGAAACCAAATGACACTAAGGCCTCATGGAAACATTTGTTCCAAGATCTTGCAGCCTGTTTGAGACCATATAGAGCTTTGTTTAATTTTAACACTCTATTGGAACCTGTCTCATAACCAGGCGGTTCGGCTAGATACAGGTCTTCTGATATTGATGCATGTAAATATGCAGTCTGAATGTCAAAATGGTTTAACAGGAGTTTTCTCTTTGCTCCAAGCGTTAAAATCAGCCTTACACTGTCCCCCTTAGCAGTAGGGGAAAAAGTCTCGTCATAATCTTTTCCAGGCCTCTGAGAGTATCCTTGAGCCACTAAACGAGCTTTGTATTTGTACTCTCCTGTCACCAGAGGTTTAAGTTTGTACACCCACCTGCAGCCTACAATCTTTGCCCCCTCAGGCGCTGCTACTGGTGTAAAAACCTTGTGCTCATTCAGAGAGGACATCTCTTCCTCCATTGCCTGTTTCCAGAGCTCTGCCTCCTCTTTTGGTAACTTTAACACCTCCTGAAAACTCTTGGGCTCTGCACTTACACTAAACACATTTGCAGTATCTGGAGAAAAACGCACCGGAGGCACTCCTTTGTTTTGTCTTTTAGATCTTCTGGGAGAAAATTTTTCTTCTGACCCACTTTCCTCCTCAGAACTACGACCTCTCTTTTGTTGCTTAGCAACTGGTCTTTGGCTAACTCCACTTTCTTGAGAGCTCTTATCTGAACTTTCCTCCCCCTCAGACTCTGACTCCCTGTGTTTACCTTCAGAGTCATGAAGCTCCTGGGAAGGTTCAAACCAAACCTCAGTATTGGCATGTAGTCTCTCCCAGCCACTATGTTCACAAAAACTGGCATTCCTGGAGATCACAATGCCATTTGTCCCTTCAGCAAAACGGAAACCTTTTCCCAGCTCCTGGTAACCCACAAACACTAACTGTTTGGTCTTAGGATCTCCCTTCTTCCTCATTTGTTTCGGAATTAATACCCAGGCTTTTGATCCAAACACATGCAAATGGTCAATTTTGGGTTTTTTCTGAAACAATTTAAAGTACGGGGTTGTACCTATTGTTTGATGAAAGAGCCTATTTTGGAGATAACACGCGGTGAGCATGCTCTCCCCCCAATAAGACATGGGCAAATCAGCATCGTCAAGCATGGCAAACATCATATCTTGTAAAGATCTGTTTTTTCGTTCTGCAACGCCATTCTCCTCTGGGGAAAAAACGTTCGTTTTTCTATGCCCAATGCCATGCTTTTGTAACCAATCTCTAAAGGCATTTGACATAAATTCGCCACCTCTGTCCGTCTGAATCCTTTTGAGTTTAATGGACAGAAATCTTTCCACAGATGCCACCCAGCCTTTAAACTTAGTGAACACGTCACCCTTATTCTTCATGGGAAAAACCCAGGAGTAACGCGTGGCGTCATCCACAATTGTTAGTGAAAAGCGCGATCCACCCCTGCTTACAGCAAATGGACCAATTACGTCCATGTGAACCAGCTGTAGCGGTGACTCACTAACTCTGTCACTTCTGGGGTAAGAGACTCTGTGTGTTTTAACCTTTTTACACACATTACAATCAAGGTACTTGTTACAACTCTTTAAATCACCCCCATCAGCCAATTCAGACATTTTTAGTACACTTTTCCAGCAAGCATGCCCCATTTTCCTATGCAATAAGTGCACACAGTTGTCATGTATAGCTTTGTTATTCACTGCAGGCTGAGATTTACTGACTACTGCTGCAACTTGAGATCCTGCTTTAAGCCAAAACAAGCCTCCCTCTGACTTAGCAGTGCCTAAAATCTCACCAGCCTTCTTAATAATGCAACTGTCTCCTTCAAAATACACTTTAAACCCAGCTTTTAGCAAACAATCTACAGACATCAGATTGCTCCTTAATGAAGGCACACAAAGTACATTTTGCAGGCATTCACGAAGACAAGGAACAAAAACTGCACCCCCCGAAATCACTTCGGAAGTACTTCCGTCTGCTAGAGCCACCTGGCTGCGCTGTGCTGAGTTCTTGGAAACAAACAGTTCATCTGAATTCACGATGTGGCGAGATGCTCCCGAATCGACCACCCAGACCGCTTGTTTCTCATCAGCAATCTTGACCGCGCCGGTCACCAGCTGAGCCGACTGTTTTCGTTTGAAGAATTTCTTTTTACGCTGCTGCTGCTGCTGATCTCGTCTCTGCTCCTGCACCGGCAACTGAGACTTGACCAACTCCGGACATTGTCGTTTTAGATGCGCTGAAGACCCACATCGGAAACAACGCCTAACAGCAAACGCTGACTCCTCACCGGTACGCTGCTTTTGCTTCACCTCTGGCACGGCATGAGAACTCCTTCCAAACCGCCCACCTGTAGAAGCCTCTGCAGCAAACGACCTTTCTTGCCTCTTCTGCCATTCTTCAATCAAACGCCCAGTAACGTAACTGACTGATAAATCATGCTCCTGCATGCCTTCTAGAGACAAAACTAAATTATCCCAGCTTTCCGGGAGAGAACTCAAAATAATAGCCACCTTCTCCTGCTGGTCTAACGCACAGTCTCTTTCCTGTAGCGCAGTAAACTTTAACTGTAAACTGTGTAGGTGTTCCTGCATTGTAACCCCAGGCTGTAACATTGCCTTGTACAATGCCTTGCGAATGAACAGCTTGGAAACTGCTGTCTCACGCACATGGAGTTCTTTAAGTGCTTGCCACACACCTCTAGCTGTCTTGATTCCCCTCACATACGGCAACTGGGAATCTTCCAGCCCCAAGACAATTGTGGCCCTTGCTCTTTGGTCTTTATCGAGGTCTTCATCATCAGGCTTCGCAGGAAACGTACTCACCACTTGCCAGAGACGATCCCTCTGCAGCACTGCCTGCATGCGTTCCGACCACAGCAAGTAATTGGAGTCATTCAGACGCTCAAAAGCCATCTGAACTGGTTGTGAGGCCATCTTGAGAGCGATGTCCCTGGAACCCGGAACCAGCTACTCACGACCACCGAGAGAGAGAACAGGAACCACAGCACCCAGCACTCACACGCTGCAGCTGTTGTCCTTGTGTCCACTGCGTCACCAGCTCACCACGGTCAGGAACCAGCCAGGAACAACAACTTCTGGAACTACTGGAACCAACGCCGTTGATGCTGACACCACCGCAACTCAGGCTGGCAGCACAATGCCCATAACCTCATGGAACTTTGGAGTGTCAGGCATAGCCCTACTGGCTTTAGCCCAAACGTAGCAGAGTTTTCCTGCACAGCGAAGAAGCTAGTTGCGGCAGTAATGACTAGTCAGCTAGACTCAGAAGAACTATTTACAGGATTTATTAAAAGGAAAAAATAAAACCAGCAGAGTTTCTGCATACAAGTAAAAGTAAAATAAACCCTCTCTTTCTCTCTCTCAAAACCATACACAGCACTTCTACTCCTAACACACCTCACATCAAACTGAGCTAGCAATCCCTTGATAACAGAGCAGAGTGCTGGTCGTTAACCAATCAGAGTGAGTAGTTTCTAGGTCAAGCAGACCTGGGCTTTCTGCCAAGAGTAAATTGACACCAGCCTGAGTTAATTGTGCGAAGCTAGAATCTGCAAGTTTCCCACGAGAACCAATTAACAGAAACTGAACATGAGTGACAGTGGACCAGCCCCCTGCTGAAATAGTTTGCTGATCCCTGATCTAGTCCAATTCCCTACATTCCTTCCCACTGTCTGGTGAGTGTGATAAACCACAGCACGTCTCCTTTTCAAATGTAGACACTTAGGAATGTGTTTACCACCTTGGGAGTAAAACTGCTCCTAGCACAAGATAAGGCACTACAGCGAGACCTCGGGTTACAGATGCTTCTGGTTACAGACACTTCAGGTTACAGACTCCGCTAACCCAGAAATAGTACCTTGGGTTAAGAACTTTGCTTCAGGATCAGAACAGAAATCGTGCTCCAGCGGCGCAGCGACAGCAGGAGGCCCCATTAGCTAAAGTGGTGCTTCAGGTTAATAACAGTTTCAGGTTAAGAACGGACCTCCGGAACGAATTAAGTACTTAACCCGAGGTACCACTGTACAAAGAAACAAGAGGCACAAGGCCTCTAGCCTGGCTAGTTAGCTGAGCTTATAGGTCTCTATGTGCATTGATAACGCCAAGGTTAAAGGTTCGATCCCCATACGGGACATCTGCAGATTCCTGCTCTGCCAGTGGTGGACTAGATGTGATCATCTTCCATTGAAAAAAGAGCCAACTTTCTCCATAAAAGCCTTCTTACCTGGACCCCTGCAGACAATTCCTACTCACCATTGACCATGTTCAGAACCATCACGATTCTCTAAGATTAGCAATGCAATATAGCAAAAGAGCATTTGAAAGCATTCGTAAGCAGGACCTTCTGTTTAACTTTCATATGTTGATATTATTATTTTATACTATTCTAATGATTGTTGAATGTTACTGTTTTGATGTAGGTTGCTTATTTTAAGGTTCTGTTTTATTATCACATTTTTGTATTGCATTGGATTGTTATCAGATGTACATTTTTTGTTTCTTCAGCTTGTAAACCGCCTCGAGTATTGTAAGATAGAAAGACGGTATACACATTGAAAATGATGATAAGGATGACCTCAAACCAAAGCCAAACAGATACTCATAAATACGTACATAACAGTGGGCCAATGTCTAGGGGAGCAAAGAAGACAAAAGCAGATTAATGGTTTTCAGCAAACTCTTCAGGATCTCCAGAATGCATTTGCCCAAGCTTGATTTCCATTTCCTTCCTGCAGTGGCTTAATTGATAACATTTTTTATTTATTTAAACAAAAACCTTCCAGTATGATTAGGATTTGCAGAAACATCTCGGCACCCGCTTCGTCAACACCGCACGGTTTTATTTATACAGAACCCCCCGCTGAGAGGCAGTAGTTACAGTTCCAATTTCATAAAATGTGATCCAGTCATAAGCTAATTATTAATAACATACAGTAATACGTTCGCTCTCCTTTTTAAGGTTACGAGGTTGATTAATTACTCAGAATTTTTAATAGCAAAGCACAATTAATGAGAAAATAGAATATTTGCACCCTAATCGGCTCTGTTCCATTCAATATTTAGCTTTCAATTTAGCTGCACTTTAATACAGTTTTCTGGTGTTTTGTATTCAGCCTAATAGTACAATTAGAGATTCCACACATCCCTTTTGTGTTCAGCGTTCTGTGTCCTCGAAGAGGGGAAAGGATGAGATTAAATCAAACAAGCAGCAAAATAAAACAGAGCTTGAGACCCTGAACTCCGAAACCAGACAAAGTGACACTTCTGTCAGGATGAAAGGACCACGGGATTTTGCGGGGGGCGGGGGACATTGGAAATCAAGGAGAAAGACTGGTTTTGTTGTTCAATGGCAGCTTCCTCTGATTCCGTGCGACTGTAAATGCTATTAAACATTGACAGCAATTCAAAATGTTCACCAGAGACATACCGTATTTTTCGCTCCATAAGATGCACTTTTCCCCTCCTAAAAAGTAAGGGGAAATGTGTATGCGTCTTATGGAGCGAATGCAGGCTGTGCAGCGATCCCTCTTGCTGTTCTGGCTTCTGAGATTCAGAATATTTTTTTTCTTGTTTTCCTCCTCCAAAAACCAGGTGCGTCTTATGGTCTGGTGCATCTTATAGAGTGAAAAATACGGTATACCGTGATAGTCAGAGCCAACTTCGGAAATAAATTCATCAGAGTTGCTAGGAATGCAAAAAGGTTGACTGGAGTACCAGCCAGGACACAGCAGTGGCACATTAATGGAGAAAAAAAGAAGAAAACAAGGACCACCTATTCTCCAGCCTATCCTCTGGTTTGCCTGGAACTGATTTTTCATCACCATAGGCAATCAGACAAGTGGCAGCTTGCAAACCTATGCAAAATTATCTGCACTTGCAGCTTGCTTAGTGACAGAGTTGGATTCCCTTTTCATTATCTTAGGTTATTAAAAGGTACCCTGTACAGTGCAATTGCGTATCATGTCATTTTATAATTATATAATTCCATTCACGTGTCCCCTGCACCCTGTATAGTTTTTATTGTCATGTGTTGTCCAGTATGTTTATGGAATAATAATAATAAAAAAGGGAGGCTGCCTCCCAACATATTATACATACATCATGGAATAATAATATAATAATAATAATAATAATTTATTATTTGTACCCCGCCCATCTGGCTGGGTTTCCCCAGCCACTCTGGGCGGCTTCCATAGAAACCAAAAACCCCACTAAAATATCATACATTAAAAACTTCCCTGAACAGGGCTGCCTTAAGATGTCTTCTGAATGTCAGGTAGTTGTTTATCGTTTTGACATCTGATGGGAGGGCATTCCACAGGGCAGGCGCCACTACCGAAAAGGCCCTCTGCCTGGTTCCCTGTAGCTTTGCTTCTCACAATGAGGGAACCGCCAGAAGGCCCTCGGCGCTGGACCTCAGCGTCCGGGCAGAACGATGGGGGTGGAGACGCTCCTTCAGGTATACTGGGCCGAGGCCATTTAGGGCTTTAAAGGTCAACACCAGCACTTTGAATTGTGCTCGGAAACGTACTGGGAGCCAATGTAGGTCTTTCAAGACCGGTGTTATGTGGTCTCGGCGGCCGCCCCCAGTCACCAGTCTAGCTGCTGCATTCTGGATTAGCTGTAGTTTCCGAGTCACCTTCAAAGGTAGCCCCACGTAGAGCGCATTGCAGTAGTCCAAGCGGGAGATAACTAGAGCATGCACCACTCTGGCGAGACAGTCCGCGGGCAGGTAGGGTCTCAGCCTGCGTACCAGGTGGAGTTGGTAGACAGCTGCCCTGGATACAGAATTGACCTGCGCCTCCATGGACAGCTGTGAGTCCAAAATGACTCCCAGGCTACGCACCTGGTCCTTCAGGGGCACAGTTACCCCATTCAGGACCAGGGAGTCCTCCACACCAGCCCGCCCCCTGTCCCCCAAAAACAGTACTTCTGTCTTGTCAGGATTCAACTTCAACCCATTAGCCGCCATCCATCCTCCAACCGCCTCCAGGCACTCACACAGGACCTTCACCGCCTTCACTGGCTCTGATTTGAAAGAGAGGTAGAGCTGGGTATCATCTGCATATTGATGGACACCCAGTCCAAACCCCCTGATGATCTCTCCCAGCGGCTTCATATAGATGTTAAAAAGCATGGGGGAGAGGACGGAACCCTGAGGTACCCCACAAGTGAGGGCCCAAGGGTCTGAACACTCATCCCCCACCACCACTTTCTGAACACGGCCCAGGAAGAAGGAGCGGAACCACTGTATAACAGTGCCCCCAGCTCCCAACCCCTCTAGACGGTCCAGAAGGATGTTATGGTCGATTGTATCAAAGGCCGCTGAGAGATCCAGCAGAACTAGGAAACAGCTCTCACCTTTGTCCCTAGCTCGCCGGAGATCATCAACCAGTGCGACCAAGGCAGTTTCAGTCCCATGATGAGGCCTGAACCCCGATTGGAAGGGATCCAAATGGTCCGCATCCTCCAGGCGTGCCTGGAGTTGTTCAGCAACCACACGCTCAATCACCTTGCCCAAGAATGGAAGATTTGAGACTGGGCGATAGTTGGCCATACTGGCCGGGTCTAAAGATGGTTTTTTAAGAAGCGGTTTAATGACCGCCTTTCAGCGGATCTCGGAATGTTCCCTCACAGAGGGAAGCATTCACCACCCCGCAGAGCCCATCGCCCAGCCCTTCCCGGCTTGCTTTTATTAGCCAGGATGGGCAAGGATCAAAGAGACAGGTGGTTGGTTTCACGCGTCCAAGCAGCCTGTCCACATCCTCGGGGGTAACGGATTGAAATTGGTTCCATGCAACTTGACCAGACAGAGCTCCAGCACTCTCCCGCCCCAGCCCTGCTCCCACGGTGGTGTCTAGCTCCTTCCGAATATGAGTGATTTTATCTGCAAAAAACTTTGCAAAATCGTTGCAGGAGATCTTGGGGTCTTTACAAGGGGTCTTTACATGGAAGGAGCGGTTTACAGCAGAAATTTGAGTATGTACAGGGAACCAGGCAGAGGGCCTTCTCGGTGGTGGCACCCGCCCTGTGGAACGCCCTCCCAGCAGATGTCAAAGAGAAAAACAACTACCAGACTTTTAGAAGACATCTGAAGGCAGCCCTCTTTAGGGAAGCTTTTAATGTTTGAGATCTAGAAGCCTATATTTCCATGCTATGCTTTGCTGCGTGTTTTGTGGTTCTTATCTCTCCTGGGGCTCTTTCACCCAAGACCACTTGCCCCCAAACCTGGATCTAGGCACCCAGGGAATTCTCATTTTATTCTTTAACCCAATTACCAAAAACCAACACAAGACACATAAGTTTTGTACAGTTTTGGTGTATGATTCTCTGAAGAAAAACTAAAGTGCTTTTTTTAAAATGAAGAGGTTATTTGGGGTGACACTTACTAAGGAGCAAATTCCATTACAGTCGTACCTTGGAAGTCGAACGGAATCCGTTCGGGAAGTCCAAAACGTTTGAAAACCAAAGTGCGGCTTCTGATTGGCTACAGGAAGCTCCTGCAGCCAATCGGAAGATACAGAAGCCCCGTCAGACGTTTGGCTTCCAAAAATAGTTCGCAAACCGGAACACTCACTTCCGGGCTTGTGGCGTTCAGGAGCCAAAATGTTTGAGAACTAAGCTGTTCGAAAACCAAGGTACAACTGTATTTTACTCCTATATGTAGGGCTTATTTATTTTTTATGACATTTTCTCCAAGGAGCTCAAGTTCGCATAAATGGTTCCCCACCTCTCTATTTTATGCTCACAAACAACCCTGTGAGGTAAGTTAGGCTTAGAGAAAGTGCCTGGGTCATGCAGTGAGCTTCAAGGCTAAGTGGAGATTTGAACCTTGGTTTCCCAGATCTTAGTCCAGTGCTCCAAACACGACAACCACACTGGCTTTGCAGGGTTGCATTTGAACTCGTAGTTAAGAGTTTTGAGACTTCATCAGTCTCCAGCTCTACAGAGACTGTATGAGGGAAGCATTTCAATTAGCCAAGTGAAATTATCGTGATGAGAAAGCATTAAAGCAGGCAAGCTCATCGCCACTGGTAGTTTAGTTTCACATTTTGCTGACAAAGGAGGAAAACCAGGCTTCCAAACACAAAACGACAGGTTACGATTTGGCACTCAGGTGCTCAAAGTTATATCTGAATGTTTTAATAACCTTTGCAATCTGGCTTTGTTTTATTTTTTAGGACAAAACCAAAACCTGAAACAGATTTAAGAAAGGGAATAAAAAAAACCAAGCAGCACATTTAACAGAGAATTGCAGGCAGATTTAACACAATATCAAAACATTTTGAGAAATTAGAACTTAATTTAGAAACAGAAATTAATTATAGGTAATTTCTGTAAAAGCTAGGACTAAAAGTATCCACAAGCGAAACAAAAAATACCAAGGTTGTGATCATGAAAGGCACAAAGGTCCCTGGAACTCCTTGAACAATTAAATTTCACAGAGATCTCCAGTCCCTCTATCTTAACAGGTTGATTGACATTAGGAACCAGAGAGGTTTTCCACTGTGAAAAGTGCAGCGTGGAGAGCCTATTAATTGCATTGTTAGTAGAACTTGGGGTGGGATGATGAAAAAGCTGTGGTCTTGCTGCAGCCTCAAGTACAATGCTGTAGGCTGAGTGTATACATGCAGAAGAATTAAATCTTAGTGTTCTACTGTGTTAGGGTGTGAATGGGCTACTTCCAGTTGAAGCCTTGTTCACATGCCACAGTAAAGCATAGGTAAGAAATACAGTGGATGCTCGGGTTGCGAACGTGATCCGTGTGGGATGCACGTTCGCAACCCGCAGTGTTCGCAACCCGCAGTGGCGCACCTGCGCATGCGCGGGTTGCAAGTCGATGCTTCTGAGCATTCGCAAAGCACAATTTAGCACTTCTGCGCAACCGTGGAAACCCGGAGGTAACCCGTTCCAGTACTTCTGGATTTCGGCGGTCCATAACCCGAAAAAACGCAACCTGAAGCGGCTATAACCCAAGGTATGACTGTACAGTGGTACCTCGGGTTAAGAACTTAATTCTTTCTGGAGGTCCGTTCTTAATCTGAAACTGTTCTTAACCTGAGGTACCACTTTAGTTAATGGGGCCTCCCGCTGCTGCCGCACCACCACCGCACGATTTCTGTTCTCATCCTGAAGCAAAGTTCTTAACCCAAGGTACTATTTCTGGGTTAGCGGAGTCTGCACCCTGAAGCGTCTGTAACCTGAAGCGTCTGTAACCCGAGGTACCACTGTAATAGTTTCCCCTGAATGTGTCAATCTCAGCCATATCGCTCCTCCCCACGCGTGCTGGAAGGGTACACACCAAGATCCCTGGCTCAGAATTATGTCCAAACTAAGGACAGTGGGTTGTTTAGCCCCCAACAAACCATGGTCTGTAACCAAAGTTTCTTCTTCGCTACCTGGTATACTGGAGTGAAAAGCTACAGTTTGAGTATAACATTAAGCCAGGGGTCATAACCAGGGAGGAGACAAACCATCAAGAAAGGCAGGTTTATAGCAAAGCGTAACTATGGTTTACTGTGACATGCAAACTGGGGCAGAGTAAGGCAGCTGCCTCAGGCAGAAGAGGCTTGGGGGCACAGACCCTCCAAGTGTCCCTATTTTCCAGGGATTATTATTTATTAAGCTCGCTCTCCCCCCCCCCCCCCATTTTTGCAAACAACAACACTTTTGAATGCTTTCCATGTTGTTGTTTTTTAAAAAGCACCCTCCCTGCAAGTAAATACTAACTGGTTGTGGAGAAAGGCTCCAGTCCTCTGCCCGCTTTGTTGAATTTCTACTTGCAGGGAGTTTAAAAGGTAGGAGAATAGTAAAATAATAATAATAATTCAGCAATCCACATGCTACTACCTCATTCTCCCGCACATGTAGAAGAAGAAGAAGAAGAAGAGTTTGGATTTGATATCCCGCCTTTCACTCCCCTTCAGGAGTCTCAAAGCGGCTAACAATCTCCTTTCCCTTCCTGCCCCACAACAAACACTCTGTGAGGTGAGTGGGGCTGAGAGACTTCAAAGAAGTGTGACTGGCCCAAGGTCACCCAGCAGCTGCATGTGGAGGAGCAGGGAAGCGAACCCGGTTCCCCAGATTACAAGACTACCGCTCTTAACCACTACACCACACTGGCTTTGTAGACTTGCAAAGCACAATTCCACCACTGAGCTAGAACACAGAACACACCCTTTTGCTAGAAAACAGAAGCTGGCTTTTATATAAAAGGGGGCAAGGAATACAAAGGCCGCAACCCTGTCCACATTTGGTCGGAAGGAAGCTCCAGTGGAACTTAATTCTGAGTAAACACGTGCATTGGATAGTTCAAAGAAGCAATGCCACAATTTCTTCACAGAAACCAGAAGGCTGCTCTAAAGTAGTTGCACACACACAGCATGCATTTGGAAGTTTGTAGCAGTGTTTACTATTTATGGCTGTCACTCAATGAGGGCAAACCCACAAACATCCACACTCATTAATGGGCATGCCTGAGAACAACTTCACATGCATATATTTTTCTGCGTTTTTTCTCATCCGTTGGTTCACACGCACCAGCCTGGAAACTGCTTGTTATAAAATATCTTGCCTTATCATTTGCAAAACAAACAAAAAAACCAAACAGGGTGCGTGTGATCGTAAATGTTACGGAAAAATCTAGGTGTGAGGCTGCTCAGTCACCCAGCTCGTCGGGCAGAGCCCACGGGTCCCTGCGGAATAAAGGAAGGAGTCCAGACACCAACCGGAGCAAATAGCTGTAGATCAAAGTTTATTGCGCAACAGGTTCAAAGAGGAATTTTGAACCCCGAAGATGGGGTGACAAAGACTTTTAAAACTTTCCCACCATGTCCCAGAATACAGTTCGTACAGCATCATTGTTACATGATTGCTACATCACTGACATGTCACAAAAGGGGAGGGCTTAACCTTGGCAAACATGTCCAGACAAGTCCTTGGTACAAGATTAGCATAAGCAGACATGGCAGGGCAAGACTCAGGTATAAGATTAGCATAGGCAAACACCTCTGAAGTCCCACCACTCAAAGTACAATAGAACTTCTTTTGCATGTCTGGCCCCTTGGCAAGTCTGGTGATGGGATTAGGCTTTCCTTGGCCAACGATCAGCTCAGCAATTGTCACCTCTGGGAACTTCCTGGAGTCCTTTTTCAAGGAGAAAATACCTTTGGAAAGAAGGAAACTGGCAAAGGAGTTGATTTTATATTATTTTTAAAGCCAGGTAACTTCCCTGAGCTGTCAAGTTGAAAGGATACATTCAGGCATAATATTTGTAACATTTAACTTTAAAGATATGCCCACCCACCCCCCGTAATTTCCGTAACAGTAACTATAAAATTCTCGGCCTATTCACAGGTTTCCTGTGTCCAGTCAAGACATCATGCGCTACGGTCTTTGCGCCAGCCTGAATTCTGCTTCCTTCAGCTTATGTGCTTTCCTTTACTGCTGGAATTCCCGCCTCCCTCTCTCAAAGCCAGAGAACAATCATTTCTTCCTAAATGCACAGCAGCGTCCACCTCTTTCCTCCACTAAAAGAACCTTCCCTGCCAGAGATCCCATCTGCATGTTAGCCTGTCTTGTTCACCTTTTCCGTGGTTATGTAATCAGGCTTATAAATGCAGGGCTTTTGCCAGAAGAGGGGAAGAACTGCATTTGCATGTTTTCTACTTGTAGCTTTCTTCAGTGATGTAATTTAGCTGGCCTCTGCTAAGCCCTTAACTGGGAAACGCCGGGGTGGGGGTGGGGGTCTGTAGATCAGAAAAAGTGGCAGGCAGCTGTATACATGCTCAGCAGCCAGACTAGTGCAACGTGATTCCTGATACTTTCTTTTTCTCATCTGAGATAAAAGGAAAGAGGCGAGATGCATCTGGTAATCATCGTATTGGTTGATCCCTTAATGGCTGAAGTGATGCTAGCAATGAAGAAGAAAACTAGCTGGGGGGAAAAGCCAAGTACCATTGCTTCAATCTTACACACACACACACACACACACACACAAAATGTTTTCTAGGAAGGAGTGACAGAACCATGTGCTCTAGAACAGCCTGCATAATGGAATAATGGGTCTCAAAACATAGGCAGTACTTAAAACTATGTACATTAGATTAACTAATGTTTTTCAGAATTGAATAATTAGGCATGCTTCCAAAATGGTAGCTGGAGAGCCAAATACTGTAGTAGCTTGCTCAGAGGTTGATGGGGAACAGCAAGCCAGGCAGTGAGGATTTATTGCCGCTTTTCACTAGCCATCAGCCTGCAACTTAACACAACCCTCATAATTAGGCGGCAGCAGCAACCATCAGGATTTTTGCTTTGGAGAAGCAATTTATTCAAACAGCAGTAGCACTTGTGCATTTAGAGATGCAGGAGTTCACGGTGCTGCCCAAACAATGCAGGCAGCCTTATTCACCCAAATATGCACAAAGTGGGACGCGGGTGGCACTGTGGGTTAAACCACAGAGCCTAGGACTTGCTGATCAGAAGGTCGGCGGTTCGAACCCCCGCAACAGGGTGAGCTCCCATTGCTCGGTCCCTGCTCCTGCCAACCTAGCAGTTCGAAAGCACGTCAAAGTGCAAGCAGATAAATAGGAACCGCTCCAGCGGGAAGGTTCACGGCATTTCCGTGTGCTGCTCTGGTTCGCCAGAAGCAGCTTAGTCACACTGGCCACATGACCCGGAAGCTGTACGCCGGCTCCCTCGGCCAGTAAAGCGAGATGAGCGCCGCAACCCCAGAGTCGGTCATGACTGGACCTAATGGTCAGGGGTCCTTTTACGTTTACCTTGTGCACAAAGTAGAAACACTATCAAAGAAAAAAGAAATAAGTATTTGGCCTAGGGTTTTCCTCATCCTATGATTTCCTGCATGCTAGTTTGTCAGAAACTAACTCCTTCACTTGCAGGAGGAAGGAGATTCTATTGACTACCCTCGTATTCCAGCAGATGCCTTTATCGCTCCAGCTCTGGGAAAAGTTATGGAATTGTGTTTCACCTGCACTATGCAAGAAGGTGGGTGCAGATTTGCTGGCCTGCTCTTACACCAACATACACAAATATTCAACATATAGAATCATAGTTGTTACATGTCCATATCACGCTGGGGGCTTTGATCCCACAGGGATCAGGTGTATAAAGGTGCCAAATGGCTCCTTAAGCCAGACGCCAAAATGGAATGTCTAGTTGCCATTTTTCGGCAAGACAATCTTATTTTTCAAATGATGGATGGACTGTGGTTGATTCTCAGTTAAACACCCGTCTGGTTCAGAGGACAACCGTGAATTAGGTTCAGAACTTTGCGAACTTAAAGAAGAAAAGTCACTTGATCCAGGGACAGGCCACATATATATTGTCCTATTTCTACCTATTTTTCTCAATGGTGATGCAGACCATTCGTAATGCAAGAATACTCTTCACAACTGTGAACAGGGCGGTGGGGGAAGTGAAGACAAGCGACAGCAATCAACTATAACATCGTTCACTGCTCCTGGCCAGGCTGCACAGAAAAAGCGTTTTGGTTCCTGAGATTCATTCTGATTGTGCAGATAAAATTCAACGGACAGATTTCTACAGGATGTGGTCTCAGTGTGTGAAAACAGTCCAGATCCAATAATCCCCAGGCGTGTACCTCCAGATGGTAGAGATGTCAGGTCTCATCCTGGCACCCTGGCATCTTTACCCGGTCACAAGTGGTTGATTGCCAGTTACAAAATGCACCTGGCGGCTGGCTAATTTCTAACACTGCCTTCACCTTTTGTAGCAGAGAAGAACAAACCTCCGGATTTGGGAGTCAATGCTTACCCCTTACTTCAGGTGAGCATGAGAAGTCAGTAATATTCCTTTTCCTGCTCCCAGTTATATACATAGCTGTCAACTTTTCCCTTTTCTTGCGAGGACTCCTATTCGGAATAAGGGAATTTCCTTTAACAAAAGGCAAAAGGGAAACATTGACAGCTTTGGTTATATGTGTCTTGGTGATATCATTTATCACTAGGTGGCCTCAGACAAGTTATTCTCTCGCACTCTCCCATCTGCAATATGGGACTAATGTGTGGTTGTTGTAATATAAGATAATGTATGTGAAGTACTTGGAACATTGGGAAGTACTGTATAAATGCAAGGTATTGCTGTGGTTATTTTCTATGACATCTCTTGGGCTGGTCAGTGCCAAGGGATTTAGAGATGGTTCTATTCCTATCCAGCAGGCGTAACTGAAGAACAGGACTGTCATATTAGTTCATGATGCTAAGGGGTAATCAGAAAAGAGAGAGAGAGACTTATCTACCCTGACAAAACGCTAGAGGGCTTGATGGCATCTCACACTGGAAGAGCCTTGCTGTGCATTATGAATATTCAGCAGCAGCAAACGCAGGTAAATTGTTATGCAAGGGGCAATATCAATTGCATGCACTAAAATCCCTCTCTCTCTCGGTGCACAACATTTTCCCACAGACAGCTTCATACAAATAGCTCAGATCCTGCAAACACAGTTTAAAATTTAATCTCAGCTTTTCGGCAAGCAGTTTTAAGAGGAGGCTTTTGTTCTAAGCTATTCGAAATCTAGTTTGCCCGGCTATTTTGTTGCTGCTGTAAACAGTTAAACAAGCTGGTTTCATTTAAACTTGTGCATTTTCTTTTCTCCACCCCCCCCCCCCTTGACTTCGGAAAAGCAAATTAAGTCACATGGACTGGAGGGAAATGGAATGCTGAGGGGGAAATGCTGACATTTTGTCGCAATTTTGGATTGATTAAATATTGTATTAAACTAGATTGGACTTGTAGCTCAATCCAAACAGCCAGCGAGACACGGGAAGATTAGTGTAAGGATTTTACAGGTTTGGGGGGAAAACCATAAAAGCAAACATAGTTGTACTTATCCAACATACATAGGGACAGCCCTGTGCATGACATGAAATGGTGGCGCAACAAGCAGAGTCTCGCAGTCCAGCAACCTGGGCTGGTAGACCATGATGGGACCATGGATGCTTTAGCTGAGATTCCTGCATTGCATGGGGTTGGGCTAGAGGACCCTCAGGGTCCCTTCCAACTCCACAATGGCATGATTCTGTGACTGAAAACAATCACAACAGATTTTTCGCCTCCTATACCGGGGATGGGCCCTTCATACACTGTTGAGCAACTCCCATCATGTCAGGCTTTGGGGAATTCAATCCCTCTCCCTCAGAGCTGGAACCCAGAAATGGGAAAACATACTGTAATGGGAATTGGGGGTTGCTCGTGCGTAAGTTGCCGCCACTCTCGGCGAGGTTGCCTGGAAAAACCTTTCCCTGGCTGGACAGTCCTGATTTCGCGTCTGTCTCGGTCACTGGCAGAATCCGTCAGTGGGCGTTTCCTGAACTTCTTCCAACATAAAAGTTCCTTGACGGATAGTCTCCGCCTAGCCTCCCTGCGCGGAAGTCTTCTGCGCAGGGTGGGAGTGGGCAGCAGAGGACCCGTGCTCTCCCCGCTGGTCTCTGGCGAAGAGTCCTGGAGCCCTCTCTCCGAAGCCCACCTCTGCCAGCCTTTCTCCCTGGTGTAACGTTGATTTCCTTCCCCGGCCGATGATTCCCCTCTCTCCCTGCTGGGCCCTTCTCCGGCATCGCTTGGGAGCCCTCCCTCCACTCCTGGCTGCGATGGCAGTTCCCTGACACATACCATGATATTTTATTCAATATTCACAGAGAGAGAAGGAAGGTGGTGCCTCTCAGATAATGGCGTGCTCTGAGTAAAGTCCCACCCACTTGGTCTCTCCTATTCTACATCATCCCTGCGCTGGCTGATCTGTGCTTTCAGCCTCTGAGCTTTCTGTTCGACTACTCTCAATGCACCCCGGGTCCTGGGAGAAGGGGGGTCTGGAATGTTTCCAAAGGCACTGAGTCTGTCAGCTGTCTCTTCTTCCTGCCCATCTCCCAATATTTCCCAGCTTTTCTCCTCTGCAGCCTCTGACCTTCTGCAAACCACTGTTGTGAATCTATGCTGTCCTCCTCTTCTCAGGAAGTTCAGAAAGAGGGGCCTCAGTCCTATCCCTGACACATCATCCCTAACCATGCTGCTGAGCCGATGGGAGTTGGAGTCCAACAAAATTTGAAGAACCACAAGTTCTCCACCCACAATCCAGACTATCCTTAGAGAGGCACTGTGAAGCAGATTAGCCTGCAAGCTACGTCGCCAGAAAAGACCACAATTAAAAACCCAGAATTTATTTATGCCTGGCAAACAAACCACTTATTAAATAGCCCACATTGCTTAGGTGGTAAACTTTTCTTGCTGCTGACTGCTTCTCATGTACCATGAGATGATATCTAATGCAAGCTTGTAAACAACCGCCCGCCTTGTCATGCGTTGTGAGTAGAAATTGCCTCCAGGTGACCAGAGATTCTTTACAAAAGTTGGCTTTGTTTTCTTTTGCAGTGCAAATATAATATAGGTAGGTAAAGGTAAAGGGACCCCTGACCATTAGGTCCAGTCATGGTCGACTCTGGGGTTGCGGTGCTCATCTTGCTTTATTGGCCAAGGGAGTTGGTGTACTAAGCCGCTCTGGCAAACCAGAGCAGTGCATGGAAACGCCGTTTACCTTCCCGCCAGAGCAGTACCTATTTATCTACTTGCATTTTTACATGCTTTTGAACTGCTAGATTGGCAGGAGCAGGGACTGAGCAACGGGAGCTCATCCCGTCACGGGGATTAGAACCGCCGACCTTCTGATCGGCAAGTCCTAGGCTCTGTGGTTTAACCCACAGCGCCACTTGCATCCCTAATATAGGTAGGTACAAGGATGCAAAGTATTACTTCTGAGGTAGTATCAGTTTGCAAGGTTAAGTCTACTAAGTATGTACAAACCAGAAGCTGTTCTTCGCTGTCATGGCATTTGGCATCAAGTCTTGCCATTCACTCCAATAAATCGAGACTGAATTACTGAATTACAGTAATGCATTAGACATAGCGCTCTACTGAATATTGTTTGGAAACTTCAATTTCATTATGAATTATGCCCTAAACTTAAGGGAAGCCAGGGATTTTTTAAAAAAATAAAAAGCAAAAATCAAAACAAAAAACCAACCACTGGCAGAATATGGTAAATTTAGCAGGTCCCATTTGGCACTAAATTCTGCAGTAACTGAAATGAGGAAATCATATGCTTGAGCATCTCCCTCATGCATAGAAATGTAAGTTTACTATTTTCCCCCCTTTCCCCCCCTCTCTTCTTCTTCCCCAACCTTATTCTGTATATAACACTAATATCTCACATCATATGTAACTGATATATAGAAAAGACTTTACAACCTGAGAAAAGAGACAATGCAGGTACTTTTGTAAACCAATAAAATCTTTACTGAAAATTTGTTTTTTTTTTGTTTTTTTTTAAAAAAGAAGTACAAAGCTGTATTGCAGCATGATAGTTCCCACAGCAGTCACCAGTGAATAATTCCCAAGGTACATGATGTGATCCAACTGCTGAAGCTAAAGTGGATCACAGGTGGAAGTGGGAGGTGTTGGGTGGATCTGAGTAGTGCTCTGATGAGATAATAATAATAATAATAATAATAATAATAATAATAATAATTATTATTATTATTATTATTATTATTATTATTATTATTATTATTTATTATTTGTACCCCACCCACCTGGCTGGCTTCCAACAAAGATGAAAAATACACTAAAATGTCACATATTAAAAACTTCCCTGAATGTCTTCTGAATGTCAGGTAGTTGTTTATCGCTTTGACGTCTGATGGGAGGGCGTTCCACAGGGCGGGCGCCACTACCAAGAAGGCCCTCTGCCTGGTTCCCTGTAACTTGGCCTCTCGCAGTGTGGGAACCGCCAGAAGGCCCTCGGCGCTGGACCTCAGTGTCCGGGCAGAACGATGGGGGTGGAGACGCTCCTTCAGGTATACAGGACCGAGGCCGTTTAGGGCTTTAAAGGTCAGCACCAACACTTTGAATTGTGCTCGGAAACGTACTGGGAGCCAATGTGGGTCTTTCAAGACCGGTGTTATATGGTCTCGGCAGGCGCTCCCAGTCACCAGTCTAGCTGCAGCATTCTGGATTAGTTGTAGTTTCCGGGTCACCTTCCTGGTGAGTGCCTGGAAGTCGTATCTATGTGCAGAGCCGTTTTATCCATAGGTACTAGGGGTGCGGGGCACCCGGGCACCAGGCTCACAGGGGCACCAGGCCAAGAGTCTGGGGCCCAAGAGTTCAGTGTGGGGAAGAGCCCATCCGTCGGTTAGAGCGCTGCAGCGGGTTCTTCTGCTGTGGGTGGCCCTGTGCAGCAAGTTTGGGGGGCAATCGAGGCAGCAAGACATTGAGGCGGCCGGCTGGCTCCGCCCTCCTGCGCGCCTGGGACTGGGCAACCGGGGAGGGCGGATCTTTGCACCCCGGCACCACATATGCTTAAGACAGCCCTGTCTATGTGACTCTGAGTGCTAGCAGTCCCAAAGATTAATTGGGAAGAAAGAATTTGTAATTTAAGTCTGTAGCATTTGTCTTTAGTCATTCTACATGTTAAGAAATGGAATGTGGTTCCACTGTCCTGGAATTGTACGGCACTTCAGAGTTCAAGTGGGAAATTCCATGTTTGAAGATCCCTTATGTAGTAAAAGATAGAACAAAAAACCCTCCTTTAAGGTTCACATACCAGGGATAAAAGCTGGCCTAGGACCCTTCTTGATATGATAACTTTTTATACTTAGTATGTATGTGGGGTTTTAATATTTTGTTGGAAGCCACCCAGGGTGGCTGGGAAAACCCAGCCAGATGGGCGGGGTATAAATAATAAATTATTATTATTATTATTATTATTATTATTATTATTATTATTATTATTATTTCAGCATCATTTGGGTAGGTTCTCTTTTTGCTTGTTTATTGTATTTCCTTGGTAGTGAGAGAGGTTGGGTGGGGGGTCAGGGCAGGCATAGGCAAACTCGGCCCTCCAGATGTTTTGGGACTACAACTCCCATGATCCCTAGCTAGCAGGACCAGTGGTCAGGGATGATGGGAGCTGTAGTGCATCTAGAGCACCGAGTTTGCCTATGCCTGGGCCAGGGCATGGTTGCTTGTATTTAGTTGGCTTCAGTGAGATTTTTTTGCATGTATTTGGGGGGGAAGGAGAATTGTTGGGTCAAGTTAGCCAGATTGATCTGTATGCTGTCAGCGCGTTTTTGTTGTTGTCCTGTTGGGCTGTGTGTTTGTGATAAAGCGGAGCCATGCAATACAGCTTTGTACCGGAATTTTTAGCTAACGTTGTCCTCTCCACAAAGCTCATTCCCCATAGTTTTCTATCATGTGGCTAGAATTTGGATTTCAGTAGAGGATTTATTGGCTGCCCAGTTGAGAATTTGTAATTGTGGGCACAACTTTACAGTGCTATTCTTTCCTTTAATACTTCTTATTTAAGCTACTAATATTGGGCAAACTAAATAGAACAGCTGAGATTTGGCAGCCCTGTTCTCTTGTAGATGATGTTCGCAGCATTACTTGTTCCTCCTCGGAGAGGGAAGAGGATAAGATAGGTAAGACGACAACATTTACAAGATCATCTTCTTGTTGGTAATAAAGTTTAAAGGCTTTACGCTAAGGGGATCTTTGGGAACAAATGCCAAAAATGCACACAGTTGAAAGGGATCCAACAGCTCACCTTGGGACTCTAAACACAATGCAAGTTTTAGGAGGCAGCATCTCTTAAAAGTCAAAAGGCTGAAAACCTGGCTCAGCCACTGGCATCAACCATTTTGGCCTCTGGGCATTCAGGGTCATGGCATCTGCCAATTTTTTCCCCCAAAGACCTGCTTATTTATTAAATAAGAACATATTGATATAGGAATGTATTAGATAAAATGTAACAAAATATACAATAATAAGAGTACATTCATTTGTAAAAAAAAGGAATATACAACGGGATAGACAGGAAGTCTAGTGTGTTGGTATGTATATGATTTGGGGGAGATTTGTTTTTGTTTTTTCTTTGTTCTTTCTTTTTTGTTGTTGTTTTATTTTCTTTCTAGGTATATAAAATTTGTATATAATTTTTGTAAACATGTTGGAAATTATATGATAGTAAGTCCTGTAATGTAATATGACAACGTTTACCGATGTAATATAAGAATATTAACAAATAAATAAAATGCAAATTCAAAAAGGAAAGGAAAAAAAGAAAAGTGATGCTGCATAAATCTAACAGGACCAGCATAAATGACTTAAGAGGAATATTCATAGGAAACAGCCTTGGACAGAGTCAGACATTGACCCATCCACCTCAGCATCGTCTAAACTGACCGGGTTTCAGACAGGGAACATTCTCTGCCCCACCTGGAGATGTAATCCAGGATTATCTATGAGGATGATGATAATGCAAAGCAGATTGTCTAATCCTCTGCTGTGGACACCTCTTGACTTGGGAGTCTTCTACTGCATTTCAAGGGATGTTGGGATTGTCTCCCTTTGGAAATGGGGCTGAATGAAGAATGATCCAATATAGAAACATGAGCTCCAAAAGAGACGATTCACCTGCAGATGGAACAGCAGGTGCTTCAAAGTTCTGAAGAAACATTGGAGGGGGGGAGTTGGGTCCAGGGTCAAGGTGGGTGGGTTGCCATGGTAACAATGGCCTGCCCTCCTTTGTGACATCTCCTGCTTCTCCCTTAAAAGCCACCAACGACAGGTGTCCATTGTGGGTTTGTGAGGAGAGGCGGAGAGAAGTGTGTAGGTGCGGTAAGAGAGAAACCATGCGGTCAGTTCCAGACCTTCAGGAAGAAGGAAAGTTCAGCAGACTTGTCCTTCGCGGAACAGAGTGGCTCAGGAGACTGAGAAGCGCAATGCAGCTCAAAAAAAGCAATAAAGTGGCCCCGCTCCAGCCTAAGGAGCAGCCTCCTCTGGCACCAGTTGTGACAAAGCTCTTTAAGAGCTTTCCAGAGCTCGAGAAGGCAATAGCCCGACACCAGGCCCGTATTAGGCCAGCACCTGAAGAAGAAGACATAATTATAGAAGATCTCGAATGAGCTGCCGGCACGACGGGTCAAGCGAAGGTGCTCTACTTTGGAAGAGTTAAAAGGGAGTAAGGGAAGAACGAGGGTGATGAGATCGAGGTAACCCTCCAGCCTCTCCTGAGTTGCAGAGGCTCAGGGCAGAGAGGCGGAGGGAACTAAGTTCCCGCAGAAGGAGTGCTCACCTCCAGACCAGGAGAGGCGAGTCACCAGAGGATCGGGGCCGCCCTATGCCTCGGGGCAGATAAAAGCCGGCCAGCCCCAGCCCCAAGTTGCGGGAGCAACATTGTTGGTTGCTAGTTCCTGCCTGAACCCTGTCCTGCTTTCCTGCCGGAGCTCCTGACCCGCCCTGGTTCCCTGCTTGCAAGCCTGTTCCTGACTTCACCCGACTCCCTGCCCTGCACCCAGCTTCAGCTACTACGGACTGCCTCCACGTTGCACCTTTGGCCACGGACCAGACTTGGACTTAGCTGACTCCCCCCCCCCCCCCGCCGCCTTAATGGAACACCATATTTTCTGAAACCCAAATAAAAATATAAATTAATCAAATTAGTCAGCTCAGTGGAAGAGCACCTTCTTTGCATTCTCTGGTAGGTTTTGGCAATATTCCTGGGGAACTGCCTGCTAATTAGTGTCAACAACACCATTGAGCTGGTTGGGATTTGGTGGATTTCTAGGTCCATAGCGCCTAGGACTTGCCGATTGAAAGGTCGGCAGTTCGAATCCCCGCGGCGGGGTGCGCTCCTGTCGCTCGGTCCCAGCGCCTGCCAACCTAGCAGTTCGAAAGCACCCCCGGGTGCAAGTAGATAAATAGGGACCGCTTACTAGCGGGAAGGTAAACGGTGTTCCGTGTGCTGCGCTGGGTTGCCAGATGCAGCTTGTCACACTGGCCACGTGACCCGGAAGTGTCTGCGGACAGCGCTGGCTCCCGGCCTATAGAGTGAGATGGGCGCACAACCCTAGAGTCTGTCAAGACTGGCCCGTATGGGCAGGGGTACCTTTACCTTTATGTGTGTTGTGTTTCAGTGCTGGATTTTTTTTCTGTGGGCGTGGGGTGGAATTAGCTTTATTTCATTCAACATTTGCGCGTTAAGGCCCCGGAACACCCCCCCCCCGAATAATAAAGACACATTGACACAAATATTTTAGTTTAAATGTTAATGGGCAAATTTAGGCCACAGCTTTATTGAATACAAAATGTGAGTGGTATTGGCTTAGGCACTGGCAAATCTATATCTGACTCCTACCCGCCTCGCCTCAATTTGAAGATAAGTATACCCGGGTTGGGAATTTGATGTCTAATATCAGAGATGTGATCCCATTCTGAAGAAGCTGAAGACATCTGCTTTATCCCAATATGGAAGTTGTAAGCAAAGTAACAGTGACAGTGTGTGCAAAGTTTGGTGCTTTATTACAAGATAGCTCAAAACAAACAAAAAACCACGGAGGACATGAAAGATATGTGAACATATGTTCAGGGCAAAGTTATGGTCCACCTCTTTGAGCAGCTTTTAAAATTAGCAATCCCAAACAACTCACTAGTACTGATTTTAGAAATTCATTTGCATAGATGCAAATATTGTGACTAAACAGTCCAAACCGCAGCTTGGGAGAACGAAAAGTCTGTGTCATAAAGATGGTATGATTTACACCGACGGTTTTATAGAACCTTTGATTTGAAAATCTCTTTATAAAAGACACTGACAGTCATCAGGTGGATCTTTGAAAAGGATAAACCAAGAACTCTGGCCACAAGTTTCAATGTAAGGATTAATTACTACTCAAGAGTTGAAAAGAAAAAAAACGTGTATATTCTGCAAAGAATGACAGTTTAAAGCTAATAGTAAATTTGAACACAACGTGTGAGTACAATGGTTTTAAGATAATAATAAATTTAGATATTAGTATACAATAATATAGTATAAAGGTACATAAAATACCAGTACACAACAATAGTTTTATACAAGTCTCAATGGTAGTCAAAAAGAGTCCATATTATATAAACTCAGAATAAAGAATAAAGAGCCAAAAAGGAGTATCCGGAGTATGAATCAGATGTACGACTCAGTAGTGGTGACCAGGACAGGGCCCTGTTTCGGAGTAAACGCTTTCTTCAGCTGGTAATATCAAATAATATGTCAAAATAAATCAAGGTTCTTCAATTCCATAGATCATAAATATAATAAAGTATATACATTCTAAAGTGAATTAGCACATATCATGATATTTGGTTCCATACCTCGGTTTTTTAAACTGTCATTCTTTGCAGAATATACACGTTTTTTTCTTTTCAACTCTTGAGTAGTAATTAATCCTTACATTGAAACTTGTGGCCAGAGTTCTTGGTTTATCCTTATCAGGTGGATCTTTGTCAAAGTACATTTTCCAGATGTCTAAATAAAACAGGTTTACGTTGATGACTTCTGTGCTGAAAGCTGAAGGCGGGAGGCAGCGCTTGCTTCAGCTGGCATCTCTTCACTTCAGTGGCACAGAACATGCACCTGCTTTTTTGATGTTACCTGGCTACAACTCCCATCATCCCTGACCACTGGCCATCCTGGCTGAGGCTGATGGGACCGTATTGGCAGCCATATCCCTGTGTTCTGCTTTCAGGCATCTGAATAAGCTTACAGTGGTACCTCGGGTCACAGACGCCTCAGGTTACAGACTCCGCTAACCCAGAAATAGTACCTCGGGTTAAGAACTTTGCTTCAGGATGAGAACAGAAATCGTGCGGCGGCGGCAGCGGGAAGCCCCATTAGCTAAAGTGGTACCTCAGGTTAAGAACAGTTTCAGGTTAAGAACAGACCTCCAGAATGAATCAAGTTCTTAACCCGAGGTACCACTGTAATTGGTTCAGGGAGTAAGATTGCACACTTTCAGCCAAACAACACCCAAGAGTGGTAAGCACGCTGCCTTTTTTTGCACAGCAAAGGATGCTTCCCAAAGGGGTGGTTGGGAGTTGAGAGCAGAATTAAGCAACAGAGAGGAAAGGGGGCGCTTATCCCTTTCCCTACCCTTTGCTGCCCTGCTCAGAGTTGCTCTCCCAAGAGCCTCTCCTTCCCTCACTCTAGCTTCAACTCATGTCTTCAAAGCATCATTTTGGAGCAGGTGCATAGTAGGTGGGCAGAAATCAAGCGCTCTCCTCTCACCTCTCTGTTAGAATTCCTGATCTCTGATTGCAGTCATGGGATTTTTGTCTATCACATGACGGTGTATGTTTTGACTCCACAGAGTGGGAAGTGACGGAGACAGGATGTTTGTGTTACTGTGTTCTGTGAAGTGGGACTATTGTCCTTTGTTTTTTTTCTCTTTGCTGTCTGATGCTAGAGAGAGAGGGAGCCATGTTGCAGTGCTCTGTGTGTGTTTATGTGTAAATAAAGTACATTAGCCCAAATGCTGAGTTGCTGAGGTCTGTCACGTGCATGATGCGCAAACTCTGTGGATCCCTAAGTCAGTTGGCATCAGTCGCTGTGATGTTTGGGCAGAAGAAAGCTTATGAAGCTCCCGAACAATAGACCAGGAGGGAGAGAACATGCCAGCCGGGCATGTGTCTCTGCCAGGGTCCTACTCAAGTGTAGGCTGAACTCCTGACAGTCTCCACACTCAACTGTCTCCTCTGGAAGTGTTTCTTCCTGTACAAAAGTTGCCACCTAGCTACCATGACCCATGTTCTAGTGTAATGTATACAGTGGTACCTCGGGTTAAGTACTTAATTCATTCTGGAGGTCTGCTCTTAACCTGAAACTGTTCTTAACCTTTAGCTAATGGGGCCTCCTGCTGCTGCCACGCCACCAGAGCACAATTTCTGTTCTCATCCTGAAGCAAAGTTCTTAACTCAAGGTAATTTTTATGGGTTAGCGGAGTCTGTAACCTGAAGCGTCTGTAACCTGAAGTGTATGTAACCCGAGGCACCACTGTAGTTTGTATATAATGACCACTCACACTATACAGAGCTTATAGCCCACCTACTCTCAGCAGCCAGAAGCATCATAGCCAGACACTGGAGAGACCTGTCAGGGGAGAACATGGACCAGTGGTACCAAATCATATGGGAAACAGCCTTACTAGAAAAGCTAACCAATAAACTGAAACTGACACGGGGATAAATAGAAGAGGATGCCTCCACCCCAATATGGCTCCCCTTTATCACATACACAGCCCAACAAGACAACAAGAAGAACCCACCAACAGCATATGAATCAATCTGGCTTACATGACCCAACAAGCCCCACCCCCATGCTAACAAACCCCATTGGCAGCCAACCAGACAACCAACCATACCCTGGGCCCCCCAACCTCCCTCACTACCAAGGAAACAAGCAAATAGAAAGAGAATCTATCTAATTGACGCTGACACAAAACCCCACACGTACACTGTCAAAAATATTAATTTCACCACCACCCCTTCTTTCCCTCCCTCTTCTTCCTGACCTTATACTGTATTCAACACTCATATTATGTCTCATAACAAATGTAGCTCATCTTATAGAAAAGACTGTACAACTTGAAAAAAAGAGGCAAGGCATGTACTTTTGTAAACCAAGAAAATCTATAATAAAAAACAAACAAACCAGTGGGACATGACTCATGTATTAGTGTAATGTATACTTTGGCTCTTACTATCAAGAAAACCAGTGGGACTCCTCTCACATTATTGTCCCTTATTTATAGAACACCAAGATTAAATTGAGTTTTGAACAAGATAGGAAGCTCCATTCTCTCTATTACAAGAAAAGGGTCCGCAAGTAAAGTTATGTTTTTAAATAATAATAATAATAATAATAATAATAATCTTGTGACTACTGTATATTGAAAACCACAACTTGGGTCAATATACCGTATTTTTCGCTCCACAAGACACACCTGACCATAAGACGCATCTAGTTTTTAGAGGAGGAAAACAAGAAAGAAAAAAATCTGAATCAAATGTTGTACTAAACTATTTAATGAACTACCGGTATATCAGAATATTATTTCAACCACGTAAAGTGAACAGCAGTCAACAGTGGCATTAAGAACCATCATTACTGTCATTAACAAATGAAGAGAGACTTTATCCCCTAGTAAGGGGGACAGGCAATGGAAATATTTGAGCTTCCCACATTGAGTCCCTTATATCTAAGGACTATATGGTTTGGCCCCACACAATTATTTTAATAAAGCCAAAAGAAGTAGGAGTTTCTTTCTTTTTGTTCATTGCAGAAAGCTCTGGGGGCTTTCATAGGAGGGAGGAATGAGGGAGAAATCTGATTCAATTCCCATTTAATGTCAAACCTACCTAATTCACACCTTCATACACAACACAAGGACCAAACCACAGCCGCCCTTCAAATTTCACACTTCTGCAAAGGAAAGCACTAGTGTCCCAGCAAGACCAGTGGCAGAGGGAGGGTCTTGCATGGAGGCACGTCGCCTGTGGGGATGTGGGACGTTGCCCACGCAAGCGTTGTCCCAAGGGGGTGGCGCACACGCCCTCCCATCCCAATGGGGCGTTCGAGCACGGGGGGGTGGAGGGATTACACTGCTCCCGCTGTGCTTGCTTTACACTCGTGTAAGCGGCTCCTGTCCCGCTTTGCTGCTTTAATGCGAGCTGAGGAGGGGGGACAGACATTTCCTTTTACTTTTTAGGAGGAAAAAAGTGTGTCTTGTGGAGCGATAAATACGGTAATTGATAGCCAAAGAAGAATCATATTTACCTTCTGAAATTTTACACATACTAAAAATAATATTGTCTGCCTGCTAGATACTACCAGTGCAACAAGATAATGCTTGAGCAGGTTTTCTGTTTAGAAAGCTTTTGGACACATTAAAGAATGGTGCCTCTAAACATGCTAACGATTAAATAATTGTTAAGCTGGCCATTCAGTTCCACTTCCTTCATTCCTCCCAGTCTCTGGACGACTTGAGTTCCTTCAGCCTAACCTAGTGGTTGTGAGTTAAGTCCCACCAATGGCACTCTGTGTTAAAAAACATGTCAGAGCTGCGAGCCAGGACCCGATTCATCAGGCCAGAAGCCAGTACAAAGCCAGTCTCTAGACTGCTGTAGCCCAGAGAAAGGCCCAACACAAAAGGTGGTCTTTTGTAGCTTTTCCTGCCCATATTGGAGCCTTGATGGATGTGGCTAGCCCAGAACGTGGGAATAAATGATGGCTCAAGGTAACTCATAACATGGAGCAACCATACACAAGGCTGATTGTCTCCTAGTTCTAAGTTGGTGAGACATTAGGCCAGGACAGCAAGGGTCTAAATATTTCTTAATGCTTAATACGATCTCTGCTGCAGGTACCTAACTGCGTCCCCAACTCCGTACTTCTGTTGGAAGCTGGTGAATGCCCAGTTTCAGCTAGAGCATGGTGGGCTGCCCTAAAACATTGGCTCAGGATTTCAGTATTTAATCTAGGGATGGGTTTGTACCAACATTTGACCAATGAGGAATTTGTCAGCAAATGGCAGAAAACTATGGCTAAAAAAGCCACCTCTATTGGTCTGTCTCCCCCCCCCCCAACTGTATTACCTGGGCTATGAAGGCGCTCAAAAGGTTTTAAAGCAAAGATTATGGGACAATGCACACAGTGACTTGCGATCTCGGTCACACGCAGTCTGTAGTCCACTGGCAGCAGGAGTTCAATATGGGTATGTCTTTGAGTTAACATCTTACATCAAAAACCTGACAGTACCTAACTATCGAAGGCTTTTCACCAAAGCCAGACTGAATGTCTTCCCCTCTGCAGTGCTGGATGGTAGGTTGAGAGGAGTTCCCTACCAGACTTTGCTCGTGTGCTCAAGACATCGATTCCATAAATCATATTTTGTTACATTGTGCGAAGTATGAGCAGGCCAGGGCTGAACTGATACTACCCTTGCTGGTGCCTTTCCCGGGAAAGTCAGAGGCTCACTATGTCAGGTTCCTACTGGAAGACCGGACAAAAGCTAGAACGTTGGCAGTGGCAAAGTTTTTATCGGTGGTTGCAAGAACAAATGAGCCCTATATTCCAAACAAAGTGCTTGATTAACCTGGAGGTAGGCTGTATGAACTCTGTATTGATTTGTAATGTTTTGTTGGGTCTCTGGACCGTAATATAGTTGTTTTCTTAATGCTTGTGATTGGGTGTTTTATTGTAGTTAGGGTGCAATGCTATGCCCTCACAGCAGGTAGCAGCAGGCAACATGGGACTTACTTCTCAGTAAACATGCGTAAGATCAGGCTGTTAGTTGTTGGGAGAGCTCCTTGCATGCTGAAAAATAGGGGAAATGGTTTGAAAGGAAGACACCATGGTGGCTGCCACCCCAAGAAGCCTTCTCAGTGAAAAGATTAAATATGAAAGAATGGTTAACATATAGAGACATGCTGTTGGAAGAAAATAACGTAATTAAGATCAGGCCTTATGAGGAATTAAAAGATAAACTATCAAGTTGGATGGAATACCACCAAATGAACGACATTTTCTTAAAAGACAAAAAAACAGGAGGTTTTGAACAAACAAAATCAATATTAGAAATTGCAGTAATACAAAACAATAACAAAATACTGTCTAAGGTTTATGAATTTCTATTAGAATGGCACACAAAAGATGAAGAAATTAAGAGTGTCGTGATCAAATGGGCAATGGATGTTGGCCACAACATTAAATATGAGAAGTGGATAAAATTATGGAACACTGGGCTAAAATTTACAGCGTGTACATCGTTAAAAGAAAATCTGTTTAAAATGATGTATAAATGGTAAGGTAAAGGTAAAGGTACCCCTTCCCCTACGGGCCAGTCTTGACAGACTCTAGGGTTGTGCGCTCATCTCACTTAAGAGGCCGGGAGCCAGCGCTGTCCGAAGACACTTCCGGGTCACGTGGCCAGCGTGACGAAGCTGCTCTGGCGAGCCGGCACCAGCGCAGCACACAGAAACGCCGTTTACCTTCCCGCCAGTAAGCGGTCCCTATTTATCTACTTGCACCCAGGGGTGCTTTCGAACTGCTAGGTTGGCAGGCGCTGGGACCGAGCAACGGGAGCGCACCCCGCCGCAGGGATTCGAACCGCCGACCTTTCGATCGGCAAGCCCTAGGCGCTGAGGCTTTTACCCACAGCGCCACCCGTGAGGTATAAATGGTACCTCACGACAATTAAATTGACAAAGATGTATAAAACAGGAAACAAGAATTGCTGGAAGTGTGGGGTGAAAGAAGGTAGCTTCTTTCACATGTGGCGGTCATGCGACAAGGTGAAAACTTATTGGGAAAGTATATACAATGAACTAAAGAAGATCTTTAGGTATACATTTCTGAAAAAGCCAGAGGCATTCTTGTTGGGAATGGTGGGAGAGGATATTGATAAGACCAGAAATTGTTCCTATACGCAACAACAGCGGCGAGCCTACTGCTGGCTCAGGTGTGGAAACAGCAACAATTGCCAACAGTAGAAGAGTGGCAGTACAAGGTTATGGAATATGCAGAAATAGCCAAATTAACGGGGGAAATTCGACAACAGGGCGATGAAACATTTCAAAAAGAATGGGAAAAATTTGTGTCATATATAGGATAAGGTGAAATAGTGAAATTAGTAGAATGGAAACAAACCTCATAATGGCAAAATAAAAAGAAATTTTATTGGACATTAATGACAATATGAACTAAAATGTAAAATGCAATCAAGGTATCGAACAGTATTTGTAAATGAATATAGACACACAACAAGATTCGTTTATACAGAAAGATTTATTTGTATACAGACACCATATGGACAAAGATGGAAGAAGAAGAACAATATACAAAATGGATAAAGACAAGGCAAAAAATTTAGAGATGATATAAAAAAGCCAGAAGAAGGAAGGAGGGAAGTCAGCTCTTAGGAGCAAGTATAAATGTAAAATGTAACATAATATGTGTCTGTATAGTATATAATTACAAAACTAATAAAGATTACCATGGGAAACAAATAGGGGAAATTCTTTCCTAAAAGTACACACCTATGGCATTCAGGATTTTAGCTGGAAGACAAAAATATAAAACAAAGGGAGCCGGTAAGTTGGCCAACTGTGCTTTTCTTTGCAGGGCAAACCAGAAAGGGAAGGGTGTTGCCAAAACCCGGTGTTGATCAGATGGAAATGTGATTTTTAAAAAACAATTTCCACTTGGCACTCAGTTCAGTTCAGGTCAAAGTATTATCAGTTATTCATATTGCCTGGAAGGAACTCTGGGTAAGTCACAGGAAAAAGGTGGGACCATTGTTGGTGTTTCCTGATAGTCAGAAGACCAGCTCATTGTTTTCCTTTTGCTTTTTTGTTATCTTTTCATGAATTTAAGTGTACTATCACACTGTGTCATGATTATGCTCTTTCCATCAGAGACAGTTATGATAGCAGAAGCTACATACTACGCTTTTTAACTTGATGTTTACTTTATTGCACTTCCATCTCCCTCTCCTTCTCTCCATCCTTCTGCACCATACATTTAAAAATATAATCCCTCGGGTATTGTTTGAAGTGTTGTCGATTTGATTTACCTCTTGATGCCACCAACAGTGGCATCCTTCTGGAACAGCTGTCCATTCCCAAGGCCCTGCTAATAGGTAAAGATAAAAGTAAAAGACCCCTGGACAGTTAAGTCCAGTCAAAGGCAACTATGGGGTTGCGGCGCTCATCTTGCTTTCAGGCCAAGGGAGCCGGTGTCTGTCTGCAGACAGCTTTTCAGGTCATGTGGCCAGCATGACTAAACAGCTTCTGGTGCAACAGAACACAAAGACGGAAAACAGAGCGCACGGAAACACTGTTTACCTTCCTGCCACAGCAGTACCTATTTATCTACTTGCACTGGTAGGCTTTCGAACTGCTAGGTTGGCAGGAGCTGGGACAGAGCAACGGGAGCTCACCCTGTCACAGGGATTCGAACCGCCAACCTTCTGATCGGCAAGCCCAAGAGGCGCAGTGGTTTAGACCACAGTGTCACCCACATCCCTCACCCTGCTAATGCAGCCTGTGAGGCAGTGTAACATAATGTATACAGTGCATGCATGAGACCAGGGAGATTTGCATTTAAATAACCATTCTGCCATTAAGTTTGGTAGCACCTACTTTTAGATCACTGCATCTCTCAGTTTGCTGCACATTACAGAATTTTTGTTACTAATTCTTGATTTGAAATCAAGCCACCCAAACAATCTGGGATTGACAACTGAATATATTCAAGGGTGATAAAATAAAAACCAGAACCTGCTATTGTGTATTAGCTACGTTAGTAAAAAATTATATAAGCGAAGACGGATTTAAACTTTATCTCCTTTTATCTTGCAAGTTTAGCTCTTGGCTTGCCTAATACAATACCAGATGTTAGAAAATGTAAACTCATTATATTAATTTCTATATGATACTGAACACATCTGTATTGTTTTCTCACTTGGGACAGTGATTGAGGTTGAGGAAGAAATTCGATTCAGGTCTCATCTAAAGTGAAACAATATGCAAACAGAAACACTGCTATCCTTTGAAATTCACACTTCTCCAAATTTTGCTGTGTAATTAGTCAGCCAACCAAAATGCACATGATACAGGAGAGTGTGCATAAATATGAATATATTAGTCAGAACAACACCCAAAAAATCAAGTATATAAGGGGAAGTTGCTTACAAATATGTGCACATTAGTCAAAATGGCATGTTAGATGTGTTTCTTAGGCAAAACGCACACTACTGATGAATTTTGATAAGGATTTGTTTTTAAAAAACACACACAATGTGTTGCAAATGTGGAAAATGGAATTTAAGACTTGAAAAATGAGAAGGTGAGAAAACAGAAATTGACAGATCCTTCCACCCCTAGGGGTGATGCAGACCAAATTAGACTTCCAGTTTATTGGTAGCAGCCTAACCCCTGGCAGGCAGCAGTAGGAGAGTACCAGAGTCCATGCCAGCTAGGGCAGCAGTGCCAGATTTACGTACAGTGGTACCTCGGGTTAAGTACTTAATTCATTCCGGAGGTCCGTTCTTAACCTGAAACTGTTCTTAACCTGAAGCACCACTTTAGCTAATGGGGCCTCCTGCTGTTGCCGCACCGCTGCCGTGCGATTTCTGTTCTAATCCTGAAGCAAAGTTCTTAACCTGAAGCACTATTTCTGGGTTAGCAGAGTCTGTAACCTGAAGCGTATGTAACCTGAAGCATATGTAACCCGAGGTACCACTGTATAAGCAAAACAAGCTGTAGCTTGGGCCCCCCAAAAAAATTTAAAGGGAAAAAAATGTGTTTCTAAAGGAACTTTTGTTATCGCCAAATGCCAATGTGTTTGCATTATTAAGTTTGTTATGAATAAAAAAATCATTTTAAGTTAGAGCTTAATAATTATTTCACTATTAATATACTTCTTAATTGTATTTCAGTTCAACAAAATACGTATTTTGTTATGTGCAAATAGCTTTAGATACCTATTAGGTCCATAAATTACCACATAGAATATATTCAACACAAAAAACAGTGACAATTTGTTGCTGACAAAGGACAGCTGAACATATAAAGGGCCCTATTACCTTCAGCAGATTAGGGTCTCATCAAACCTAAATCCGGCCATGTAGGGCAGAACAGCAGTGGGGGAAGAGGAAAAGTCTACATCCTTGCCAGTGTGGTGTAGTGGTTAAGAGAGGTAGACTCGTAATCTGGTGAACTGGGTTTGATTCCCCGCTCCTTCACAATCAGCTGCTGGGTGACTTTGGGCCAGTCACACTTCTCTGAAGTCTCTCAGCCCCACTCACCTCACAGAGTGTTTGTTGTGGGGAAGGAAGGGAAAGGAGATTGTTAGCCGCTTGGAGACTCCTTGGGGTAGTGATAAAGCAGGTTATCAAATCCAAACTACTCCCCTTCTTCTTCTTCTTCTTCTTCTTCTTCTTCTTCTTCTTCTTCTTCTTCTTCTTCTTCTTCTTCTTGCTGCATGCTTTCAATGGGTGCAGCAGGGGCCTCCCCAAGTCAGGGACTCTTCCATGCCAGCAGAACCTTGTATAGCTGGCCAGAGGGGTGTCCCCATCTCATCTAAACCCCCTCCGCCATAGATGATCGGGAGTTTGGCTCCCTCTAATTCAACTAATCACAAACTCCTACTCATCAAAACATAGAATGCTAGTGCCATTTTAGAGATATATTTTTTTTAGCACTGCTTTTTGAGCTGAACCAAGTATCCCTTGACTTCATACTCTGCAGTGCTCTGAGAGTACAAACAAAAATGCACAAGAACTATATACATATACTGTTTTTTTGCAGTCAAAAAACCTTAAGCGGCAGCGATGGAATCAAGGGAAGGATACTCAATGCACAGAATGGCAACTTTCATGCTTAACAGCCAAGGCTGCTGTTCTGCAAAGCAACTTACATGCACATGGCAGATGAATTGCAATAGTTTAAAAAAAAAAGTTTTCCATGCTTTATTAAGTTTCATACATAACAAAAACAAACTTATATAAACCATAAACAATCTTGTGTAAGTAATCTTATGTAAATATACAAATGAAAATGGATTCAATCTTATACAGTCTCTTTTGTTTGACGTACTTACTAATGTGTGGTAGACTTCCCATCAACTCCCGGTGCATTTAAAATTTCTAATATCGAATGTACATATGATTATTACCTTCATCTTTTCATATTTTCTAATACATTCTTACAACGTATCGTACCAATTTTCCTTATTTCTTTGTTATTTTATACAGAGGTCATTCAAATGCAGCCATAGATGTCACACCACTGTTATGTTTTTGTAAATATCTCTTAAACATGTCCCATTTTTGAATAAATGATTGTTTTGTGTTACCTCACAACCGATTAGTCAATTGTGCCATTTCTGCGTATCCTAGTAATTTATTCTGCCATTCCAATCTTGCTGGAACCCTTTCCCCTTTCCAGTTCATCACGATTAACATTTGGGCAGCCACTGTTGCGTATAGAAAAATTTCTTTTACATTTTTTGGTATGTCTCTGCCAATGATTCCAAACAGGAATGCTTCTAGGGTTTTTTAATGAATGTTAATGTTACAATCTTTTTCTTTTCATTTCATCATAGATAAGATTCCAAAACCCTTTGATTTTCCTGCATGTCCACCACATGTGGTACATATTTCCTTCACTTTCCCCACATCGCCAGCATTTGTTCGAGACATTTTTATACATCTTTGAAAGCTTTGATGGAGTGAGATACAAGAGGTTTTAATGCAGTAGCTTGCACAGCGAAACAGGTTCTGTTTCAAAATGAGTTGTCCATTCAGCTACATGAATGAACACCCACAGCAGAATCTTTGACGATGCTTCGGAATATAACTACACTTATTTCTCATGCATGCACATATATGGTTAGCATTGACAGAGTGCTTCATCGAGTGTTCACAGTCCTTCACATACATTTTTTCAATAATCTTAACAACTCAGCAACGTCGCTCAGAATTGTTATTCCTGTATTAGAGATTGCTGGGGGATGGAGGGAGTGAAAGGAGGGCAGTGAAGAGGAGAGGCAGCAGACTCAAGCAAATTGCATATTATACGCATGTTTACCAAATTATGTTCCCGATCCAGCAAGTCTGTCCCTCGAATTTCCTCTTTCCCAAGGAAGTTCAAGAAAATGAAGGGGGAAACAACATACATTTAAACAAGAGACCAAGTGGAACAGAACACACATTTATTTATCTACCCACCCTTCCCTTCGTTGCCAAACTTAAATAGCTGAAGAGAGCAAATGACGAAAATTCTGAATTTAGTCCCACATGATGTCGTCAAACGGAAAAGGAAAAGATACACAGAGCGGGAAGAGAAGAAGGAAAAGCTCTGCAAGTTCAATGGAGTTCAACGGAGGACTTATCAATCATCGGGCTGTGACTGTAGGCATATCCTGCCTCTGCGGGTATCTGCTTCTGTGAACCAAGGCCATAGACATCTAAACAGGAATTATATACAATGAAGATACAATATGGGAATTCTTTTCACACACAGAGAACTGCTTAAAGGTGAACAACGGGCATATAACCATAAACAAAGCAGGGGCAGTTGAGGATTTCTTTAGAAATTTTATCCGGGGACCAAATTCAGACATGATGTTAAATGCATTAGATAGGGCACCAGGCAGGGAAGAAGAAGAAGAAGAAGAAGAAGAAGAAGAAGAAGAAGAAGAAGAAGAAGAAGAAGAAGAAGAAGAAGAAGAGTAGAAAATGATAGTAGTAGTAGCAGTAGTAGAGGAAGATGATGAAGAAGAAGGGAATGGTTCAACTAGATGACTTTTGCGCTCCCAACTCTACAATTCAATGGTTCTATTCTATCACTGGCCTCCCTTACAGTGCAGCTGTGGCAAAGTCAGACTTTACACCCACATACTAACAAAAGCTGTCAAGGTGGTTTACAATCCATTTAAAGGTAAAGATAAAGGGACCCCTGACCATTAGGTCCAGTTGCAGACAACTCTGGGGTTGCAGCGCTCATCTTGCTTTATTGGCCGAGGGAGCCGGTGTACAGCTTCTGGGTCATGTGGCCAGCATGACTAAGCCGCTTCTGGTGAACCAGAGCAGCGCATGGAAACGCCGTTTACCTTCCCGCCGGAGCGGTACCTATTTATCTACTTGCACCTTGACGTGCTTTTGAACTGCTAAGTTGGCAGGAGCAGGGACTAAGCAACGGGAGCTCACTCTGTCGCAGGGATTCGAACCACTGACCTTCTGATTGGCAAGCCCTAGGCTCAGTGGTTTAGACCACAGCGCCACAATCTATTTAGAATGCACTAAAAGAAAAAAGAAAAGGCCAAGACTTGCTTGGTGCAAAGGTATCACCCTTACTTATCAGGTATTCTAGCTGCCATTATGATGGCTTCATCCCTGGCCTGCTTCTCAATCTCTCTTAGCTGCTGGCTCTAGTGGCAGATGAAGGAGACACTAGGTAACAAAGGTGTCCTCACACACAAATACACTCACATGGCACATGTTCAGCAGCCACTGAATAATAGCTTTACATGAGGATTTTCACTAGGAGTGTGGGTTTAAAGGCTCTATGGGAGAGAGGCCTATGGCAACAGAGTCCTTAGCACATTTAGCACCACTCCCTCGCCCATCCGTTTCTTCTGAAAGAAAGGAAAACACTTGGAAATTAACATACTGGGGGGTTGTGCAACATCTGGCACAGTTTACCACATGCAGCGAGAAGGCAAGTTCATATTTCGGCTTTGGAATGAAATACGTTATAAAATTAGTACAAGCACAGGTTTAATTGATCCCAACCCCAAGATGGTCCTCCCGGGTATGTTTCCAGGTTCCATACGGATCTCATTGTATCACGTTTTGCTACAGCTTGCATCAAAGTTTTAATGTGTGTTTTAATCTTGTTTTTTAAGTTGTATTTCAATCAACTTGTTTTTATTATTGGTTGTTAGCAGCCCTGAGCCCGGTCTTGGCTGGGGAGGGCGGGGTATAAATAAAAATTATTATTAATAATAATAATAATCTGGTAATAAAGTCTGGTAGTTATTTTTCTCTTTGACATCTGTTGGGAGGGCGTTCCACAGGGCGGGTGCCACTACCAAGAAGGCCCTCTGCCTGGTTCCCTGTAACTTGGCTTCTTGCAGCGAGGGAACCACCACAAGGCCCTTGGCGCTGGACCTCAGTGTCCGGGCAGAACAGTGGGGGTGGAGACACTCCTTCAGGTATACTGGACCGAGGCCATTTAGGGCTTTAAAGATCAGCACCAACACTTTGAATTGTGCTCAGAAACGCACTGGGAGCCAGTGTAGGTCTTTCAAGACCGGTGTTATATGGTCTCTCTTTTTTTCTGGATATAATTATATATAACAATATTCCTTTTTATGTGGTGTTTTACCACGGCAAGGAACTGTATGTGTGAACCAGTAGAGGACTCCAGAAAAAGAATGTGGTAATCCCCCTTTTCCTCATCAGCACTGTTTTGAATCCACCGTGATATATCCAGAGCCAGACAACTCTATTCTCCAGAATGTGAGGCCACACATGCACATGACTTGCAGGAATCGACAAGAACCTGTCCATATGAACGCAAGTCCTTTTGCACTCTATTATGCAAATTTATGAGAATCTAGACTTGATGAATGCAGCACTATTTTCAAAAGTGGTTCTTTTTTGGCACAGTAGCATTTCCTAGCATAACCAGTGAATCTCATGCAAAAGCTTATACAGGAGATGGGCAGAGCCATAGAATCCAGAATCGCTTCAGTGATTCAATCCATAACCATCCTCCTCCTGCTGCATCTCAAAGTGGCAGAGGTAGCGTGTTTGGGCGCACACTTCCTAGCAATTAGCTCAGTGTATTTTCCGCATTTGTGCTGAATGTTTCAGAGATTGGGGTGGGGGGGGGGGACAGCTATGAGTCACTAGTGAGTAATACAACTTCTGCCATCAGGAATGTGTTTAGCTTTTATCACATTTCCCCCCTTAAGAATTAAGCAATTCAACAGATCGCTTAATAGCAGTATGCTCATAACCCAAATTTAAAGGTGCTTTAGATAAGAAAGATCTGATATGTGATTTACTATACAATGCTTAAAGGTAAAGGTAAAGGTACCCCTGCCCGTACGGGCCAGTCTTGCCAGACTCTGGGGTTGTGCGCTCATCTCACTCTATAGGCCGGGAGCCAGCGCTGTCCGCAGACACTTCCGGGTCACGTGGCCAGCGTGACAAGCTGCATCTGGCGAGCCAGCGCAGCACACGGAACGCCGTATACCTTCCCGCCAGTAAGCGGTCCCTATTTATCTACTTGCACCCGAAGGTGCTTTCAAACTGCTAGGTTGGCAGGCGCTGGGACTGAGCAACGGGAGCGCACCCCGCCGCGGGGATTCGAACCGCCGACCTTTCGATCGGCAAGTCCTAGGCGCTGAGGCTTTAACCCACAGCGCCACCCACGTCCCTGTATACAATGCTTAGCCATAGGCATTAGTTGATGCACATTGCATGGTTATCATTATATGTAATGATAGAAAGGGGCGGGAAATTTCAAGGAAGCACCTTGAAAGAAACATAGAAAGGGCTTTTTCCACATTGATATTGATATTGTAATGAAGCATGCACAGACAGACATAAAAATGTAAATAATGATGATGATGATGATGATGATTTATTTATACCCTGCCCATCTGAGTTTCCCCAGCCACTCTGGGCAGCTCCCAATCGAGTGTTAAAAACAATACAGCATTAAATATTAAAAACTTCCCTAAACAAGGCTGCCTTCAGATGTCTTTTAAAAATAGGATAGTTGCTTATTTCCTTGACATCTGATGGAAGGGCGTTCCACAGGGAAGGCGCCACTACCAAGAAGGCGTATGTATGCGTATTAACAAAATCAATATAAGAGACCATCTATTGTATTTACCACATCTATATTCCACTAATCTGGGCAGCAAACGCCAGCTTCAAGATTTTGAAGCCTCCAACAAAAGATCACCAGTAAAGTTTTTAACTAGGAATGTACTCTGTCCAGATAACCTGTGCAAGATGGTCAATTTATGTGCCAAGTTCAACAATGCAGTCCAAGCTTCACATCAAATACAATACAGTTTTGGATGTTTGAGTACTGTTTTGGCATCCATTTTTTCCCCAAGTGTGGTCAGTAACAATCCTAGTTAAGACTAGAAAGCAAAGCTTTCTTGGTTTATGGTCCAGCTTCTCCCTTGGGGATCTCAGGATCCTAACAAGTCTCCCATCCTGTATTCCAGAGCCATCACAGCTGTGGGATTATCCTTTTATCTTAACAACCTTGTGAAGTAAACTAGCCTGGGAGATCATGAAGGGGTTTGAGTTCCCACCGAATGGTGTTTCCTAGTCTGTTAAGTATAAGAAAGTTAAGCAACATTGTTCTATTGCAACATTTGTACTCTTCCTCTCCACTCAATGGCAACTAAATTATATTAAATTAAAAACTAACAGTATGATAATTTTTAACCTGAAGCGTCAGTAACCTGAAGCATCTGTAACCTGAAGAGTCTGTAACCCGAGGTACCACTGTATTATCTTGGCAGAATGATAGCTCAGTGCAAAGAAATCCAAATCATTATTATTAGCAGAACTGCCACGTGACCATTTCTTTCAAGCTTGTAACAGTCAGTGAATAGTTACAGTTTTTATACGTTTAAGAGAATTAATATGAATGAATTAACACTGGCTGTTCTGCATACACATACACCCCTCTGGTAGAAGTAGCAACTCTTACATTTAGCTATGGTGTCTGAATTATGCTACTAATTCACATATGCACATCAATTTCTTTAGTTCAGCCCCTTTCTCTCCTATTAAGAGCAATGTGAAATGCGCCGATCAATGAATTAGCAATAGATTTGTAAGGTAAAAAAAAAAAAAGGATTTGAAGTCAGAGCAATCTTCCAAAGTTTTATTTATCTGTATAAACGTAGAAGGATTTTCAAAACAATGTTCATTAAAACAGCCCCAAATGTCATATATGTAAAAGTGTAGCATTATTTGATCAGCTGATTAGTTCTGTGATTAAAAAAAAATACAACTTTACACTGGGGTCATTTGATAGCTCGACAAAATTTATTTTAACCAAGACAGAAAGCTGCTTTCCACAAAACTGCTGTGTATATACTTCTCTTATAAATCGTGTTGCTTCAGTGTTTATGTTTTAATTTGATTTAATTATTTGCAAGCCACACTGAGAACTTGTGGAAGGGAGGGGGGCATTAGACCCAGCAAAGGTTATCCTTGAAGCTTCCCCCCTCCTTCATCATTTTGGGAGGAGGTTGCCTCCCCCATAATTGTGAAAATGTAAAATTCAACCATAAAGTCCCTTTCAATAATACATTCAAAACTGTTACTGCAACCATCAGCTTGTTTTTTTAGTTTCCCTTATCTTACGTAAAGTCATACATACTCCTAGGACTCTATTTTCTAAAATCTATTTTTAACTTCACAGAAAATTCCACAGTGTCTATTGCCTGATATATTGCAAAGACTGTGGGTCTGGCAAGTCACCAGCAACAAGCCGTAGATACTACCAGTCAAAGTCTGAACCCCAGTCTAAGCAGCTAGGCATTTAATTGAATTTTGCCTTTTCCCCTAGCAGCTAAGCACCAGGCTACTCTGGCTGATGCCTTAGAAATAAGCCGAAAAATATCTGAGTGCCTGGATGCAGTGCTGAGAAAACTGAGGGAGAAAGGCAGCAGAGGGAGGGCAGGCTATAAGACTGGCAAAAATGATAATTTGCCAATGCAAAATCAGCAACGTAGCCTTCCAAATCCCATTTGAACAAGCGCACAGGCAGAGCTGGACAGAAAAATCCACAGGAGCCTTTTGCCAATTCATTGATAGCACTGTTCATATTTTCTAAAGGAAAGGGAAGAACTCCTTGATTTTTTCCTACAATGCTGCATTTAATGCCTGTTAGTTAAAATTAATTTCTCAGGAAGATGTTGATGAACAGAATTCATTTCCTTTTATGACAGGGATCAACATGATCCAAAAGTTGTTAAAGGGTCTAGGATAACATTTACTAAATTTCAAGAGAGCGTTTATTTTTACTCTCCCCTCCCCTGCCCTTTATCAGGTCTATTACCCTCCCTCCCTCACCTCCCAAATCTCTACCCAGGCACCCCCCAGTTAACACAGCCAATTCTATTTATTGCGTTTCCGCTTTACTAATTGCCCATGGCAAGGTACAAAGCACAGGGACACACGCAAATCAAAACAGCCAAACCTTAAAAACAGAACCAGAGCTCAATTTAAGATCAGCAGCTGCCACAAATTCTTGGTATTTCTAAAGGCTTAGCCAAACAGGCAGATCTTTTTCACTATTTCCCTAAAACTAGAGAAAGGTGGAGCGATGCAAGCATTTATAGGCATTCAAAAGCAGCAGTGCCACAATGAAGAATGCACTAATACAGGCTGGCACCCTAGTGCACGAGAGAGCCAAACTGGATGACTTTGTCAGCTCCATATGTTTAGCCTGGTTCCGTGTTTAAATGGTTCCATGTCTGCAGCATCCCCCCCAAGAGAATTTTCACCAGGAACCTGACTAGCAGCAGGGACATAGTACAATTCTTACCATGTTGGAAGGTGCTACAAATGATGATGTTTCAGTGCTGGAAACTTTCATCTACTGCCACGGAATACACAAACATTGTGCGTAAAGTTACAGATAGGTAGCCATGTTGGTCTGCCATAGTCAAAACAAAAAAAATTCCTTCCAGTAGCACCTTAAAGACCAACTAAGTTAGTTCTTGGTATGAGCTTTCGTGTGCATGCATGGTGTATCTGAAGAAGTGTGCATGCACACGAAAGCTCATACCAAGAACTAACTTAGTTGGTCTTTAAGGTGCTACTGGAAGGAATTTTTTTTTTATTGTGCGTAAAGGTAAAACTGTGTAACATGATGGTGGCCTCCAGGTAAGTGCCTAAAATCAGGTAAAGGTAAAGGTAGAGGGACCCCTGACCATTAGGTCCAGTTGCAGACGACTATGGGGTTGCGGCACTCATCTCGCTTTATTGGCCGAGGGAGCCAGCATATAGCTTCTGGGTCATGTGGCCAGCATGACTAAGGCGCTTCTGGCGAACCAGAGCAGCGCACGGAAACACTGTTTACCTTCCCGCCGGAGAGGTACCTATTTATTTACTTGTACTTTTACGTGCTTTTGAACTGCTAGATTGGCAGGAGCTGGGACCGAGCAACGGGAGCTCACCCCGTTGCGGGGATTCGAACCGCCAACCTTCTGATTGGCAAGCCCTAGGCTCTGTGGTTTGACCCACAGCACCACCTGCGTCCCAATTAAACTCAGGTGGCAATGACATTTTGCTTTCTTTTACCCTACAGTTCCCATTCCTGCGCTCTGCCTCCAGCCTAGCACAGCCAGTTGCAAAGAAAGCCAGGCTCCCTGTACCTTTGCCAGTTGTGGACAAGGAAATGCAATTTCAGGAGCAGCTTGGTAAGCAGGAGTGAAAAAAGCCACACCTACTGAAATTCTCTACACAACTGTTGTGTCTGCTTCAACGTCTCTGCATCACAATGGGTGGCGGGCAGCAGTCACACCATTTTCAAGTGACAATTTCATACAGATAGGAGGGTTGTTGCAGCAAGCTCTGGGCACACCAAACAATGCACTTAGCTTGGTCTGCAGAACACGAGACTCTTAATCTCAAGATTGTGGGTTTGAGCTCTACGGTGGGGAAAAGATTCCTGCTTTGCAAGGGGTTGGGCTGGATGACCCTCGTAGTCCCTTCCAACTCTACAATTCTATGGTTCTATTCATTTTATAACACAAATAAAGAGCACAAACAGAAAAGACAAACAATACGAACAAATTCTTGTCATATCCTTATTTTTCTAAACATTGTTAAGTGGGCTTCCCCAAGTCCCACCTATCTGATTTTCAGTTTACTTCATCTTTAGCAGTTTACATATATCATAATTTCTAACCATCTTTTTTTTTTTTGTCACACTTACTTTAACCATTTACAGATAGGTAGCCATGTTGGTCTGCCATAGTCAAAACAAAAAAAATTCCTTCCAGTAGCACCTTAAAGACCAACTAAATTAGTTCTTGGTATGAGCTTTCGTGTGCATGCATGGTGTATCTGAAGAAGTGTGCATGCACATGAAAGCTCATACCAAGAACTAACTTAGTTGGTCTTTAAGGTGCTACTGGAAGGAATTTTTTTTGTTTTTACTTTAACCATAAACAACTTCACATTTTATCACTTGCAAATAATACTATTTTAAAGTATACTTTAAAATATTTTTTAAAAAAGATGGTTAGAAATTATGACATATGTAAACTGCTAAAGATGATGTAAATTGAAAATCAGATAGGTTGAACTTGGGGAAGCCAACTTAACAATGTTTAGAAAAATAAGGATATGACAAGAATTTGTTCATATTGTTTGTCTTTTCTGTCTGAGTTTTTTATTTGTGTTTTAAAATGAATTTAAAAAATGGGGGGGGGGAATGGGGCACCTCTACAACCTCACTGTCACCTTTCACAAACTGTGTGTACACCTTAGGACGTGGATATTGCAAGAGGAAAGTAACAGGGGGAATTGTGCAAAATTTATATATTTATTTTAGCTATCGAATAGTTCAATAATGCAACCTGTCTGCTAGCAAGTCGATGGTGCATGAGGTTTTGCATGCAATTAAATGCTTGCTTTGGTCTGGAAGTTGGTCTAAGGGGCTATTTAGCAATGCAGGTTTGTTCTATAAATTATTTTACCAGTTTCAACCCAACCTAATACTTCTGGGCAGCACAAGAGAGCCTGACCTGCAGCTTTCCCTGTGAGCTCTCACATTGCAATGCGCTCTACCTTTGAAAGTAGACTTGGAAGTTGCAACTAATCCAGAATGCAGCAGCTAGACTGGTGACTGGGAGCAACTGACCAGGACCATATAACACCGGTCCTAAAGGATCGACACTGGCTGCAAGCACAATTCAAAGTGCTGGCACTGACCTTTAAATCCCTAAACGACCTCGGTCCAGTATACCTGAAGGAGCATCTCCACCCCCATCGTTCAGCCCGGACACCGAGGTCCAGCACCGAGGGCCTTCTGGCGGTTCCCTCAATGCATGAAGTGAAGATGCAGAGAACCAGGTAGAGGGCCTTCTTGGTAGTGGCACCTGCCCTGTGGAATGCCCTCACATCAGATGTCAAGGAAATAAACAACTACAGTGGTACCTCAGGTTACATACGCTTCAGGTTACAGACTCCGCTAACCCAGAAATATTACCTCAGGTTAAGCACTTTGCTTCAGGATGAGAACAGAAATCGTGCTCTGGCGGCGCGGCGGCAGCGGGAGGCCCCATTAGCGAAAGTGGTGCTTCAGATTAAGAACAGTTTCAGGTTAAGAACAGACCTCCAGAACAAATTAAGTACTTAACCTGCTGTACCACTGTATAGAACTTTTAGTAGACAGCTGAAGGCATCCCTGTATGATGAGGTTTTTAATGTTTGATGTTTTGTTATGTTTTTATATGTGTCGGAAGCAACCCAGAGTGGCTGGGGCAACCCAGCCAGATGGGCGGAGTATTATTATTATTATTATTATTATTATTATTATCCAGCAACTCTGTTCTAGTCACCCTTCCTACCTACCTGGTAGTCTTTTGTCCACTTGGCCAATGAATAGTCCAAGGCTCTGAATTATTATAGGGCAGCTTTCGGGTGTTTTGCCCCCTCAGAGTCTTTCCATCCACTAAAGATTTTTGTGTTGATATTTGTCTGTTGTGTGCACGGGTGCAGTTTTGGCTCCCAAAGCTCTGTACGCTCAGGAAGAATCTCACTGGGATTAGCATATATGATCAATAAATTAACCAATTTACTGGACCTAAAAGGGGGAGGGAGAGAAAATATTCTATTCCCTAATCTACTCATTTAATGTCCTCTTGCTACGCTACTTAGCAATTATAAAAATACACTGGGGGGAGGACAAGCAAAAGCCCACTTGCTGGCTTCTGAGGTGCCAAGTATATTCAAGCAAAAACCTAATTCAGAATAATTAGCATACTTGATAGATTTCAATTCTTTCTTCTCACAGAACAGCCACTGATGGATTCCTCCTGTGACTTTATGAATAATCCCCCTCCCTCGCCGCTAGTCCTTGTTTAATCTCTGCATATTTGCCAGTTGCCTGCTGTAAGAATTTTGATACCTTTTATTCGAAATGCAAGTAATGGTTAGCAGAATGTCAAACTTCAGGCTGAAACTGAAATTCCTGTATTGTGGCAGTCCCCAAACTGGTGGCCCTTTGGCTGTTTGGGGTCCAAAACAGCTGGAAAGAAACCGACAGTGAAGGTTGCCGTACTGGGTAAACACACTATAGTGTGTTGGGATAAATTCAGAAGACCAGCAACAACCTTGCAGTAGCAGCCATACAAAACTGAGGGCCCAGCAAAGAGAGAATTTCATGTCACTGTTGAGATTCTTGATTACTGCAAATGGATCTATTTTCATTTCCTACGATGTTGCCTGACAGAGATCAGGGATTTCACAGCAGCATGTTGATAGTCTGAGATTACAGGAAATCTCTCTTCAGTCCTTGGAATCCAATACCTATCAGATTTAGCATGGCTAAGTGGAAGTGGCAAAGGTTTGTGCCAGTCTTCCATCAGGTGTGAGTTGGCAGAAGAATCCTTGGGGCGTTGGTGGTCTTGTAGTAAGGTTAAAGCTTACTAGGAAATGATATATAATTAATTGAAAAAGGTGTTTAAAATAATGTTTGCTTAAAAAAACAACAACCCAGAAGCTTTCCTTTTGGGAATTATAGGAATAGAACTATTCAAACTGTATAGAAATTTACAGTATTCATTTATGTGACTACAGTGGCAAGAATGCTACTTGCCCAAATACTGGAAAGAAGAAGAAGTCCCAGTGAAAGAAGAACGGATACAAAAAGTTTTGGAATATGCAGAAATGATGAAACGTACCGGAAAAATAAGAAATCAAGATAACAAACTTTTTATAAAAGACTGGAGATGGTTTATTGAATATTTACAAATAAACTGTAAACAGATAATAACATTGGCAGGCTTATTGTAACAACCTGCTGTTTTATAAGAGTATATATTTAAAGTAGATGAAAAAATGAGTAAATTAAGTTAATTTGAAATATGCAGAAAATATAAAAAATAAATTTAAGGAACCGCAGAAAGAGGGGGGAGGAAGTCAAGTTTTGAAATGTTAAAATGACTGTAAAGTTATTGAAATGTATAAAACTGAAAATCATAAATAAATTAAGAAATTGGATCCTTGGGGCATCTTTGGGAGACTAAGGAAGGATCAGTGGCTGTGCAGTCTGCTTAAGGGAGTATACTTGTGCTGTTTATACATCTCTACCAGGGGCAAAAAAATAGAAATAAATGATAAGATCCCAACATGCTATCTTCCAAAGAAACACGAAAACATATAATACTTCACAATGTGAAATGAGAGGATTTAAAGAAACCTATAGCATTGTTATCAATGCAAGACAAACTCTGTTAAGCAAAAAAAATTTCTGCCTTTTGCCTGCGCACTTTTCTTTCTTTCTTTCTCTCTCTCTCTCTCTCTCTCTCTCTCTCTCTCTCTCTCTCTCTCTCTCTTATATTGGCCTTCATCCGCAGACCTCAGGGCAGTTCACAACGTAACTCTTATTGAATCATTCATAACAGTGTCCATCCACTGTGTAGAATCACTACAACTGGGCCAAACATAGGGGGAATAACCACATAATCCACATGTGGCTATCTTACCACTAGCAAGTACATTTTTTGCTCTGGTGAGAGCACTAAATAAATAAACTTGTCTTAGATTTTAACACTTGCTGGATCCAGGGATTAGAGAGGTTTGGGACCCACAAAATCATAACAATATTGTGTATCTGGAGCTGCACTCAGAACTAGAATCCTCCACCTGTAGAGGATCCATTCTCTCCATTCCGTGTTATACTATATATTTTTGCCATATGTATATAGTCAGGGTAAAACACTTATTACGTGAACAAATAGGTGATTGTGTTACCACATTCAATCCAACAAACACAGCAGCAACGAATGAGCACTCTAGAGAAAATATTACACTTTTCTATGTAACAATATGCTATTCCAGCCTTAACACTGCCATACATGAAGATGCCTTGGTTTCACAATGACGGAATCAGAACACAGAATAAATCTGTAGAATAAAGGCAAACATAAACTTGGGGAACTTTTCATCTTAAAAACTAAGCCGTAGCAGCTCTTTTAAAAAAAAATACTAATACTGCTATCACAGTTGAATTGTAATTTTAATTCATAAATTCCTTGCAATTCTGTAACATGTTCTAGCTGCTAAATTAGCAAATGACGCCATTAAGTAAAAGCATTGGATGTTCTCACAGTCTGCTGTGACCCATCCTGGGATCTTTGGATGAAAGCTGTATACAAATTTAATTCATTGATTAATTATACTAATAATAACCCCCCTGTTCTGCTCTGTGGTGAGGCTACCTTCTGCGACATTCAGTCTGAATACTAACAGAGAGCAAAGCTCTGCTGTTGCTTCAGCAACAGTCAGACTTAGACCAAAGACTCAAACTACATTGGTAAAGAAAAAGCACTTTACACTGGTACCTCGGGTTAAGTACTTAATTCGTTCTGGAGGTCCGTACTTAACCTGAAACTGTTCTTAACCTGAAGCACCACTTTAGCTAATGGGGCCTCCTGCTGCTGCCGCACCGCCAGAGCACGATTTCTGTTCTCATCCTGAAGCAAAGTTCTTAACCCGAGGTAATATTTCTGGGTTAGCGGAGTCTGTAACCTGAAGTGTATGTAGCCTGAAGCGTATGTAACCTGAGGTACTACTGTATAGGCGTTGTAACACTGTGACACCAGGTGGCGCTGGGGAGTCCCGTCTTTCGCCAACGTGATTTCCCTTAATGAAGTTTAGGATGTGTTTTCCTGAAACGCTTTACTGATGGGTCTAGATCCAGCCCAATCCCGATATAAGAGCAGCAGTTGTGTTCCGACTGCAAGCTCTGCCTTCACTTACAGGGGCCCCAGCACACCACTTCAAAACTCGCCACACTGAAGCTTCTGAAATGGGTTCTTCTGAGTCCTAGGGTAGCAGTGCTCACACTATGGAGTGTATTCTGACAACAATAAAAATTATTTTTACACAGGCAAGCAGGTTGTGTGCACAAACTGATCACACACATTTGCTGCGCAAAAAGAAACCCAACTGTGTGGACTAACTTCTAAAGCCTTGGAAGAAAAGATCTGAGAAATCCCATCCCTAGAATCCGCCTAGCGTTCGTACAATGAGGGATAAGCCTAGGCAATTCAAAGATTGTGTGCTTTATCTTATACAAGGTACTACTGTCAGGAAAGGCAAATTCAAAGGGGAGGCAAGTTCAAAAAGTTGCAGAAATGCAAACATACTGCAATGAAACGTACTGGAATTGGAAAGGCAAGTGTGGTGTTATTACTGTTAGCTTCTGAATTACTCCAGAAACAAGCATGATTAGAATGTAGAGGTAAAAAAGAAAACCCAGATTCCACTACCTTTCAGTCTATATAACATACTTAGACCGCTACGATTCATTTTTTTTTAAAAAAATCTCTGAATGTGTTAGGAAAGAATTTACGAACATTTCAAATTGCTCATTTTCAGTTTGGAGAGAAATCTGATTCTTGTTAGAGTGGCCCAACTGAGATAAATAAACTCCCATTGATTAAACGTATAAAATACGGTAATGTTGAAAATACAAGTACAGAATTGCTAGGGAGGAAAGTCCTACAATCCTGAGCAAAATAAACAAAACAATGCCACTGCCTTGACCAAATTAAGAATGTTTAGTTCACCACAAGCTTATTACTGCAGATTAGAGGGTGAAAGAGGAGAGCGCAAAATATGGTCTGAAGCTCAACATCAAAAAAACGAAGATCATGACCACTGGTCCCATCACCTCCTGGCAAATAGAAGGGGAAGAAATGGAGGAAGTGAGAGATTTTACTTTCTTGGGTTCCATGATCACTGCAGATGGTGATAGCAGTCACGAAATCAAAAGACGCCTGCTTCTTGGGAGAAAAGCAATGACATACCTAGACAGCTTCTTAAAAAGCAGAGACATCACCTTGCCAACAAAGGTCCGGAGAGTTAAAGCTATGCTTTTCCCAGTAGTGATGTATGGAAGTGAGAGCTGGACCATAAAGAAGGCTGATCGCCGAAGAATTGATGCTTTTGAATTATGGTGCTGGAGGAGACTCTTGAGAGTCCCATGGACTGCAAGAAGATCAAACCTATCCATTCTTAAGGAAATCAGCCCTGAGTGCTGACTGGAAGGACAGATCCTGAAGCTGAGGCTCCAATACTTTGGCCACCTCATGAGAAGAGAAGACTCCCTGGAAAAGACCCTGATGTTGGGAAAGATGGAGGGCACAAGGAGAAGGGGACGACAGAGGATGAGATGACTGGACAGTGTTCTTGAAGCTACCAGCATGAGTTTGACCAAACTGCGGGAGGCAGTGGAAGACAGAAGTGCCTGGCGTGCTCTGGTCCATGGGGTCACGAAGAGTCGGACACGACTAAACGACTAAACAACAACAAATCCTATTGGAAAGACAGGTGTAAAAGATGCTGACCAAACAATGAGAAAGAAGAAAATATGGACTGCCAAGATCACACACACCTCCAACCCAGTCAGATTTTTCATGAGCAACAGCAAACTGGTCAGCCCTTCAAATGGGGACAAAGGGCAGGACCAATGGCATGGCTCAGTATAAGGGAGATTCCTAAATTAAAGCACTTGTGGGGGGGGGGGGTTAGTTCAGGGGAAACGTTACTAATGGGTTTATAAAATTTGGAACAGTGGATAGCGAAAGATTTCCCCTCTAACCCAAACTTAACTATAGCAGGAGGAAACGCGTGAGCCTGTCTAGCATTTAGCAGCTCATCTGGTAACTGCTGACATGCAAGTGAAGAGGAGGACTCCTGTACCAGGTCAGTAGAAGCATTTATGTTTTTATCAGTGGCTACAGCCTGTGTTTCCATGTGACTGCTGGGGAGAGAAGGTTCTCTTCCTTCCAGTGTGGAAATGCAAGCTAGCAGGCTTTTAAGCAGCCTAGTAAAACAACTGCAGGCTGGCAGTTCTTGCGAGCTTATTCACAATACAAGAAGAATGAATCTTAGGCATGCAAGGCCATACTTTTGCTTTACATCCAATTGTCCATTGGTCTGATCCACCAGAGTCTTCCTGTGCTTGCATAGTCTTAAGATGTGAGTGTACCATTCCAAAAATCAGCCCTTCTCTCTCTCTCTCTCTCTCTCTCTCTCTCTCTCTCTCTCTCTCTCTGTGTCTCTCTTTCTCTCTCTCTCTCTCTCTCACACACACACCCCTGGATTGGAGAATTAACATTCTCATTTGTTGATCTATGCTAGCCATTTATTTGCTATTCTTCCGTATGGAATAATTCTTGATATACCGTATTTTTCCGTGTATATGACTCGGTTTCCCCCCCTAAAAAATAATGTCAAAATTTAGGGGGCGTCTTATACATGGGGCCATCTCCCCCCATTTTCTTACATCTAAGTCCCCCAAAATAGGGGGCATCTTATACATGGGGGTATCTTATAGACGGAAAAATACGGTAACTTGAACATAAAATCTAATGACAACAAACCGACCTGAAAGCAAAACGGTGGACTGAAGCCAGAGGATGCTGTTTTTATGCCAGATCAGACCATCTAGGCCAGTGTTGTGGCAGCAGATCTCCAATATTTCAGATGGGATTACTCCCAGCCTTACTTTGAGATGCAAGAGACTAAACCCTGGATTTTTCGAATGCAAAGCATGCGGTCTACCACTGAACCATGCCCTTTCCCCACAGGCTTGTCACATTCAGTGCCAAATGAGCAACCCTGAGGAGAGCATTCCACAGATGTGGTGCTATCACATAGAAGATGCTCTCCTGGTTGCTACCCACCTCCCTCCAGATGGCAAAGATGCCTAGAGGAGAGCTGCAAAGATCGCATTAGTGCACAAGTGGTCCCATAATTGGTAGCAAGTTCGGCATTTCGTCTATCAAGGTCCAACGTCCTGTTAGTACAACCTGCAAGTCTCCTGTGAAGCCTGGATAGCAGACCTTTGTAAACCTCGGAAGTACCTTGGAAGTCGAACGGAATCTGTTCCACAGGTCCAAACATTCGGGAACCAAGGCACGGCTTCTGATTGGCTGCAGGAAGCTCCTACAGCCAACCAGAAGCCCCGGAAGCCCCGTTGGTTGTTCGGGTTCCAAAGAACATTCACAAACCAGAACACTCACTTCCGGGTTTGTCGCCAAAACGTTCGAGTCACAAGGCGTTCGTCAACCAAGGTACGACTGTATAGGTAAAATATTTATTCTTCTTCAATTTATATTAAATACAGGCAAGTCCCAACTCACATGCATTTGAGTCATGCACAACTGTGCACTCGTGAGCCGTTTTCAGTGCCGAAAGGGGTCAGGGTTGCAACGGGCTGACACGCACAGTAGTTGGGAACAGAGTGTCTACATAAACAGGGATTCCTCTGTACCAGGGTAGGCAACCTAAGGCCTGTGGGCCGGATGTTGCCCAATCGCCTTCTCAATCTGGCCCGCGGACAGTCCAGGAATCAGCGTGTTTTTCTGAGTAGAATGTGTGCTTTTATTTAAAATGCATCTCTGGGTTATCTGTGGGGCATAGGAATTCATTCATTCCCCCCCCCCCCCCAAAAAAAATGTAGTCTGGCCCACCACATGGCCTGAGGGACGGTGGACCGGCCCATGGCTGAAAAAGGTTGCTGACCCCTGCTACAGTATACCTGAAACATATGTGCATTTAACTTGCGCACATTCAGTTTTATGTGCTTGTTATAAAAAATAAAAAATAAGGAGGCAGAAATGGGGCTGGTGTCTGGGGGGGGGGAGAGAATTTGCCAGTCCCACCCACCACTGCACCCAATGTGTTTTGACTATACACGATTTGGGCTTTAGGCATGATTCCCAGAACATAACTCTCGCACACGTTGTGGGCTTACTGCAATGTCAATGTCCAAATTATTTAGCTAAATGAATCACAAATATTAAAAACATAAATACTTCATTTGCTGTATTCCACCCCCAGGGGAAAAAAATACCCACCAAAAAAAAACCCCTAAATGTAAAACATGGGGGGGGGGGGGGTGTAAACTTTATCTCCTTTGTAAGTCCTTTGGCTGAAGCCAGTCCTGTTGATTCCAGCTGACCTTATTTTCAGGTGTTTTGTCAAACTTTGTAGAACAGGTTCCCAGAATTCTACGCTCAACGTTACAAATGGTAAGTCTTAGTGCTACAAAACACACTTTGGTGTGGAGGAATCCTTGATGACAATGAAGAGCAGAGGCACTACTTGTCTGGGGTCAAGGCATGAATAAATGGGCCCTCGTGAACTTTCCCTGCTTCTGCCACAAGAGTGCCATACTTAGCTAAAACAGATCGCTAAAACTTCTTTCTTAATCACAATTCTTTACTTCTATACAGTGCTCAAAGCCATCTTTTTTCTTTGTAACAAACCTATAAAGCTCAGTTGGTTAGCTCACTTGAGTGTGGTGCTGGTAACGCCAAGGTTGAAGGTTTGACAGCTGCATATTCCTACATTGCAGGGGGTGGACTAGTTGATCCTCAGGGTCCCTTCCAACTCAATGGTTCTATGATTCTAATGACATCAGTTATTATCCACATGTAGCAGTGGAGCGGGTGGGATGGGAACATCAAGGCTGAGAGAATAACGGCCTGCTAAAGATCATCTTGTAAGTACTTAGCAGAGACAGGCTTCAACCTGGGGATTCTCCAGTTCCACACCTTAGGCATAAAGCTACACCAGCTCTTGACCCTGCAGTTAATATTTTGGAATTGCTTATCACCATGACAAACTGTTGCAGAAGCTCTTCACATTTTTCATTTTTATGAGTATACGTTTTAAGAGCATATACCGCATTTCCCCGTGCATAAGACTAGGTTTTTCCCCTAAAAAATAATGTCAAAAATTAGGGGGCATCTTATACATACACGGGTCTATCTCCCCCCATTTTCTTAAATCGGAGTCCCCAAAAATAGGGGGCGTCTTATACATGGGGGCGTCTTATAGACGGAAAAATACGGTCGTGTGAGTAGATAAATGTAAATATAAATATTCTTAGATATACACCTAAGTAACATTCCAAACAGAATGTGTTATTTTCCAGAACTGAAATTGGCTACAGCTCACTCCTGAGTGACTATTCTGTGGCAAACCTGGGTTTGTTGCCCCTATCAAGAGAAGATATCATGATCTGAATGTACGTCCTATAGAGCGAAAAATACGGTATATGGCAGTCCAGAAGTCAGGAACAGGGTACATACCATGAGTGAATAAGTTTATGACCATTGTTTAGCACATCAGTTAGGTGGCAAGCCATGTTGGCACACACTTTAAGGAAAAGTATTAAGTATCATAGGCCAGATTTCGTTCCACGTTATTTGCCAGTAAAGCAAAAAGACACAGGGGTTCAGAAAGCTTTGTTTCCAGAAGTATGCATGCTAGCCTTTGCTATTTGATATTTGATAAAGACACTTTATCATTATTTAGCATAAAAACCAGCATAAAAACCAGGGTGGAGGCTGAATTTCAGCCAGGGCTCTGTCAGTTGCTGAAATGACTTGTCTTTCAAAAGGGGCTCATAGATTTCTGAGAAATTCACCAAAGTTAAATCCCGGGGGAGAATTCCCATTATAAAATGAATGCGCAGGTACTCATTTTTAGAAGACAAACATTTTTCTTGCCATACAAAATACAATGAGTTCTCTAACCGAATTTACTGCTGGCATCAGATCAGATACTGATAAAAACTCCTGTGTTTTATTTACAAGGCACTGTATCCTGAATTCTTTAGCATGGAAGAAACCGCTGTTGCGTGTATCTTAAAGAGTCACTACTAGATGCAAAATTTAAATGACTCGCCAGAATGTTTTCATTGCATCCACACATTTAAAATAGGATTGCAATATGAAGTTGCTCCAACAGAACAGATGTGAGTCCACTTCTGTTGGGCAGTATCTCCTAGGTTCTTCAGTTTAACCAATCTGATCTTGAATATACATTTATTGGGGGGCAGGGAATGTCATATCGGGTTTTTTCTTTGTTTCTTTATAGTTGCATGCACATGGGAACGGATGTAGTGGTAAACCTCAGATCCCACAAAGAAGAAGGGCAAAGTTTAAGAAGTCTGTGAAAGTCAGAATAAACTATCATAAATACAAAGTAGCACACCTGTGCACACAGCTAACAAATTAAGCCAGCCACTGTCTTAGTTTGAATCAATTCTCATGAATCAACTTACAGGGAGATGTCTTCCTACAAGTCCTATTAAACAACAACAACTACAATAACAACATTCACCCAGCATAAGAAAAGGTAGGTCTACTCAAACAAACTTGCTACAATCATGGAAAACTGCAGCAGCCAAAATTGATTTTAATTTCCACAAATCACAAACTATAGTTTAAAAACTCAAGAGGTGGAACAGAAAGTCTGCTACCCTGTGCGTAACACCCCAGAGAAATTTCAAAACTACTTTTGCTCCCCTTGAAATTTGTCAGAGGGACTGCCCCGAAATCACATCAGAATTTAACTTCAGGAAAAATTGAGAGGCAATTCATAAAAATTCAAGGAACACTGACAAACAACATCCTAAAGCAAGTCACCTTCTTAAAGCATTCATTCTTGCAAGCTTCCAGCAACCCAATAACTATTAACTAGACTGCAAGAGCAACAACCAGAGTCAAAACGGAAAACACAACCTCAGTTTAAAACATAAAGGGTAGGAGTGGGGTGATCCAAACAGTAATGTTATTAGTGGTTGGAACTCAATTGCTGCCTACCAATTCACCAATCATAAAGCAGGTTACATCTTGTTACCTGGATCCCATACATTCAGACTATAGCTGCAGTGAACAATTAAGAAGTATGCTTCTTTTACAACAACCTTGGGATCCCTTGAAAAGTTATGCTATTATAACCACCAGCCGAACTCACAAAATACGCCAAAATTATTCGGTAACATTGTCGACGTTTTCACTTCCAAAAGTCTGAGTTCTCTGAAGTGTTCTGTTCCCCAGCTGAGCCCATTCAAAGAAACCACTTGAGGAAAACAAAAAAGTAGCTGTGCATAGTTGAAGGCACACAGGGAAGAAATGAAGCCCTCTTGCTAGATTTATCACCCCACACATTCTTCATGTAAGAACACCCCGAAATTATGACTTCGTTGAATCATTTGATTAAGAGAAGCAGCTTTAGCTCTAGATGAAAGACAAACCTAATGTTTCTATTCTTCTTTTCAGTGAAGAGATTCTCTGCTCAGCTACGCATCACTCAAGTCAAACACACATACAGGCGCACACACACTCATGTTGTGGTACAAAACCAGCAGATTCTACATTACAAAGCAAGACAAACACTGGATGCAGCTTCTGTTATATCCTTTGTGGGGTTAAATGCCGGACTGTTTATTCCTCCCGTTAACAGAATAACAGAAACCTCATTCATTGATACATACCCTCCAACATTTCTCCAATGAAAACAGGGATGTCCCATTCCCTAGTGATAATTTTGCTATTTGTACCCCACGCATCTTACTGGGTTGCCCCAGCCACTCTGGGCGGCTTCCAACACATATAAACACATTTCTTTAAAAAATCTTCCCTGTACAGGATTTCCTTCAGATGGCTCCATACCCTCCAACATTTCTCCAGTAAAAACAGGGACATCCTAAGGAAAAGCAGGACATTCCTGGATCAAATCAGAAACCAGGACGGCTTCTCTAAATCCCTGGAAAATAGAGACACATGGAAGGGTCTGTGTGTATCTGCAATAAGTTTGTCCAACTCCAGCCCTCTTTTCTGCCTTCGTAGGCTCAGTGCTGATAACCAGGGTGGGAAGAAGTATACAGGTAACATCCACCGCCGCCGAAACGTGGTTGGTTTGTTTTTTAAACACGCGCGCACGGCACACACACACACGTTCCTTCAATGCACGCGACACCTCGAGAACGCTGCGATTGCAAATGCCAAAAAAAAAGAGAGGTCAGGTTACCTGGCCCCAACCTGCGCGCTTGCACAAAAGGGGCATTTGAAAGCCAGCCGTCTCGTGCATTTCCCCCCACCGTGCAGCCTGCGCCTTTTTTTGCAAAGAGTTGCGCCGCCTAGGAGCAGGGCGACGGAGCCGGCGGTGGCCCCTTCCAGTGCCCGGGAGGCGCCGCCGCTGCCCCTGGGGCGGAGAGCGGCGCGCCGAGTTCCCCAGCCGGAGGAGGAAGGGGAAGAAGGGGACTCACCTCGGTGCGAGTCTGCAGCCTCTTGTTCATCTCGTAGATCCGGTACTCGGGCTGCACCATGTACGGCGTGTGCCTCCGGTAGAAGGGGCCGAAGGGCGAGGAATAGAAGGGGTCGTGCGGCGCCGCGCTCGACATCTTGGCCGCCGCTCGCCGGCGAGGCTCAGGGCGCGCGGGAGGCGGCGGCAGCAGCAGCCGACAGCCGCGCCGAGCACATGGGCTGCGCGGGGCGGGCGGCTGCTGCTGCTGCTGCTGCTGCTCCCCGCGCGGGGAGGGAGCGCGAGCGAGGCCGGCGGGCGGGGAGGGGAAGGCGGGCAGCCCGGCGAGGCTGGGCGGCGGGGAGCGAGGCTGGCGCGAGGCTGGCGGGGAGCTTGTTTTTCAAGGCGCCGTCAAGGGGTCATTTCCTGTCCGCCTCCTGCGAAAACAACGCGGGGTTTGGCCGCCCCCTCTCTCTTTTTCTCCTCAGGGTGACACAAAAGGAGGTTTCCTGTGAGGAACTGGGCTGGGTGGGGGGCGACAGGGTCGGCGCCACCCAGCCAAGTCGCCAACAACACCACACACACACACGGTACAATCGCAACCCCAGCCAGAAACGTGCCTCGAGAGACGCATCCTGCCCCTTCAAAGTTTGTTGGCTTGTTTCCCCATTTGCCTGCCCAGGCGCAGTCCCTCAGGGAGGCAGGAGGCAAACACAGGACGGCATCTTCTGCCGGATTAAAATGGCCACAACTTTGTCCAATTTCGCATGTAGGAAACCTGGGCGTGTAGACAGGAATTGGACACTGCACAACGTGCATTTGCACAGCCTGGCCCCCTTTAGCCCCACAGTCAGTGGCGTAGCGTGGGTTGTCAGCACCCGGGGCAAGGCAAGCAATTTGCGCCCCCTAGCCAGTGGATTTGCGCCCCCTAACCCCCAGGACGTGGGTGGCGCTGTGGGTTAAAGCCTCAGCGACTAGGACTTGCCGATCGAAAGGTCGGCGGTTCGAATCCCCGCGGCGGGGTGCGCTCCCGTCGCTCAGTCCCAGCGCCTGCCAACCTAGCAGTTCGAAAGCACCCCCGGGTGCAAGTAGATAAATAGGGACCGCTTACCAGCGGGAAGGTAAACAGCGTTTCCGTGTGCGGCTCTGGCTCGCCAGATGCAGCTTGTCACGCTGGCCACGTGACCCGGAAGTGTCTGCGGTCAGCGCTGGCCCCCGGCCTATAGATAGTGAGATGAGCGCACAACCCTAGAGTCTGTCAAGACTGGCCCATACGGGCAGTGGTACCTTTACCTTTACCTTTTTAACCCTAACCCCCAGATGTTGCGGCTGGTGCGGCCGGCCCCCCCTGCACCCCCACGCTACGCCACTGCCCACAGCTGAGGGGAGGACTGTGACCCACAGCTGTGCACTTGTGGCCAGAGACTCCCCTCCAGTGGCGTAGCATGGTCAGGTGGTACCCGGTGCAGAAAATTTCTTGTCACGCACCCCCCCCCCCATTGAAATCCAGTTGGACTCCCAAGGGACTGTGATCTACTATACCTTGGGTTGAATGCGCTTAGGGTTGAGCGCGTTTGAGTTGCGCTCCGCGGCAACTCGGAAGTAACGGAGCGCGTTACTTCCATGTTTCGCCGCATGCGCAGATGCTCAAAATGACCTCACGCGCATGTGCAGAAGCGGTGAAAAGTGACGCGCACGTGCGCAGACGTGCCATCACTAGTTACGAAGGAGCTCCGGAATGGATCCCGTTTGTATCCAGAGGTAAAAGGTAAAGGTACCCCTGCCCGTACGGGCCAGTCGTGTCCGACTCTAGGGTTGTGCGCCCATCTCACTTAAGAGGCCGGGGGCCAGCGCTGTCCGGAGACACTTCCGGGTCACATGGCCAGCACCAGTGCTGCACACGGAAACGCCGTTTACCTTCCCGCTATAAAGCGGTACCTATTTATCTACTTGCATTTTGACGTGCTTTCGAACTGCTAGTTGGGCAGGAGCTGGGACCGAAAGACGGGAGCTCACCCCGCCGCGGGGATTCGAACCGCCGACCATATGATCGGCAAGTCCTAGGCACTGAGGTTTTACCCACAGCGCCACCTGCGTCCCTAATATCCTGATACCCTGTATCCAGAGGTACCACTGTATGAAAATACTGGCTGTGATTGTCATTGCTGTTGAGCTTTTGGGGTAGGCAAGAGGTGGGCAGGCGGCGCGCCGAATATCACCCCCCTAGGTGATGACACCCGGGGTGTGTTGCACCCACTTTGCTCCGTCCCTGCTCCCCTCAAGACCCCTTTTATGGGGAACCTGATATCGAGAAGGGATGACTCGCCACATCAACCCCTCGCTGAATATAGGGCTAAAGGATTCCACCCAAGACCTAAAACCGCCAAAGTTGTGACAATTGCTATGGGGAGGGGGAAACATGCGGAGCAAGGGAAATCCCTTCCCTGCTCCGAAAGACAGCAACCATCGCCCAGGAACCTAGAAAGGGAAAGGTGAGCCTAAAAGAAAAGATTCAAGTACAGGGAGGGCTCGCTGCTAGATTTCAGTGCAAGTCCCCTTTTATTCTTTAGGAGTGGACTGGAGTGAAGACTGCTCACTTCCGGTCCACTCCCTTTGCCCTGCCCCCCAGGCCACCACAGGTAAAGGTAAAGGTACACCTGACCATTAGGTCCAGTCGTGACCGACTCTGGGGAGCCACTGTGGAAAAGGCCAGTTCTCTTGTTGCCACCCTCTGGACATGTTGTTTTGTGACTGACCCTGGAGCTCCTAATAATCTGCACACACCCTGTCAAATCCTGTCAAACTCTGCCCCGACCATGACTCTCTTCCACTTGCCTATCCTGACTCCAACCCCTCCTCGCCAACCCCTGATTTTAACTTCATTTCCTCAGCCAAGGGATCTCAACCTTTCTCCTGAGGATCCTTATACATTGTTATAAGTGGGGAGGAGAGAACTCTTTGACATGTGCCCCCCAAAAAACTTTCAGTAAATTACGGTATTTCAGGTTGGGTATAGATTGATTATATGTCCATCCCCTCGTTCTGTTGTTCTCCAGCCAGCCATCATTGCCTACTCACCTGTCCAAGGAACAGGCAATAAGTGAATGAGCAGATGACAACCAATGTTCTTTCTCCCTTGTCCACACTTGCTTGCTTCCTCTATCACTGAAGGAAAAAGCTGGATGAGCAAACAGCTGGTGATGCCAAGCAGCAATAACTTGCAGTATGATGACCATGCAGTGGGAGGGTCCTTGTGCAAGTGCCCAGCAATGCCCCACAGTGCCCTTAATCCAGTTCTCAACCTGTGGGTCCCCAGATGTTGTTGGACTACAACTCCCAACATCCCTGACCACTGGTCATGCTGGCTAGGAATGATGGCAGTTGTAGTCCAACAACATCTGGGGACCCACAGGTTGAGAAACACTGCCCTAAGTTGAAATCTCAGCTCTTCCTGCTTGCACCAAGTTCTACTTCTCAATTACATAGAATCATAGAGTTGGAATAGACCACAAGGGCCATCGAGTCCAACCCCCTGCCAAGCAGGAAACACCATCAGAGCACTCCTGACATATGGTTGTCAAGCCTCTGCTTAAAGACCTCCAAAGAAGGAGACTCCACCACACTCCTTGGCAGCAAATTCCACTGTCGAACAGCTCTTACTGTCAGGAAGTTCTTCCTAATGTTTAGGTGGAATCTTCTTTCTTGTAGTTTGGATCCATTGCTCCATGTCCGCTTTTCTGGAGCAGCAGAAAACAACCTTTCTCCCTCCTCTATATGACATCCTTTTATATATTTGAACATGGCTATCATATCACCTCTTAACCTCCTCTTCTCCAGGCTAAACATGCCCAGCTCCCTTAGCCGTTCCTCATAAGGCATCGTTTCCAGGCCTTTGACCATTTTGGTTGCCCTCCTCTGGCCACGTTCCAGTTTGTCAGTGTCCTTCTTGAACTGTGGTGCCCAGAACTGGACACAGTACTCCAGGTGAGGTCTGACCAGAGCAGAATACAGTGGCACTATTACTTCCCTAATACAAAATTGCATGAAAGAAGAAAGTTGGGGAATGCTGGAGAATATGGCATTCTGAGTCCTATTCTGAGAAATTCCTTGCATATAAACCCTGGTGTCTCTAAACAAAGCAAGAACTCAGCTAGCAAACACAGCGGCATGGCAACTAGAAGTAAAAGGATCCCGTATCTGCAAAGAGCCAAGGTAGTGCTGTTCGCTATCCATTTCTGAATATACGTAGTTCTAGATTCTGGTAAGTAGCCCTGTTGGTCTGATGTAGTATATAATATCCAGTAGCACCTTAGAGACCAACTAGGTTTGTTCTTGGTATGAGCACACGAAAGCTCATACCAAGAACAAACTTAGTTGGTCTCTAAGGTGCTACTGGACTTTTCACAATTTTTTAAAAATATATTTAACATAATGTCCAGATTGGCCACAAATAACAGAACACAGGCTATGCAGGCCTATTCCTGATCAGTTAATTAGTACTGGTCATGTACTGGTCTGTTTTAGCACTGTGCAATTTTTGAATATATTGACCAAAATCCTTATAGTTAAGAAGAAAATTAGTATTAGATTCTAGATTTTGTATTTTGTGCTAGCTAATTGAACAAAATAAACCATCATAGCAGATATTAATCTAATATCAATTAATGAGCCTACCTAAACATCTTTCTCAGCCTGGTATCTGAGGCTGACAGTGTGGGTGCCATGAATGTTTCCCTGGGGAGAGCATTCATTCATTCATTCATTCATTATTAAATTTCTATACCACCCTTCATCCAAAGATCACAGGGCGGTTCGCAACGTAACAATATAAAATGAGAATACAAAAAACAACCTGAAAAACATATTGTTTTTGCTTTAATTATGCTTACGCACCAACAAGATACACAAAAGGAAATAGACATCCCCAAAGGGCCTAATTTTTTTTCATTGTTTCTGGTTTCTTCCTCGCACGGTAAGGGTGAGTCAGCAGTCAGCCTTTTGTCCCCGCCATTTTCACCTCTCTTCAATCCGTTCTCCCTCCTTCCCCGTTGTCCTGGTCCCGTGGGTTACCCAAGAGGCGAGGTCCAAGTCCGGTCCGTAGCCAAAGGTGCAACGTGGAGGCAGTCCGTAGTAGCTGAAGCTGGGTGCAGGGCAGGGAGTCAGGTGAAGTCAGGAACAGGCTTGCAAGGAGGGAGCCAGGGTGGGTCAGGAGCTCAGGCAGGAAAGCAGGACAGGGTTCAGGCAGGAACTAGCAACCAACAATGTTGCTCCCGCAACTTGGGGCTGGGGCTGGCCGGCTTTTATCTGCCCCGAGGCATAGGGCGGCCCCGATCCTCTGGTGACTTGCCTCTTCTGGTCTGGAGGCGAGCACTCCTCCTGTGGGAACTTAGTTCCCTCTGCCTCTCTGCCCTGAGCCTCTGCAACTCAGGAGAGGCTGGAGGGTTACCTCGATCTCATCGCCCTCGTTCTTCCCTTACTCCCTTTTAACTCTTCCAAAGTAGAGCACCTTCGCTTGACCCGTCATGCCGGCAGCTCATTCGAGATCTTCTATAATTATGTCCTCTTCTTCAGGTGCTGGCCTAATACGGGCCTGGTGTCGGGCTATTGCCTTCTCGAGCTCTGGAAAGCTCTTGAAGAGCTTTGTCACAACTGGTGCCAGAGGAGGCTGCTCCTTAGGCTGGAGCGGGGCCACTTTATTGCTTTTTTTGAGCTGCATTGCGCTTCTCAGTCTCCTGAGCCACTCTGTTCCGTGAAGGACAAGTCTGCTGAACTTTCCTTCTTCCTGAAGGTCTGGAACTGACCGCATGGTTTCTCTCTTACCGCACCTACACACTTCTCTCCGCCTCTCCTCACAAACCCACAATGGACACCTGTCGTTGGTGGCTTTTAAGGGAGAAGCAGGAGATGTCACAAAGGAGGGCAGGCCCATTGTTACCATGGCAACCCACCCACCTTGACCCTGCCCCCCCATGTTTCTTCAGAACTTTGAAGCACCTGCTGTTCCGTCTGCAGGTGAATCTTCTCTTTTGGAGCTCATATTTCTATATTGGATCATTCTTCATTCAGCCCCATTTCCGAAATGTCCTGTCTAATCCTGTGCTATGGACACCCCTAGACTTGGGAGTCTTCTCGTGCATTTCAAGGGCTCTGTGGTTTAACCCACAGTGCCACCCTACCCCATCAGATATCCGCATGCAAAATAATGGAATGAATCAAAAAATTCTATTGTACATAAAAGTTCTATAGGAATTTTGTATCATTTGCCCAGCTTTCATGGGGCAAACTGGCTGGTTTAAAAACAGTTTTGGGCAGGAACCCAGGCCGCAAACCCTGTCCACCATCTGACCTGGTGAGCGGATGTGATCTTCTCTAGCCCCCCAGGATTTGTGCGTGTGTGTTTAGGCAGCCAGAGCAGCAGATTAAGAGTAGTGACAGTTGCAAAGGGGGTTCATCCGTGGCTCAGATCCTGGTGGAAATATGAATTTGGTAAATATCCTTCAAAGCTGAAGAAGAAGAATGTAAACCGCTTGTTGAGAGAAATCAGCAAAGTAGGGGCTGGATTACGTAGGAGAGCCTGTGGAATGAAGCCTGGATATCCTCCAAGGAATCTTATTGGTATATGTGGCGTTTGCCTCCTAGCATGGGTCAAGGAAAGGGTTAAAATGGGTGTGATGTGATTGGCCAGTGAGAATGCAAGGGGGGATTAAAAGATAGAGTGGGAGGTTTTGAAAAAGTCCGTTGAGGTTTGGGAGTTGAGGTTTGTCAGTTGGGAGTTGAGGCTTGGGTGTTGGAGAAAGGAAGAGGGTGGAATAGGCAGTGGGTTGGTCGAGTTGTATTGTGAGAGAGTGAGAGGAATTGTTAGGTTGAGTCAGATAGATAGTTGGAACAATCAGTTTGGAGTTGTTAGGAACTAAGATTAGGAAACTGACACGAGAAAAAGAAACTGTATCCATACGCTTGTTCCTGCATTTAAAAATAAACTTGATTATTTGTTTATGTTAACAACTGTCTGGACTCCGTGTGTCCCCGTGAGAAACGGGGTGGTGGCAGCGAAGAAAGCAACCGCAGTGGTGGCACAGGGTCAATAGACCGTGAAACATCTGGGGGCCCTGTGTGATCGCCACAGTATAATAACCAGCAGGGTTAAAACAGAAACAAAACAAAACAAAACAAAACACCCAAATAGACAGAACTTTTGAGCACAAGTCCCCACCCCACGCCCACCCCAAGTCTGGCTTATGTTATTGAAGGAGGTGAGGACAGGTGACCCCACCTAGGCCCGAAGTCACCCCCCTCCCAACCAGGCCTCAAAACTGTCCAAAATTCCTTTTGTCTTCTAAAAATCCAAAACAGCTTTTCTCTGCTCTTCTCTGCTTTTCTCACAAGATGCATAGGAAAAATGTTATTCTTTTATCAGTACGAGAAGGCTTCATAAAGCTAATGAATAGGCTCTGTCATTACCAAGAATACTCAAGCCTGAGAAACGAGTCTTATCTCATTCAGTTGCAACATCTTTGAGCACTCTGAAACCCCTTGGCTTCTCACCCCCCCCCCTTTCCTGGGAAGAGTCCCAAGACAGGAGCTTTCTGTTCATGCTCAGAGGAACTCATGGGGCAGGACTCCTGAGGGAGGAGAAAGGGGAGGGAACTGGAACGGGAATATATACTCTGTGCAAATGACTGTGAACTCGTGCTTGTTTGTGAACTATCACACTTGCTCCTTCTAGCAGTTCATGGATGGTAGAAATAAAGCTTTTTCTCTGAAACTATTCCTTGAGTGTCTGTTGACTCCCATTTTCCCTTTCCCGGGCACAATATTTTTCCCCACCCAAGGGCAAAGCCTCATAAGGCTACATTATGATAACAAAGCTGGAATGATCAAAAGGCTTAGGGGGTGTACACATTAGCAGCTTAAAATGCAGCAATGTTGTTGCATTTCAAGTCGTGTTTGCACAATGGAATATATGTCAGAGTAGGGATAGGAATGTATTCACTTTTTAAAAAATGCTTTATTATTCATACTTGCATCTGTACATCAAAGACATATCTTCCTTATTTTACATAAGTCAGTTTTGTCAAAATGAAAATCCAACAAAAGAATAAAAGTCCTCCTACAATATATTTAGTACATAAGTTTGACTTCCTGTCCTTTCCCAATTTTTCCACTCTAATAAACCTATTGCCTCAATATATTACTCATGGAATAATAATTTTCATACATATAGTCACCTTAAGTGCATGGCCCCCACCCCGGAATTCCTCTTCATGAACCTGCCATCTGCACATGTGCAATGTCTGTCTCAAATGTACACACCATTCTCAAGTATGAAGTGAAACCAGATCAGAGCTGGTTTGAGAAAACCTCCCACCAAGCAGCGGTATTTGTCAAGAAACCACACAGGATAGACGTAGGCATGAGCATAGACGGGGGGTGGGGGTGGCAGGGGGCAGTTCCCCCCACAAGTCAAGCAAATCAATAAAAATACTTAACTAAAAGTAGAAATTGTAGAAGATTTTTGACAGATTTTTTTGAGCATTTGGGGTCGAAAGAAAGTTACTGCATTTTTCCGTGTATAAGACTAGGTTTCCCCCCTGAAAAATAATGCCCAAAATTAGGGGGTGTCTTACACACAGATAGTGCCGAGGATGGATTTTCTTGAATCTGAGTCCCCCAAAATAGGAGGTGTCTTATACATGGGGGCGTCTTATAGATGGAAAAAAACAGTAATTTAAAACAACTGTTGTTGAGACATTTCATTCCAAATCTGCTAGACAGAGCCAGACAGAGGACAATGGCTGATGGGTGAACTGCCCCCCCCCCCCAGCATAGATCCTGGCTACTCCCAAGGGCATTAATTATGCCTAACATCATGTGTATGTTGCTTCAAAATTAGCAGTGGGAGCACAATGGATATGAAATAAGTGCTAATGTGTGCACTTCAGCCCCCAAAGTTGATGGGCATTGCCATTCCAATGGTGCGCACCTGCTGTAGTTGCTACCACACTCCTCCAGTGGTCCCCACCTCTCACCTTCCTCCTTGACTGAAGAAGATGTTGACTCCTTGACAACATCTCTTGATGCCGTTGACATTTCCTGCAAAAGGAAAAAGTGAGCCCCTTTAGTTTTGGACCACCAGTACAGTGGTACCTCGGGTTACATATGCTTCAGGTTACACACGCTTCAGGTTACAGACTCCACTAACCCAGAAATATTACATCAGGTTAAGAACTTTGCTTCAGGATGAGAACAGAAATCGGGCTCCGGCGGCGCAGCAGCAGCGGGAGCCCCCATTAGCTAAAGTGGTGCTTCAGGTTAAGAACAGTTTCAGGTTAAGAACAGACCTCCGGAACGAATTAAGTACTTAACCTGAGGTACCAATGTATTCTGGAATATAGCATGGACTGCATTCTCAAATCAGATCATGTGTAAAACTGCACTGCAGATTTAGTCTAAATGTTCAAAACAACATCTATTAAAGTATAGACTTATTTGGTAGGTATTTTCCTCCAAATACTTGTCATGAAGGACACAGCTGGCAGTCAACATATAGAGCTGATGGCCATTTCTCTCTCTCTCCCTCTCTCTCTCTTCAATAGCAACTACTCACTCACAGTTGCATTACATTAATGCGCAAATAGAAGTTCAGGAGTTGCTAAGGGAAAATAAAAAAACCCCAGTGAAATTGCAGGAAATCTGATTCAGCTGTGTTGTGTGGGAAGTAGCAATGTGGTATTCTATAGCTGAATGACATAGGGCTTACTCACACAAGCTAGATAAAGCAGGCCACTATGTTTCAGGTCTTAATTTGAACTTAAGCGCAACTCACAAACATATTCAATAGTCCTAGGGTTCTGCCTGAAAAGATTTAATGCCATTTGCATTGATATTGCATCCTAAAGAAAACCAGTTTCCCATAACTCCAGCAGCACATTGCTGTTCTTAAGAAATGTGCCAAAATAGGAAAAGGACTCTTACCCACATCACCCAGGGGAATTTCTGTACTGCAGTGCACTAGCAGAACTTGTCATGGTAGTAGTTTAAATGGTAGTTGGAAACAAAGCAAACTGTGAGCGCATGAAAAAGAGAGGTCTAGTGAGAGGTCTAGTGAGCACCAGCAGAGAAGAGAGCACAGGAAAACCTATGGCAGCAGCCATTTCAAAATCAGTACAGTCATACCTCGGGTTACAGACACTTCAGGTTGCGCATTTTCGGGTTGCGCACCGCGCTAAACCCAGAGGTACCAGAACGGGTTACTTCCAGGTTTCGGCGCTCACGCATGCGCAGAAGCACTAAATCGTGCTTTGGGCATGCGCAGAAGCACAGAAGCACGACCTGTCCATGCACAGACGCGGCACTGCGGGTTGCAAACGCTGCAGGTTGCAAACGTGTCTCCCGCACGGATCACGTTCGCAACCTGAGCGTCCACTTTATTTATGGTAGCATTTGCAAGGCATTGAGCAAAGCTGTTTGTTCAAACTTTCAGTCACCTGTAGCATTATTTTATAAGATATTTCAGAAGCAGTTGTTTCTGCTACTGGCTAAATACACTGCACTGGCCTACAGCAGGTACCTGCAACACAGGTAGAAGGGCCCAGAGATGAAAACAAGTGGCAGATCCACTCCGTGGATATTTAAACATCAAACATTTAAAGCCCATGACTGTAGTTAGCTAAGGAAGCTGGGAATTGTGGTGCTGTGAGGGGGAACTGAATTTCCCAGGATTCTTCCAGGGAAGTCGTGTGCTTTCAATGTGCCTCGAATGCGCTTTAGATTAACAAGTCTCACGGAAGCAGGGGAAGGAGCAAAGCAATCCTTTTATGTTAGGTTTGTAGGTCATTTTCATAGCTAGGGCATCAGGGGCATGACAAGGGCATGACAGAAGCAAGTGGGGGTGGAGAGATGGGGAGCAATTTATAGGGTTTGTTGCCGCCTGCAAGGCAGGAACTAGGCGGGGTGGGGGTGGGGAAGGGATGGTTCTAAGCAGTCAGAGACAGAGGAGGGGGCGCAGGACATGTTGAATCCTTGCCACCCCCTTCCCTGCTGCCTCCTAGAACAACAGAGGGGCTTAAAGAGGGGCATTGTCCCACAGTTACATCAACTGCTCCTCCAGCCACAAACCCAGAAAAGCTAATGCCAGATACATAAACACTAGAAACTTGTGTGCATGTGTATCCAGTGCAGTTTAGGAGCTGCTGTAAGTCCGTGCTTAAGGAATTAACTATCAGCCATTCGTCTTTCTTGGCTGGGTGTGCGCAGGGCACAGAGGAACAAAGAAGGAAACAGCTTCAGCCATTAATCGTTTTAGGGACCTGCCACTGTTCAGTTCCGAAATACAGTGGTACCTTGGTTTAAGAACAGCTTAGTTTATGAACAACTTGGATTAAGAATGCTGCAAGCCTGGAAGTAGGTGTTTTGGTTTGTGAACTTTGTCTTGGAATAAGAACATGTCTCGCTTCCTGTTGAGTGTGTTCCATTTGTAAATTGAGTCCTCCACTACTATGGGAAAGCACGCCTTGGCTTAAGAATGCTTTGGTTTAAGAACAGACTTCTGGAACGGATTAGGTTCGTAAACCATGGTACCACTGTAATTCAGAAGATAGTGGCAAGTCCTTATTTGCAATCGCTCAAATTAATTTTTTTACTTCTGTTGTCTGGTTGACAAAAGCAGTGCCCCCTGATAATTTGCAGAATCCCTTTCGCTCTGTTTGTGATCACAACACATATCCAGGTCTCCCTGGAGTCTCTCACCCCAATAGCCCTCCTGCCCTCCTTGTGGGCTTTCCAGAGGTATCTGTTCGGCCAAGGTAGGAAACAGGATGCTGCCCCAGTAAGACTTTTGCTCTTCCGTCTTTATGCCTCTTGGACTGTACTCTTAATTCTATAAAAATCCAGGTTTATCCACTAGGTGCCACAGTAAATATGGAACACAGCGACTTCTACATTTATTCCAGTAGATATTCCAGTCCACAACCCCCAGATTTACACACAGATTTAAGAACAAGCAGCCACTTTCTTATGTAACTGTTGCAACAACAAGGGTAGAATGCAACAGTAGCTAATTCTCATATTTAGTACAAAAGGGTACAAATGTGTCCATTCTACCAACAGAAATTATCTCTGTAACTCAAAAACACATGGGCCCCAAAACAAATAGAAAATGACTGGATTAAACCTGACCTATTTTCTATTGTTGTGTGTCTAGGAGTAGCTCCGACACCTTGTGGAATTCACAGGGCTGTAGATTGGGGGGAGGCAAATGATGTACATAGTTCCAGGTAGAAACACAGCAGAAGGTCATTTGACTTTGAGGACAAAGCTGCCCCATCAGATAAAAGGTAAAGGGACCCCTGACCATTAGGTCCAGTCGTGGCCGACTCTCGGGTTGCAGCGCTCATCTCGCTTTATTGGCCGAGGGAGCCGGCGTACAGCTCCCGGGTCATGTGGCCAGCATGACTAAGCCGCTTCTGGCGAACCAGAGCAGCGCACGGAAACGCCGTTTACCTTCCCGCTGGAGCGGTACCTATTTATCTACTTGCACTTTTGACGTGCTTTCAAACTGCTAGGTTGGCAGAAGCAGGGACCGAGCAACGGGAGCTCACCCTGTTGAGGAGATTTTAACCGGCGACCTTCTGATAGGCAAGTCCTAGGCTCTGTGGTTTAACCAACAGCGCCACCCGCGTCCCTACCCCATCATATATCTGCATGCAAAATAATGGAATGAATCAAAAATTTCTATTGTACATAAAAGTTCTATAGGAATTTTGTATCATTTGCCCATCTTTCATGGGGCAAACTGACAGCATACGCAAGGAACAACATTAAATATCAGATTGAGGACCATGGGTCTGCTCTTCTTAACCTTGGATGTTGTTTCAGAGAGCCCTTTAGAGTCAAGGGGATTCCTAATGGATTGAGGCTTCGCAGGTCTTCTTCACATGTTGCGCAACTGATTGACAAAGACGGAGCATTCGGGTAGTTTCTCCTCTTGGATTGTTGAGAGGTTTCTGTGATAACCTTATCAACTCCCGCCCTGCCCCCTATTGTTAAGTAATTGCCTGACGTAAGAGACAATTATCCACAGGAACAGGTCTGTGGTGGCGGCTAATCCTCCAACCCACCCCTGCCTGAAGCGATGTCAAGAAGAAAAACCTGCAAGCTTCCCATAATAAGACGTCTGTCAAAGGAAACACTTTGCCTGCAAAACCGTATAATAAGAAGAACTCTCCAATGAGAAGCTTTGGGAAACTATGCAAGGCTCTACATATATGAATCATGATATAAATATTATGCCCTAAAGGTTTAAGAGTGCACCTTTAACAGAAGAGCAAAAGTGCTTTCACATTCACCACTGCACGGAAAATCTAAGTAATGGTTGCTGCCTCAATTTACAGGTTGCTTAATTCTATAAAAATCCTGGTTTAGCCAATAGGCGCCACAACCTAGCCTCCATTCACTTTCCCTTCATCTTGCAACCTCAATCTAGGCACCAAATTTCTTATTGATTTTATAATGGGACAACACTGGAGAAAAATGTGGGGGGTTTTGCCCATATTTATGAAGTTAAACAAATAACTGATGTACATTAAGTAAATTAAAGCTATATGTTATTGTGAATGGCAGAAAATGGAGATTGTCTGCTGTCCAGTACAGATTTCCCCAATCTCACACCCTCCCAATGTTTTCGCATTGCAACTCCTGTCATTTTGAGCTAGCACAGCCGATGGTCATGCTGGGTTGAGCTGACAGGAGTTGTCGTTCAAAACGTCTGGAAGGTACCAGGTTGGATGATGATGATGATGATGATGATGATGATGATGATGATGATGATAACTGTACCCTACCCATCTATCTGGGTTGTTCTGGTGGACAATGTCACCTACTATCAACATTCATAGTAAAGATATAAAAATAATTCCCAGTACAGTGGTACCTCGGGTTACATACGCTTCAGGTTACATATGCTTCAGGTTACAGACTCCGCTAACCCAGAAATAGTGCTTCAGGTTAAGAACTTTGCTTCAGGATGAGAACAGAAATCATGCTCTGGTGGTGCAGCAGCAGCAGGAGGCCCCATTAGCTAAAGTGGTGCTTCAGGTTAAGAACAGTTTCAGGTTAAGAACGGACCTCCGGAACGAATTAAGTACTTAACCCGAGGTACCACTGTATTTCCAATTCCTAGCATATGCACTTGGATTTAGCAAACACTTTCAACAGCCTTAAAAACCACACTCCCTGAACGATGTTTCTGGGATTTCTTTGAAAGGGGTTGAAAATGTTTGAGCATATGAAGTGAGAGCAGTCAATGATCCCTTGAGGAAGAATTGCCTCACTCTCAATAGGCTTCATCTTCGGTCACATTGCTGTGTAACCAAATTTGATTGGCTACATCATAGCACTGCAACATCATCTCATCTGCAATGTAATCCCTGATAGGCTGGGAATGTTCATTTGATTAACAAGGAAGATCAGATACAAAAATCTGAAAGCAAGAATGTTCCAAAGTTGCAGCAGCATGGAAAAACAATGGCTTTAAAAGGTTTACATTAATGAGCTATTGAAAATATATCCCTTCAGCTTACATCCCCAAAGCAGAACGCCCTCCCATCAAATGTCAAAGCGATAAACAACTACCTGACATTCAGAAGACATCTGAAGGCAGCCCTGTTCAGGGAAGTTTTTAATATGTGACATTTTAGTGTATTTTTCATCTTGGTTGGAAGCCGCCCAGAGTGGCTGGGGAAACCCAGCCAGATGGGCAGGGTACAAATAAATTATTATTATTATTATTATTATTATTATTATTATTATTATTATTACTACTACTACTACTACTACTACTACTACTAAGTCTCTAGAAATTCTGTAAGGACATGGTATGGTGATCACACAGGGTCCCCGGACGTTTGATGGTTTATTGATCCCTGTGCCACCACAATGATCACTTCCCCACTGCCACCAACCCGTTTCTCTTGGGTACACACTGAGTCCAGACAGTTGTTAACATTAAAACAAATAATCAAGTTTATTGACCGTTAGGTCCAGTCACAGACGACTCTGGGGTTGCGCGCTCATCTCTCTTTACTGGCTGAGGGAGCCAGCATTTGTCCGCAGACAGTTTTTCCGGGTCATGTGGCCAGCGTGACTAAGCCGCTTCTGGCGAAACCAGAGCAGCGCACGGAAATGCCGTTTACCTTCCCACCAGAGAGGTACCTATTTATCTACTTGCACTTGACGTGCTTTTGAACTGCTAGGTGGGCAGGAGCTGGGACAGAACAACGGGAGCTCAGAAAGTCAACGCTTAATGCCTCCCCCTCTTTAAAAACAAAACGGGGGGGGGGGGGTTGGAACTGAATGAAGTTTAAATACAAGTCAAAGTAAAAAATATTAAATAATTTAAAAAATGTCCAGTAGCACCTTAGAGTGTATATGTGTATCTGAAGAAGTGTGCATGCACATGAAAGCTTATACCAAGAACAAACTTAGTTGGTCTCTAAGGAGCTACTGGACATTTTTTTAATATATATATTTTGACTGTGTCAGACCAACACAGCTACCTACCTGAATCTAGGCCAAAGTAAGGAGAAGGTGGAAGTGGAACATTTTGTCTCCTGCATGTTCAGCATCTGAGAAGACAAGAAGATTGCATTTTTGCCAGGAAAATGGAGAGAGGGATTGAAGAGAGAAATAAGTGAAGAGGTTTGGAAGCCTGATCAACAAAAGTAGCCAAGTAAACAGACAACCCTGAAGCTGCGAAAGCCTGTCTAGAGATGGAAACGCATTTTCAAATTTCCTTCCTGCTGCTGAATTTAAATCAAGAGGAAGGCTGCTTTGGACTCACGTGGCAAACCTTGGCTTTCAAGCTATTTTAGCCAACTGCTAATTAACAGCTAGCTAAATGTCTTTATCATAGGTGAGGAGGGAATTGCACATTCCCATCAGAATTAGATGGCCATAAATTCCATGTAAGCGGGCAGACGGTGTGTGTGTGGGGGGGGGGGGGAATGACTTACAATAATAATCCATCTAAACAATCTTCACACCGTAGAGTCTTCCTAAACATTCACTAATGTAAATGGTTGTATTAATACAGTGGTATTAATAGGTGAGATGGAAAGCATTAACATTTCCTTTTATGGGAGAAGCAGAGGCATCAGTAAATTCCTCGCCAATAGCCACTGTTGGAATCTGCAATATGCAGGCCTCGATGGTTTCCAGTTTACAGCTCCCTGCTTTTTCCAGTTTCCAACCTTCCTGCTTCAGAGAGTAACTCCTCGCAACAGAGTTATACTAGCCGTTGATACCCCTTCTCTCTTTTCCCAGAGAACGCTGGGTAATACAGCTCTGTGACAGGGAAGATCACAAACACAGCACATAACCAATTATAATTCCCCAGGAGTCTTTGTGGGAATTAAAGTGCTACAGAACCGATGCTTTCATGAGGTGGCTAAGCCAACGGAGTTGAAAGGAGAGCAAAAATGCTGCTATGCTTGTCACCTTTCACACTTGCTGACTCTTGAAGGTCCAGAAACTAAGGATGTGTTCACATTATCACCTCAGAGTGCAGGAAAGGTGCCCTCGCCCAGGGTGCACTTCATAGCTCTTCCTCACACCCCTGCAAAACACACACACAGCTTTTTGCATCAGCACAGCTTCATTGGTGTCAGTTTCATTTCTGTTTGGCTACACGGGGAGAGGGCAAATGTCGATGGGCCGGGATGTCTTTACTATGCAGAGCTGTTCACACCTTGGCTAGAGAGAAATTAAGAACAGTTTAAGGCATGGGTAGGCAACCTAAGGCCCAGGAGCCGGATCTGGCCCAATCGCATTCTCAATCCGGTCCGCAGATGGTCCAGGAATCAGCATGTCTTTACATGAGTAGAACGTATCCTTTTACAGTGGTACTTCAGGTTAAGTACTTAATTCGTTCCGGAGGTCCGTTCTTAACCTGAAACTGTTCTTAACCTGAAGCACCACTTTAGCTAATGGGGCCTCCTGCTGCCGCTGCGCTGCTGGAGCCCAATTTCTGTTCTTACCTTGAAGCAAAGTTCTTAACCTGAAGCACTATTTCTGGGTTAGCGGAGTGTGTAACCTGAAGCATATGTAACCTGAAGCGTATGTAACCCGAGGTACCACTGTATTTAAAATGCATCTCTGGGCTATTTGTGGGGCCTGCCTGGTGTTTTTACATGAGTAGAATGTGCCCTTTTACAGTGGTACCTCAGGTTAAGAACTTAATTCGTTCTGGAGGTCCGTTCTTAACCTGAAACTGTTCTTAACCTGAGGTACCACTTTAGCTAATGGGGCCTCCTGCTGCCGCCGCGCCGTCGCCGCCACATGATTTCCAGTTCTCATCCTGAAGCAAAGTTCTTAACCCGAGGTACTATTTCTGGGTTAGCGGAGTCTGTAACCTGAAGCGTCTGTAACCCAAAGTACCACTGTATTTAAAATGCATCTCTGGGTTATTTGTGGGGCATAGGAATTTGTTCATCTTTTATTTCCGCCCAAAATATAGTCCGGCCCCCCACAAGGTCTGAGGGACAGTGGACCAGCTCCTTCTGCTGCAAAAGTTTGCTGACCCCTGTATGAGCATTCCTTCCTGCGGTCTGGTGAGTGTGATGAACGACAGCCCTCCTGCGCAAACTTCTGCCAAGGGGGATTGTCCCCTCACTTGTGCAGCACAACAAAGATAAGTGCCAACCCTCCTTGAGGAGGGCAAATAGGGCCCATTGCCCATGCAATGCCAGAGGGAGAGCCGGCCCATGACCTCTAGGCCAGTTCCTGGTGATCACAAATTCCGGCTAGCCAAAAAGCCAGACAAAAATTGTTACAAAATTATTCAAAGGTTGAAAAAGGTTGCTGAAGCTAGCTTGAGAAACAGCACATCAAACAGTAGTATATCCTAGCAAATCACAGGATACATATGCATTTTGGATAACATGATACGTTAAAAATATTAAAAGCCCAGCACTATAAATGCAGAAAGTATACAGTAAATGAGAGTAGGACTATGACCTAAATCTCTTAAATTAAGAAGGTCAGTATGTCCACATTATAGATATTTTTTTTTTAAAATATTTTTTTATTGCTTTGTTTTCCAGGGTCAAAGTACAACATTAAAACATCGTCAATAACACAACAAAAGCTTTTTTTTTTTTTTTTTTTTACAAAGTAAAGAAAGATTCACTTTTTCAAATCCTTTTTCAACATCAACTGGACTTCCCCACATCCTCCATCCCTGCATTCTTTACAATAAAAATCAATCAGCAAATTAAAACCTTGTTTCATGTGTATTTGTATTTTCGTCTAATTATTTACTCTAAAAGTTAAACTTTTCTCAAACATAACTTAGTTTCAATCATTTCCGAATCTCAATACTGAAGCATGTTTTTCTCAAAACTTAGCAAATTCTCAACATTCATATAACTTAAAATGTTTTTGTAAATAGTCCTTAAATTTTTTCCAGTCCTCTTCCACTGCCTCTTCTCCCTGGTCTCGGATTCTGCCGGTCATTTCAGCCAATTCCATGTAGTCCATCAGTTGCGTGTGCCATTCTTCCAGTGTGGGTAACTCCTGTGCCTTCCAGTATTTGGCTATAAGAATTCTTGCTGCTGTAGTTGCATATAAAAAGAAAGTTCTATCTTTCTTTAGCACTCTCTGGTCCACAATGCCCAGGAGGAAGGCTTCTGGTTTCTTATGGAAGGTATACTTAAATACCTTTTTCAACTCGTTATAAATCATTTCCCAAAAAGCCTTCACCCTCGGGCATGTCCACCAGAGGTGAAAGAATGTTCCTTCAGCCTCCTTACATTTCCAACATTTATTATCAGACAAATGATATATCTTTGCAAGTTTGACTGGGGTCATGTACCACCTGTACATCATTTTCATAATATTTTCTTTTAAGGCACTACATGCCGTAAATTTCATACTGGTGGTCCATAACCTTTCCCAGTCTTCAAACATAATGTTGTATCCAATATCTTGTGCCCATTTTATCATGGCTGATTTAACTGTCTCATCTTGAGTATTCCATTTAAGCAACAAGTTATACATTCTTGAAAGCACTTTCGTCTTGGGTTCAAGTAGTTCTGACTCTAATTTTGATTTTTCCACCTGGAAACCAATTTTTTTGTCCTTTTTAAAGATCTCTAAAATTTGGGCGTAATGAAACCAGTCTCGCACCTTTCACATTATAGATATTTAGAGGCCTTCTGCAAAACAATCAGCCTTTCTTTGTCGGCGCTGTGTTGTACACTAGCTGTGATGGGCGCCTCACTGATCTCATCGCCTCAAATCCCAGAGAAGTTTTATTTTATTTTATTTACTTCATGTAATTTATACGCTGCTTGAATGTGTATTAAAACCACACACACAAAGCAGTTTCCAAAAAGATAAAACAAGGAAATCAAGAAAAAATTGCACTCAGAAGGTTTACAGTGAAGGTGCCTGCTTGATCTCAACAAGCAGGGAGTGTACATCTTATCAATGTAAAATGGGTATTATGTGGCATCTGTAGCAGTGCCAATTCTGCCAATTGAAGCGGTCGAGGTAGCACATGTTATGTAAGGCAATCTCATGTGGTCCCAAGTTCTTAATGGCACTGCAGCATTCTGCACAAACTGCACTAACTGCATTCTGCTCTACCTCTCTTTTAAATCAGAACCAGTGAAGGCGGTGAAGGTCCTGTGTGAGTGTCTGGAGGCGGTTGGAGGATGGATGGCGGCTAACAGACAGAGGTTGAATCCTGACAAGACAGAAGTAGTGTTTTGGGGGGACAGGAGGCGGGCAAGTGTGGAGGATTCCCTGGTCCTGAATGGGGTAACTGTGCCCCTGAAGGACCAGGTGCGCAGCCTGGGAGTCATTTTGGACTCACAGCTGTCCATGGAGGCACAGGTCAAATCTGTGTCCAGGGCAGCTGTTTACCAGCTTCATCTGGTACGTAGGCTGAGACCCTATCTGTCCGCGGACTATCTCGCAAGAGTGGTGCATGCTCTGGTTATCTCCCATTTGGACTACTGCAATGCACTCTACGTGGGGCTACCTTTGAAGGTGACCTGGAAACTGCAATAAATCCAGAATGCGGCAGCTAGACTGGTAACTGGGAGTGGCCGCCGGGACCACATAACACCGGTTCTGAGAGATGTGCATTGGCTCCCAGTACATTTCCGAGCACAATTCAAAGTGTTGGTGCTGACCTTTAAAGCCCTGAATGGCCTCGGTCCAGTATACCTGAAGGAGCGTCTCCACCCCCATTGTTCTGCCCGGAAACTGAGGTCCAGCTCTGAGGGCCTTCTGGCGGTTCCCTCACTGCAAGAAGCTAAGTTACAGGGAACCAGGCAGTGGGCCTTCTCGGTAGTGGCGCCCTCCCTGTGGAACGCCCTCCCACCAGATGTCAAAGAGAACAACAACTACCTGACTTTTAGAAGACATCTGAAGGCAGCCCTGTTTAGGGAAGCTTTTAATATTTGATGTATTATAGTATTTTAATTTTTTTTGGAAGCCGCCCAGAGTGGCTGGGGAAGCCCAGCCAGGTGGGCGGGGTATAAATAAATTATTATTATTATTATTATTATTATTATTATTATTATTATTATTACTATTACTGTAGCTTCCAGATCAAGCGCAAGGGCAGCCTCACAATGTGTGTGTCTGTGTCCGTGTGTTAGCTGGAGCAAGTTCAGCTTGCTGGTCTGTCTGCCTGCCTTTCATGCAAACTGAGCAGTCAGGCTCACATTGCAGAGGAAACTCATGCCCACCGCTGTTAGAATCTCAGTATAGAAGCTAAGGAGCACATCTATAGGCTTTCTTTTCTTTTCTTTTCTTTTTACTGTTTCACACTTTCCAGATTCCAACAGGGCGTCTGAAGCTGTTGCCCAGTACCAGAGCGAAACTTGGTTTAGAGACCCTCTTGATGACTCAGAACACTTACAACTCCTTGCCAAGCTCGCTAGTACACAGAACTATTGATTTCTTTCAAGGATACACTTCACCACAATCATCAGTACTGCACAATCATCCATCATTAATGGACTTATCCTCTCCTCTCCCCTTCTGAAATATTTTATTTTTATTTCCCTCTGTTGTTGAGACAGGAGAAAGACCTGGCGTAAAGCAGAGAAATCCAACACACCTTCGAGAGAACATCACAGGTCAACACACTCTTGGAACACACCTTGTCTCAAGGTATACCTGGCCTGGTCTTTCAGCCTAACACCAGAAATCTGGTGGGTTTTATTAGGTGGGTGAGGGAATCTATTAACTATATTTTATCCCTCTACAGACCCACGTGTATGTTGAGACAAATAGAAAATGCAGCTGCAAGGCTTTTTCAAAATAAAGGGCTTTTGCAGTCTCCCATGGGAGAAAGCCCACTCAGCAGTTTCTTAAGCATTTTAATTGAAAGCATAGGAATTAGGTATGAAACAGGCTACAGACTGAAAAGTAAGTTTAAAACATATAGGCTACTCACAGTAATGCATTTATCCTTAGCAGGAAAATGGGTGCAGGCAAAATACTTGCATTTACAGCAAAAAGAGCTTCAGGCATTTGCCTGATGCTGGAGTAATAATAATAATAATAATAATAATAATAATAATAATAATAATAGTTTAATAGTTTATTATTCATTATTTATATCACGCACATCTGGCTGGGTTTCCCCAGCCACTTCTGAATCATAGAATCATAGAGTTGGAAGAGACCACAAGGGCCATCGAGTCCAACCCCCTGCCAAGCAGGAAACACCATCAGAGCACTCCTGACATATGGTTGTCAAGCCTCTGCTTAAAGACCTCCAAAGAAGGAGACTCCACCACACTCCTTGGCAGCAAATTCCACTGTCGAACAGCTCTTACTGTCAGGAAGTTCTTCCTAATGTTTAGGTGGAATCTTCTTTCTTGTAGTTTGGATCCATTGCTCCGTGTCCGCTTCTCTGGAGCAGCAGAAAACAACCTTTCTCCCTCCTCTATGTGACATCCTTTTATATATTTGAACATGGCTATCATATCACCCCTTAACCTCCTCTTCTCCAGGCTAAACATGCCCAGCTCCCTTAGCCGTTCCTCATAAGGCATCATTTCCAGGCCTTTGACCATTTTGGTTGCCCTCCTCTGGACACGTTCCAGTTTGTCAGTGTCCTTCTTGAACTGTGGTGCCCAGAACTGGACACAGTACTCCAGGTGAGGTCTGACCAGAGCAGAATACAGTGGCACTATTACTTCCCTTGATCTAGATGCTATACTCCTATTGATGAGGCCCAGAATTGCATTGGCTTTTTTAGCTGCCGCGTCACACTGTTGGCTCATGTCAAGTTTGTGGTCAACCAAGACTCCTAGATCCTTTTCACATGTACTGCTCTCAAGCCAGGTGTCACCCATCTTGTATTTGTGCCTCTCATTTTTTTTGCCCAAGTGCAATACTTTACATTTCTCCCTGTTAAAATTCATCTTGTTTGTTTTGGCCCAGTTCTCTAATCTGTCAAGGTCGTTTTGAAGTGTGATCCTGTCCTCTGGGGTGTTAGCCACCCCTCCCAGTTTGGTGTCATCTGCAAATTTGATCAGGATGCCCTTGAGTCCATCATCCAAGTCGTTGATAAAGATGTTGAATAAGACCGGGCCCAAGACAGAACCCTGTGGCACCCCACTAGTCACTCTTCTCCAGGATGAAGAGGAACCATTGATGAGCACCCTTTGGGTTCGGTCAGTCAGCCAGTTACAAATCCACTGGGCGGCTTCCAACAAAATATTAAAAATAAGATAAAACATCAGTCATTAAAAACCTCCCTAAACAGGGCTGCCTTCAGATGTCTTCTAAAGGTCACCAAAACCAGAGCAGCGCATGGAAACACTGTTTACCTTCCCACCGGAGTGGTGCCTATTTATCTACTTGCACTTTTGGGCGTGCTTTTGAACTGCTAGGTTGGCAGGAGCTGGGACCGAGCAACCAGGATTTGAACCACCGATCTTCTGATCAGCAAGCCCAAGAGACTCAGTGGTTTAGACCACAGCACCATCCGCATCCCCAGGAGGCTCCTAGACCTGCCCAATAAATTCATCTACCATTATAAGCTACAAATAAAATGGCAGTTAACTTTCCACACTATTGGGAGTACATGTGTACTGTATATCCTACTGGTTCCATCTGCACAAGGGTGCTTGACACAGCTGCTGTGGGTAAGGCCATTGTGCAGCTTGGGACACATGCTGTGTGTGGGTGACATTTCCTAAGCCCCTTTTTATTTTTTATTTTATTGCTAAAATACTTTCCCAGCTTTAAAAAAATAATTTAAATCACAAATGCACTTGCCAACATAGTACTGTAAGAGGAAAGTGTGTGTGTGTGTGTGTTTAAAAATATATTTGGGTGATTCGAAATACACAAAAAGTTCAACTTTTAAAAGTATCTGGGCTTTATTGTAGACATTCTTCTTTTTATTTAGAAATGCACAAATTCTCCTGAGATAGTTGAAATCTGTTTCTAAACAGAATTTCATCTGTTTTGAATTACAGATGTGGTTTCTTTCTTTCTTCTTTGTAAATAAGGATTAGCTGGCTATTTATTTCAGAGTGCTAATATGAGGTTTAATTGAAACATAATTGATTGTCTTCTTCATTTATATTATTCCATGCAGGTCATTTTAATTAGATGCATCACACATGCATCGCAGTGCAAAACTGAAATATCGCTGCCTTTGAAAACCAGGCTTATTTTCTGAAAGATTGAGGAAAAACTGTATGCTTGCACTTCCATTTACTGCTCAGCAAATGTATCTAAACCCTAAGATGTCTTCTCTTCTCCCTTTTCAAACATTTGTTCTGTCGAACAGTAGCTAATGGAATCTACTAGTGTGCACAAATAGCATTGAACCATTGGTTATGGAGAAAGAAACTGCACTGTGAATCTCTCAAGAACTGGCATTTTGGCAAACATACTGGTATTTTTATTTTCGAAACAAGTCTAAAAGCTGGAGACACAAAGGATCTAAGTCACATAAACACTGTAAAGGAAAATAAAAGATGCTGTTCAGCAGTACTGGTGGTGGGGATATAAATTCCTGGGAGCTTACCTTAGGGAGGACCTCACTTGGAAAATCAACATAACTCAGGTGGCCAGAAAGGCCCAACAGAGACCCCATTTCCTCACAGTTTTGCAAAAGAACAATGTTAAACAACAACTGATGAACTCCTTTTACCAGTCCACAATAGAAAGTGTCCTTTCATATTGTATCACAGTGTGGTATGCTGGCCTGACAGCCAAGGACAGAAAGGACAGAGGGTGGTGAATACAGCACATGATATCATGGGCTGTTCCTTGAGTCCGCTAGATGACATCTCAAGGGATCGTTGCCTTAGGAGAGCGAGAAAAATTCTCAGGAATGACTCACATCCCGGCCATCGCCTCTTTAATCTTCTACCCTCGGGCAGGAGATATAGAAGTATAATCAGCCATACCAACAGGCTAAAAAATAGCTTCTATCCGTGGGCTGTTAGGCTGTTGAATGGAAAATAAAATAGCGAAATTGACTGTGAGGTGGTGTGTTGTTCGATAAGAGATTGAGTGTTTGTGGGGGGGAGGCTCATTTAATTTCATTGTACACAGGTTGTACAATGACAATAAAAATATTATTATTATTAAATACATCTAAGGAGTGTTTAAATCCTACATTAGTTGCAGCTTGGTTCTATATATGTCTATTCAGAATTAAATCCAAATTGGCGCCTCAGCAGCATTTTAAGAAATGCCACTAGAATTCTTTTTGCAAGATATTAGAGGCAAATATTCCAGTTGTAAAAGAATGGCTAAATGAAGTATAGGAAAATGCCACAAATATCAAAATTAATTAACAACATACATATCCAGAAACTCCCAGACAATAATTAGATACTTTCTATAAGGCACAAATACCATTTATTAATATTTTGTTATATAAACCAGTGAAATCCAATGTTGCAGAATGTTTCAAGATGCCCTAAAGATTAATGCTCAGTGCTATAAATTACTATAAACGTCTAAAAAAATAATAATTGAAAAACTAAATAGGTGTGGAGGCAACTACGTGAAAATGTTCAAATGTAGGCCTTTACCACTTTTCCCTGATGTTCATTTTTTTTAACATGATAAATACGGTAAAAACTATAGAAGAATCCCTCACCGCTATGATGAAACGTGGAATGAGGGAGACTGTGTGTTCTAGTGGCAGCAACTTGAAAGGCCACTACTGTGGTACCTCGGGTTACAGACGCTTCAGGTTACAGATGCTTCAGGTTACAGACTTCACTGACCCAGAAATAGTACCTCGGGTTAAGAACTTTGCTGCAGGATTAGAACAGAAATCGTGGGGCGGCAGCACAGCAGGAGTGGGAGGCCCCATTAGCTAAAGTGGTACCTCAGGTTAAGAACAGTTTCAGGTTAAGAACGGACCTCCAGAACAAATTAAGTTTTTAACCCGAGGTACCACTGTATTTAGTTAAGCAGAGCTGGCCCAGTGATGAGGTGAGGCAAAGCACCCGCCTCAGGCAATGGAACCACAAGAGGGGGCACCCTCCCCACCCCGCTGGTTCTGCCACCAGAGGAATGCCCCCCCCCCTCTCACCAGCGAGAAGGAGGTGTTCTGGCACAGTTCAGTGAGTGGGGGGTCGTTCTGCCAGCATCGGAAGTGGTAGGGCCAGTGCCGGATTTACATATAAACTAAACAAGCTATAGCTTAGGGCCCTACTCTCTTGGGGGCCCCCAAAAAATTTAAAGGAAAAAAACAACACTGGATGTACATTACCAAAATATAAGATAAAAAACAAATAAAATAAAACCTACATACAGCAACAGGGACACAAGTGGCGCAGTGGTCTAAACCACTGAGCCTAGGGCTTGCTGATCAAAAGGTCGGCGGTTCAAATCCCCGCGACGGGGTGAGCTCCCGTTCCTCGGTCCCTACTCCTGCCAACCTAGCAGTTCGAAAGCACGTCAAAGTGCAAGTAGATAAATAGGTACCGCTCTGGCAGGAAGGTAAACGGCGTTTCCGTGCGCTGCTGTGGTTTGCCAGAAGCGACTTAGTCATGCTGGCCACATGACCTGGAAGCTGTACACCGGCTCCCTCGGCCAATAAAGCGAGCGCTGCAACCCTAGAGTCGTCCGTGACTGGACCTAGTGGTCAGGGGTCCCTTTACCTTTACCTTTACCTTTACATACAGCAACAGTGTTTTGTGTTGTGTAGGCTCCTATGATGTAGGTCATGGGCCCCTCCTGCTAGCCTGCTCCCTAAAATATCACTGGTTTGCTCATTTCTACATATAGGATGCCTACATTCTTCATGGACTGGTGGCATGGCAACATGTGCAAATGGATTTAGATACCTATCATGTCCATAAATTACCATATAGCATATATTCAACACAAAAAACAGCAACAATCTGTTGTTGGCAAAGGACAGATGGACATATAAAGGGCCCCATTACCTCCAGTAGCTTAGGGCCTCATCAAACCTAAATTCGGCCCTGGGTAGGGTGCGGGCCATGGCAAGAGATTCCTGCTTTGCCGCATGTGGCGATAGGGTGTGTGGCACGCCTAGAGTTAAGACCAGAGCTTTTTTGCAACTGGAACTTGCTGGAACTCAGTTCCGGCACTACTCAGGTAGCCATTAGAAGAGACCAAGGGAAGCGTTCATGGTGAGTTCTGGCACATCCTTTTCTAGAAAAATAGCACTGGTTCAGACTAAGTGGGAAACACCAACCAGTGTGAAACTCAGTAGATAGATAGATAGATAGATAGATAGATAGATAGATAGACAGACAGACAGATAGATGATAGATAGAAGTAGAGGTTCTGTGGTGGTATGGAAGCTTGCTCAGATGATGTCAGGCTTCAGGGAATTCTCTCCCCCGGTGATGGCAAGAAGCAGAGAAAAACAAAGAAGAGTTCTTACTACAGCGGAATCTCGGAAGCCGAACGCCTTTGAACTCAAACGCTTTGGCTCCCGAAGGATCAAAACCCGGAAGTGATTGTTTCTGTTTCCAAATGATTTTTGGAAGCTGAGCGTCCAGCACGGCTTCCAATTGGCTGCAGGATGCTATTGCAGCCAATCAGAAGCCATGCCTTGATTTTCAAACTGTTCTGGGAGTCGAAAGGACTCATGGAATGGATTAAATTCGGCAAGAGACAAAGAAATGCAGTCTGTACCCCGTTAATGGCGTTGCTCCAATTGAGCTCCTCCCCCTCCCCCCTAGCACTTCCCCTTATGGTGGCCGCCAGGGGCTAATTATCTCTGAGTCCTTTGCTCTTGCACTCTCAATGAATGCCGAGTTCTGGGGGAAGGGAGGTAAAAAATACTCTCCAGTGATAACGTGTCACCTAAGGCTGCTCTGTCTCTGCCTTCTCTTCTCCCAACACCACCCAAGTCTTCTGTTTGCCTTCCTTTGAACAGCTTAGTTCTCAAATGTTTTGGCTCCCAAATGCCACAAAGTGAGTGTTCCGGTTTGCGAACTATTTTTGGAAGCTGAACGTCCAACGGGGCTTCTGTGGCTTCGTATTGCCTGCAGGAGCTTCCTGCAGCCAACCAGAAGAAGAAGAAGAAGAGGAGGAGGAGGAGGAGGAGGAGGAGGAGGAGGAGGAAGAGGAAGAGGAGGAGTGGTGAAATATACTCGGAGTCGAGAGTGTATTTCATGCTCTTTATTCAGCTCACAGTGGTGAGGAGGAATGAAAGTTACCCCAGAATGTCTGCTTTATATATAGTGGTGCCCTACAAGATGAATGCCTCGCAAGACGAAAAACTCGCTAGACGAAAGGGTTTTCCATTTTTTGAGTCGTTCCGCAAGACTAATTTCCCTATGGGCTTGCTTCGCAAACATCTTGCGAGTTCTTGCGAGTTTGTTTCCTTTTTCTTAAAGCCGCTAAGCCGTTAATAGCCGCTAAGCCGTTAATAGCCGCTAAGCCGCTAAGCCGCTAATAGCCGTGCTTCGCAAGACGAAAAAACCGCTAGATGAAGAGAATCGCAGAACGGATTAATTTCGTCTTGCGAGGCACCACTGTACATTATTTACACAATAGGCCCCATGTGATTGGCTAATTCCAGGATTCTCCTGTAGGCCAATCAGGTTGCGGATTCACTTTCACCTGGAGCTGGATTGGGTGGCTCCTGTGGACCAATCAGACTGCCAAATTCTGGGTCCTATTGTTCTAGGACCAATCAGACTTCTGCATTTTGGATCCTATTCAACTCGGTACATAACAAGGAGGGAGAGTTTGGATTTGATATTCCTCTTTATCACTACCCTAAGGAGTCTCAAAGTGGCTAACAATCTCCTTTCCCTTCCTCCCCCACAACAAACACTCTGTGAGGTGAGTGGGGCTGAGAGACTTCAGAGAAGTGTGACTAGCCCTTGGTCACCCAGCAGCTGCATGTGGAGGAGCGGGGAAGCGAACCCGGTTCACCAGATTACAAGTCCACCGCTCTTAACCAGTACACCACACTTGCTCTCGGAAGCCGGAAACGATTCCGTTAAACTTCCAAGGTATGACTGTACTGCCTTCCTCATCTCTGGAAGCTTCAGGAGAAGGGGAAGCAATCTCCACCATTCCTCCTCCTCAATCTCGTCCCCTTCAGTCCAGTCCCTGACAACTGGGTGCTGGGCGCTTTCTGCACCTCAGCTGAGCAGCTTATGGAAGCTCAACCAACACCACTGCTACAGCTCACATGAGCCAAAGGACAGGGAGGCGTGTTCAGGTGAGGCACAGGGAGGCTTCTTTCCTGTGCCTCAGCTCTGCTGGTCCACAGAGCAGCCTTGCCTTTCTGGCTCTTGCATGCAAACAGGAGGGACAGGAAGGTTTGCAGAGCTGATGTGCAGGGAAGTTTTGCTGAGGCTGGTCAGGTACTGCTCATCTGAGAGGTGCCAGAGCGCAGTTCCAGTGCGCTGAGGCTCAAAAAAAAGAAGAAGGGGGAAAAGCTCTGGCAAGACTTGCAATGAGAAGTGAAACAAAAGCTACGTCAGTTTTCTTCCCAGTTTTCTTCATTCCAGGCAGTGCTCCTCATCATTTCATTGCAAGTGTAATGTTCCCAAGTCGAACAAAACTGTGGACTGTTTTTTCTATGATTTTCTCCTTTGCTCTCTCCCAAACTTCAAACAGAGCCTTCCTCACTAAATGGTTCATAAATCTTTTGTGTACCTGTATTTTCCCATACATTAGATAATATTTTCTTGTACGTGACAACAGCAGCGATAATGTTAATAGCCAATAATTGGAAAGGAAATTACATTCCAACCAAAGAAGAATGGCTGAATAAATTATGCAAATACTTGGAATTAGCAAAACTGACAGATTTGATAAGACAAAAACCAAAAAATATAATCCAGAAACAATGGAAATGTTTAAATGATTATTTATGTAGACAAAGATTAAATGTAAAGTATTGGTTGTGTTTAGAATAGATTTATGAACGATTTAGAAAACTTATTGATTAGAATATTTGTGTGAGATTGTATGGGAAAAATACAGGATAACAGTTACAATCTTGCTTAAAATGTATATAGGAAGTGCAGTGTAAGCATGAAATTTTATTATTGAGATATTTGTAGAATAAATTTGGAAGAAATTCTTCCAACTTTTCTTCTTCTTCTTCTTCTCCTCCTTTTTTCCTTTCCCTTTTTCTTTTCTTCCTTTTTTCTTTTTTGTTCTTTTTTATATATGTGTGTGCTCATCTGAAATATGTATGTATGTATGTATGTATGTATGTATGTATGTATGTATGCATTTGCAATATTTTGCTTATATTTTGTAATAATTATGTTAAGTAAAATTTTTCATCTTTCAAAAAACCCCAAATAAACTGTGGACTGTTTAATCCACTTTAGGAGGCCTGCCTCTTTTTTGTCAACTGCAGACTAAATGAATTAAAGCTAAAATGAGGAGCACTTTCCTCCTGCCTAGAACCTGACATTATTAAAATTAGAACATGTTACAAGCATCAGCTACAACACAGTTAAGATATTGCCTGCAAAACTTGCTAGGTGAGCGTGCACCGATCTCTCTGAGCCCAACGTACTTCAGAGGGTTCTTTGACGGATAAAAGTACAGCACCACAAATACTTTGCTGGGAGGACCAATTTATTAAACGTCTAAAACACATTTCATACTTTAATACTTAAAGGAATTAAGACGTCTGTTCTATACATTACCCGTTGTGAGGCTTTTATGGAGAAAGTTTACCTCATATAATTAGTTCCTTTCTCCAGGAAAGTGACTGATAGCATAACTGACAGAAAAGAATCCTTGCCGCCTCAGATTATTAAGCACTTGCTTGCCCATGAGGTAAAAAAATGGAGGGGATGGGATTTAACTTTTCCTACCAAAAAGGTCTTGCAGAGGGAGGATTGAAGCCCCGCCCTGCCTCAGCTTCCCTGACCATTAGCAATACATAAACATGCCAATTTCAGTTTATTTCAGTTGCTCATTTTTCCAGTCTGAAGTCTGGTTCTCCACATTTCAGTATGCATTAAAAAAAAAGTCCTTACAAAAATTCATCATCATTTTATTGCTAATTTCTCAAAATCTACACATATTCTTGTATGCGATTTTGCCTAATAAACACATTTTTACAAAGCAATTTCCCCAAATAGAATGCATTTTCATGTGCTATTTTCATTATATGCATTCATATCCACCTAAGCATATGCATTTTTGTTGCACATTACTTGGCTTGAGAACTGGGCCACAAAATTCAGGGAAGTTTGAATTTTGAAGATGGACTGAGTCTTCATGTGTTGTTGCGCAAAGTGCCATTTCAGTAGGCTCACCTTTAAATGTGAACTGGATTTCTCTTCCTCCTTACTGCTTCCTCCTCAGCCCAGGCTCATGCATGGAAGTGAGCTGTTGTTGTTGTTTAGTCATTTAGTCATGTCCGACTCTTCGTGACCCCATGGACCAGAGCACGCCAGGCACTCCTGTCATAGCTGCAATATTCCCTTTTTAAAGGGAAATTCCCTTATTCCAAATAGGATTCCTCGCAAGAAAAGGGAAAAATCGACAGCTATGACTCCCGTCTTCCACTGCCTCCCGCAGTTTGGTCAAACTCATGTTGGTAGCTTCAAGAACACTGTCCAACCATCTCGTCCTCTGTCGTCCCCTTCTCCTTGTGCCCTCCATCTTTCCCAACATCAGGGTCTTTTCCAGGGAGTCTTCTCTTCTCATGAGGTGGCCAAAGTATTGGAGCCTCAGCTTCAGGATCTGTCCTTCCAGTGAGCACTCAGGGCTGATTTCCTTCAGAATGGATAGGTTTGGTCTTCTTGCAGTCCATGGGACTCTAAAGAGTCTCCTCCAGCACCATAATTCAAAAGCATCAATTCTTCGGCGATCGGCCTTCTATATGGTCCAGCTCTCACTTCCATACTGTCTGGGGTGCCTCAGGTCCCAGCTCACAAAGGACCAACGCCAGTGTCTCTTTATATACAGAAGTCTTTATTGAAGTTCATTGTTGGTTTTACATCCGTGGCGCGCATCCCTACGTCTGTAACTCTAGACCGTCGAAGCTCCGTCTGACTCTTCCCCTCCCCTACACCAGTTTAACACCCGAGCTTTGCTCCACCTCTTCCTCTGCTCTCTTCTCCTCTGGGTCCTCCTGCCCCCTGGGGTTCCACCCCTCCTGGACTCTTCGGAGGCTGATTCCTCTGACTCCTCCCCCTGTCTCCGGCGGGCTTTGGGACCTGGCTCCCAATCCGGATTTTCTGCTGACCCGCGCGCCTGAACATTTGAACTTGGCGCGCGCGCCCAGCCAGCCACTTTCCTCCTAACGGCTACACTGCTCCTGTCACTGCTTCCTCCTTCAGAGGGGCTGGCTGGAAATGACCTCTGCTCCACCCCTCTACTCTCCGACGGAGGCGTGGTCAGCTCTGGCTCTCTCTCTCTCCCTGCTAGAGTGGACGCCGGTTCTGATCTGTGGGTTTCTTCCCCCCCGCTACGCTCTGGCAGGGAAGCTGGCCCTGATCTCCAGCTGCCGCTTGGGGACTCACCGCTGGCCCCCCTTGCCCTGACCCTGGGCGCCTCTTTCTGAGAATCTTCTGATTCGCTGGAGAGACTCATGGAATCTCTCGGGTCACTGTCATACCCTCCTAAGCTCCCCTCAGATTCCTCCCCTTCGCTCTCCAACTCCTCTTTCCCCTTTGGCTCAGCCCCTGAGCCCCTGACACATACACAGGGAGAAAATGTCTTTAAACAGCAGAGCACGGCGAGGGAAGGCAGAGTTGGCATGCCTTTTGGTATAAAGAGAGAAGCCCACTTGTAGTGGGTACATGAGGGGAATACGGTTGGGAGAACTGCAGCAGATAATTGAAATCTAGAGAAGCAGCCGCTTTGAAATCGTGGCTTCATTTGATAAACCTTTCAGTCATTAATATGACAAGGAGGGTTTGGGTTGTTGAAAAATAATTACTTCTCAGGAGCTCCCAGTGGTGTCCCATCTGGGTTTCTAAGCTGTTTCGTAAATGTTGCAGTATCTGGTAGCCCTGGACCATGTTCCAGGTCTCCTTACTAAGTATACTGAGATGTTGGGTTGGCTGATTCTGAGGTCTAACCATCAATGTTAAATATCTTTCTTTTTCTTTCTGGCTTGAGAATTTCTATACTGGTGGACAGGACAGCTTGGCAAGAAAACTGCCTGGCTTTCATCCAAAGCAATAAAAATGAGATAAGTGAAGCATGAGGTGTCTTCTGGATTTTTCTCCCAGAAAGTAAGAGGAAAGGGTCTCTCTCTCTCTCTCTCTCTCTCTCTCTCTCTCTCTCTCTCTCTCTGTGTGTGTGTGTGTGTGTGTGTGTGTGAGAGAGAGAGAGAGAGAGAGAGAGTATACACACTACCAGCTTAAACAGCAGCTATGTTGTTCTTTTTCTCAATTTGGATTGAAGCTGGTTTGGGGGAAAACACATCAAAATGCAATATTTCACAAGGCACAGCCAGATAGATCTGGATTGTGACTCACATTGTATGTGCACTGCTTCCTAAACAAGTCGTGGGAATGAACTAGATGCAGAATAAACAGGAGTGCGTACAAAGCCAGAGGGAGAAAGAGAGAGATTCCAGTTCTAAATTATTAGTGCAAGGAAGGTTTCTTGCACTAGCCTCTGTACAATAAACATGAGTTTGCACAGCTGCTTTCAAAAGGGTCTTGTGCAGCACAACATCCCAGAAGATTGTTCCCTAAGTTCTTCTGAACAGACAAAAAAAAAAAAAAAAAAAAAAGGCACTCATTAAATGTCTTCCTAATCCTCCTGACTCTAATTGATATATTTTAAGCATGTGGATATCCCTTACTCTGCTGGTGACATTATTTTCCCCTCCCCAATTTTCCTTGCTGTCAAACTCTATTTGCTGAAAATGTGAGGCTGTGACAGGGTTTGTGTGGGTGGGTGAGCCATGTGGCATTAAGGTTGTGCAGGAACAAAGATTGCTTGAGACATCTGCAGGAGATTCTGAGCATCTCTCTCTCTCTCTCTCTCTCTCTCTCTCTCTCTCTCTCTCTCTCTCTCTCTCTCTCTCTCTCTCTCTCTCTCTTCCCCCTCTACCAACCTCAACATAAACACACATTACCTACAAGCTAGCAGATTCAGAGACAGCAGTCACTCCTGCTACTCAAATAAACAATGTGATGTCAAAAAAGACCAACATTAATAATGCATCTTTCCAGTATATCTGTATGTGTGACAATGAAAGTTAAGCTGCTGATTTTCAATTACTGTATTTTTTGCTCTATAAGACTCACTTTTTCCCTCCTAAAAAGTAAGGGGAAATGTGTGTGCGTCTTATGGCACGAATGCAGGCTGCGCAGCTATCACAGAAGCCAGAACAGCAAGAGGGATTGCTGCTTTCACTGCGCAGCGATCCCTCTTGCTGTTCTGGCTTCTGAGATTCAGAATATTTTTTTTCTTGTTTTCCTCCTCCAAAAACTAGGTGTGTCTTGTGGTCTGGTGCGCTTTATAGAGCGAAAAATACGTTACACATTTAAGAGCGATGCTGATGCATAAAATTGTTACGTAATAAATATACAGAATATATAGAATAAAGTTAAGAATGTAAAAGGACTGTTGTGCTGGATCAAACCAAATACCCACCTGGCACAGAATTCTTTTTTCAAGCATAGTTAGTCTGGTGCCTCTGAAATCTTAAAAACAAAGCACAGAGGGGGTATAATCCCCTGCTACTTAGTGGTGCATTGCTCCAGACCATGGAAGTTCCATTTAGCTATCATAGTTAAGAGTCATTCATAGGTCTATCTCCCGTGGATTTCTCTAATTTCCTTATAAAGCCATCTACTCCACAGGGCGTGACTACGTCTTGAATTCTCCATGTTAATTGTGTGCTGTAGTCCTGTTGATTCTGCTAGTCCTGGACCTGCTTCCAGTCTGTTTTCATTTTTGTGACCTTTATTCTGAAAGGATAAAATGCCTCCAGGTCTTCTCTTCACAACATTAATAACCGTAAGCCTCTATCATGCCTTTTCAGGGGCGGTGTGTCCCGTTCCACCACCTGCAGGAAATATTTTTAATGGATCTTGCCTAGTGGGTGGTATTTTTCCACTGTAACCAATTACAGCCAGAAAAGGCTCCCTTCCCCAGTTTGAACAATGAAAATAATTTATGTGTAGCACCAGACTAGCAGTGCAGGACTCCGAAAAAAGACTCCTATTAGCTATACAATTTATATTAGCAATCGTAATTACGTAAATTAAGTGTGTGTGTGTGTGTGTGTGTGTGTGTGTGTACCCTTAAAATTTTACAAAACAGAAGCGTTTGTGTGTGTTGGCTGTAAACAAATTGCACATTATTTCATAATCTTTCAACAGGTTTTTTTTAAAAAAAGAAATAGATACAATGGGGTGAAAGTACCCCAAATTGTTGCTGCAAAGCAGGACGCAGGGTGAGAAGCATCAGAGCCAGAATCTGACCATAGGATTGATCCCCTGGAGGAGCAGATCTCAAAACTATTCTGGAGAACCCTTTGGTTCTTCAATGAGAATCAGTAACTTACCATATTTTTTGCTCCATAAGACGCCCTTTTTTCTTCCTAAAAAGTAAGGGGGAAATTTCTGTGCATCTTATGGAGCAAATGTGTGGTCCCTGGAGCCAAAATGCCCAGGGGCAAAAAGCAGATCATGCTTTTTTTTTTTTTGAAAGAGGGAAGTGGGTGTTGAAACAAAGCCGCTGATCGGCAAGTGATCGGGAGCGAGATAAGGGATGCTAGCACTAAAGGAGGCTGCCTGGGAGGGGGGAGGTAAAGACAGCAAACTTGCAAGGTTCTAAAAACTCTAAAGCACGGCTGTAAAAACTAGGTGCGTCTTATGGTCAGGTGCAACTTATGGAGCGAAAAATACAGGACTTCTTTATTTCATAGATTTCTAGGATGGCAACGGGAACAAGCTCCCCTGAAATAGAGCTCGCAAATCCTACTGATTTCCACACGTCTCCTGCAGTGCAGATGTTGGCATCCATCTGTGGTTGTAGAAACTGATACAGGAGGTACATGTGGGGCAGAGGAAGGCATCTGGTTTTGCAGCTACAGGTGCACTATGGTTTTTCTTCTCCCCGTACTCCTCACAGCAGTCATTCCTTCCTTGGCTTTTTAAAATTATTTTATTTATGATTTTCAATTTTATACATTTCAATAATTTTATAATCATTTTAACATTTCAAAGCTTGGCTTCCTTCCCCCTCTTTCTGCGGTTCCTTAAATTTGCTTTTCATGTTTTCTGCATATCCAAATTAACCTAATTTACTCATTTATTCATCCGATTTAAATACATACTCTTATAAAACTGCAGGTTGTTATAGTAATCCTGCCAATGTTCTTATCTGTTTACAATTTATTTGTAAATATTGCACAAACCATTTCCATTATTTTTTTAAAAAGTTTGTTTTCTTGATTTCTTATTTTTCCAGTAAGTTTCGCCATTTCCGCATATTCCACCAGTTTTTGTATCCATTCTTCCTTCCTTTGCTCACTGCTGTGGATGCATGATCTGACCGACTGTCTCTCAGCACTGCAGTTATCTGCAAGGGATTAATGTTATTGTTGCCAGCCTTCAGGTCACATGTGCAGGCATCTTTGTAATGCAGAGTTGGCCTGCCAAGGGGCCTGGTGCATAAAGCTCCCCATAGGCTGTGGGTTAAACCACAGAGCCTAGGGCTTGCCGATCAGAAGGTTGGCGGTTCGAATCCCCGCAACGGGGTGAGCTCCCGTTGCTCGGTCCCTGCTCCTGCCAACCTAGCAGTTCGAAAGCACATCAGTGCAAGTAGATAAATAGGTACCACTCCAACGGGAAGGTAAACAGTGTTTCTGTGTGCTGCTCTGGTTCGCCAGAAGCAGCTTAGTCATGCTGGCCACATGACCCAGAAGCTGTACGCCGGCTCCCTCGGCCAGTAAAGCGAGATGAGCGCTGCAACCCCAGAGTCGGCCACGACGGGACCTAATGGTCAGGGGTCCCTTTAGCTTTACTAGGGCAGGCTTCCTCAACCTTGGCTCTCCAGATGTTTTTGGCCTACAACTCCCATGATCACTATGTATCATCCGCTGACAGCTTAAGAGTTTTCAAAAGCAAGATGAGAAACAATGCAATTTATGAGGGGAAAATGAATCCCCAGATAGATAATTCTCCTTGAGATGAAAGGATAAAAGGTTAAGACCATGGGGAGGCAAACCAAGGCCCGGGGGCCAGATCCGGCCCAATCGCCTTCTAAATCCGGCCAGCGGATGGTCCAGGAATCAGCGTGTTTTTACATGAGTAGAATGTGTCCTTTTATTTAAAATGCATCTCTGGGTTATTTGTGGGGCATATAAATTCATTAATTTCCCCCCAAAAAATATAGTCCGCCCCCCCCCCCCAAGATCTGAGGGACCTTTTCCCCTGCTGGAAAAGTTTGCTGACCCCTGGTTAAGATTATCTTGTGAGCAAAAGAAAGAGAATTGTAGTATCGAGTAACACAGAAAGTACAGTGGTACCTTGGGTTAAGAACTTAATTTGTTCTAGAGGTCCGTTCTTAACCTGAAACCGTTCTTAACCTGAGGTACCACTTTAGCTAATGGGGCCTCCTGCTGCCACCGCACCGTCACCATGCGATTTCTGTTCTCATCCTGAAGCAAAGTTCTTAACCTGAGGTACTATTTCTGGGTTAGCGGAGTCTGTAACCTGAAGTGTCTGTAACCTGAAACATCTGTAACCCGAGGTACCACTGTATGTTTTAGGAAACTACAGCCATTTTGACAGTTGTTTTGAGGTTATGTTGCCTCATACGCAGCACACCTGCCTTTTCAACACACCTCCTCTACTGATTTGCTGTGAATTTTTAACTGGTAGTGAGGCCTCATCACCTCATTGCAGGATATGTTAAGCTGAATGTTTAATATTCTTGTTCCAGTTTGCAGTGTGGCAGCGGCGGGGAAGGCTGTAGCACAGTGACATGCTTTGCACGTCCTTTGCACTCAGATGGTGCTAGCTTTGGTCCCTGGCATTGCTAGTTAAAAGGATCTGGTCATAGGTGATAGGGGAAGACTTCGGTTCAAGACCTTGGGAAGCCACTGATACACTTGAGTACAGTGGTACCTCGGCTTAAGTAATTAATTTGTTCCAGAGGTCCGTTCTTAACCTGAAACTGTTCTTAACCTGAAGCACCACTTTAGCTAATGGGGCCTCCTGCTGCCACTGCACCGCCAGAGCCTGATTTCTGTTCTTATCCTGAAGCAAAGTTCTTAACCTGAAGCACCATTTCTGTGTCAGCGGAGTGTGTAACCTGAAGCGTATGTGTCAGCGGAGTGTGTAACCTGAAGCGTATGTAACCTGAAGCGTATGTAACCCGAGGTACCACTGTAGAAGGTTTATATCAGGCTTTCTCAACCTCGGCCCTCCAGACGTTTTTGGCCTACAACTCCCATGATCCCTAGCTAGCAGGACCAGTGGTCAGGGATGATGGGAATTGTAGTCTCAAAGCATCTGGAGAGCCAAGGTTGAGGAAGGCTGCCATAGGGCATGTCCTTGAGGATCTTGCCATCTTCCATTTTATGGGCACGACCAAGCCAGTGTAGCCATTGCTGAGACAGGAATGCAAACATGCTGGGAGCACATCTTTGTCTGAGACTCTGTCCTGCCATGTGATGCCCAAATTCTTCATGACGCAGCACATGTGGAAGGCATGGAGGCATTGCTCCTGGAGGTTGTAAGTTGCCAACGACTCACATCCACATAGCAGCATGCTCAACTAGCACGTTGGCCTGGTAGACCTTCATCTCGGTGTTGAACGTTGGCATCACATTCTCTCCTACCCTTTGGGAGAGGTGTGCCATTGCCATAGCTGGCTTTGCCAATACATTTTCCAGCTCAGCATCAATGGACAGGTTGCTGGTTATGGTGCAACCCAGGTCGAGAAAATTGTCTGCCGCTTCAAGCGTGCGATGATCACCAATGCTGATGTGTGGATTGCTGCCAATGTCCTGACCCAAGATGTTGGTCTTTGTCAAGCTGAACTCCCTGCAGGCTTGGGCAAAACAGCTGTTGAGTCTCTGCAGAGCTGCACTGTCAAGGCTGCATCAACAAGTGATATGGCCGTAGCTCCATTACTTTTTATACCTTGTATCAAAACTGTTGTTCTAATATCCTTGAATTGAATGTACATGTCATATATATATTTATATATCTCTGAATCATTGTCAGGCATTGCCGTGCACCCCCTCACTCCTATCAACTGGTAGCTTCCCCTCACTTTGGATTCAGCTCCATCCTTGACACATTGCTCTATACTTGAGCAGATGGGAAATAATGAGAAATGATTTCTCATGATAATGCCTGCCCACTTAAATAGGCAGATATGCAAGGGAGGAGAGTCACTGTAGGGCTCACTGATCTACACAGCTCGCTTTCGAGCTACAATTCCTGTTGCTACAGGAATGGCTGCTGACTTCAATCCTACATAAACACCAAAAAGAAAAGAAGAACAGAACTGCTACGGTGTTAATAACATCTGTCATGCTAATGTTGAAATTAAACTGGAAAGCTGCAGCCAAGGCATTACCAGTTGGTTCAAATCAATACGTGAAATCCAGTCTCCGTCAACTGCTTGCTCCGTGCCCCAGGTTGTCTTCTTAGGGTCACCAGTGACAATGTTGTTTTGTTTGCTTGTTTCTCAGATGTATAAGCCTCCTCTTGGCACAAGTTCCCTAGGCGTTTAGCAACGCATACGCTTCAGCTGATTCTACTCCCAGGCTCAGTGTCCCATGGCCACAGCTTGGTAAGTTGGGCACATGCTTCTCGAAGCAGAAAGGCCCACATTCAAGTCTTGACCTCTCTGCTTAAAAAGGCTCTCACCTGGGGAAACGTTCTTCCTAGAAGAATGCTGCTTTCGGTCTGAGCAGACAACTGAGAGAGATGGACCAGTGGTTTGATTTAGTTGAAGGCAGGTCCGCATGTTCAGATCAGACGCCTGTCACTCTTTCGTTTCTCTGAGTTGTTCTGAGAGCCTCTTCTCTAAAATGCTTTTAGCGACAGTTGCTAGTATGGACACTTTCCATGTTTTCATAGAATCTCCGGAAGTTCTCTTAGCAGCGATGCAGTAGAGCCCAACTCCCAGAAGTAAAAAGGATCCTCAGAGTGGGCATTTGTGATTCATTATATGGGGCACTCTTGGGACGTGGGTGGCGCTGTGGGTAAAAGCCTCAGTGCCTAGGGCTTGCCGATCGGAAGGTCGGCGGTTCGAATCCCCGCGGCGGGGTGCGCTCCCGTTGCTCGGTCCCAGCGCCTGCCAACCTAGCAGTTCGAAAGCACCCCCGGGTGCAAGTAGATAAATAGGGACCGCTTACAAGCGGGAAGGTAAACGGCGTTTCCGTGTGCGGCTCTGGCTCGCCAGAGCAGCGATGTCACGCTGGCCATGTGACCCGCAAGTGTCTCCGGACAGCGCTGGCCCCCGGCCTCTTGAGTGAGATGGGCGCACAACCCTAGAGTCTGATAAGACTGGCCCGAAAGGGCAGGGGTACCTTTACCTTTTACTATATGGGGCACTCAATGATAAAGGGGCCCACAGAGATCCATGTTCAGGATTGCAAGTTTTGTTCTCTCAGTGATCCCTGGCTTTTAATTTCAGGGAGGAGGAGAATCGTCAACTACCACAGAAATCTTGGGGAAAAAATACTTCAGTATTCAACAACAACAGGCTCCACAGGCTTAGACAGGATCCAGGAATTCTATCTGTCCAGTGCCTGGTTTGGGTCAGGCAACCAAAGATGCAAGAGGTCCTGTCTACAGTCTGGGATTCTGGAGAGAAGAAAGTGATTGAGGTGGTGGTCATGACTCAGGAGGCCAAAGGTTGCAGAGCCTTCGGACATGCAAATGCAGAAGAGTGAGGTCCAGAGAAGATGGTTTGCAGGTTCATTGACAGATCCCTCAGTGTGAGCAATTAGCAGCAACAGAATTTTATGTCTAGCTCACACTTTAAACCCTTCTAGGCCCTGACCGCACCTCCCAGGCCCCATTCTGCCCTGAGGAAGGAGAAGAAGAGATCATACAAAGGGGCAACCCTCTGGTAGGCCTAGACTCAAGCACTCCATCACTTCATCTCCAAACTGGTATGCTTCCTTTCCTGGTTAAGATGGAGAAAGAGGGACCTGGCATGTTTGGATATGGTGTCTTAGGGAAACTGAACTCTGGAGGAACTGTCTGAGTATTTGCTTCAGATATTGGGTTCCATAGCCTCAGAATCAAACACTGGCTCTCAGTCTTCTTCCTTCTTCTTTTTTCTTTTATTGGGTTTTATAAAACAAGAATAACGCTATACAAACAAGTATACCAAGTTTCCTCATGTTGTTTGAATATCACACACAAAAATAGCATAATAAATGTGGGAAAATATCTACAACATATGTTTCATTAGTGGTCAGTGTGTATGTTCTTGGTTCATGAATTTGTTTAAACAATTAGGAAGAAGAAGAACAAAAACCGGGGGGAGAGGGGCGGTGAGTGGGGTGGGGTCGGGTGGCTATGCTTCTATTAGTCTACTTCTATTATTCTACTTTGTTGGGGGGTTGTATGGGTTCTCTTACTATTCACTTGTTGTATTTCCTTGGTGGTGAGAGAGGTTGGGGGTGGCTTAGGGTGTGGTTGGTTGTCTTTGGTTGGCTGTAGTGAGAGTTGTTTTTGTGTGAGAGCAGGGTGTGAGTGTGTATTTTTGAATCAGGTTAGCCAGATTCGTATGTTGTTGGGGGATTCTCGTTGTTGTCTTGTTGGGCTGTGCATGTGATAAAGGGGAACTGAACTGGGGTGAAGGCGTCTTCTTCTATTTGTCCTCATGTCAGTTTCAGTTTATTGGTTAGCTTTTCTAATAAACCCCTTTCCCATACTATTTGATACCCATCATCCCTGATGTAATGGTTCTAGGGGTTGCTTGTGCGTAAATCGGCGCCACCCTTGGCTGGCTGCCTGAATGAACCCTTTCTGTCTGGACAGCCACGCGCCTGTGGCTGTCTCAATCGCTGGCAGTGTTATGTAGTGTAGTTTCACCCTGGGCCAACAGGGGGATACTGTATATAGTTTTCACTCAGGTCTGTAGATAGTTTTCACTCAGGTCCGCGGCAGTTATTTTAGGCGGGAACTCTGGGCTGTTGTGGTTACAATGTGACAGCCGGCTGCCTATAAATACAGGCCGGCTGAGCTGTTCACTGTCAGTTCTATTCCAGCTTACCATAATAAAGAGCTACTTGAAGAGATCGCTGTGCCGGCTGCTATGTCAACCCACGACTTAACACTGGCGACGAAGGTGGGATAGATGGACATCAGAGCACAGCCAGATGCGGCCAGCCTCTGAACTGAGCTGAATCACTGAGCTGAATCACAGAGCGAAATCACTGAGCGAAATCACTGGGCAGAACCAGTTCAGAGCTGACTGTTCTGGCTAGAGCACTGTGTTCCATCCATCGCCCTTCACGCCGGCATCGGAATCATGGCTTCACTTGTGCCTCTACCGCCGTTTGCGCCAGCCTCTGAATCATGGGACTCCTACCTCGCTCGGTTCGACTGCTACCTCCAAGCCAACGAACTGACAGCAGTATCACAGGATCGGAAGCGGGGCCTATTCCTCAGCCTCTGTGGGCCTGAGGTGTTTGAGACGGCCCGAGCGTTGGTTGCGCCTGAAGCAGTCCAGGCATCACCATGGGACACGATCCAAGAGAAGCTCCGCAACCACTACGCACCAAAGCCGTCCAAGATTGCTGCCCGCCATGCGTTCTACCACAGGAACCAGGCAGAGGGGGAGTCAATCAACAACTACACCACCGCCCTGCGACAGGCTGCAATGCACTGTGAGTTCCGAGACTTAGACGATGCCCTGATGGATCGAATCGTCTGCGGGGTCCGGGACATCCATCTGCAACGGCGTCTCCTAGCCAAGCCAGACCTCACGCTACAGAAAGCCATTGAGGAGGCTGTGGCCTCAGAAGCTGCTGAACGCTCCGCTCAGGAGATCCGCAAGTCCAGCAGCCTGCGTCTTGCTAGGGAGCCCGTTCCGGTGCATCATGAAGAGGCCAGCAGTGAGGAGGCATCCTCCAGTGAAGACGATGATGTGCACCAGACAAAGCGGGAGCGCAGGAAGTTCCAACAGAAGTCCAAGGGCCAACCGGAATGTGCTGGCTGCGGAGGCAACCATTCCCGTGCCAAGTGTCGATTCAGAGACGCCATCTGTAGGAGGTGTTCCAGAAGGGGCCACATCGCTAAGGTCTGCCGATCGGCTCCGTCTGACACCCCCCCTTCATCGACTCGCAAGTCCAAGTCTTCACTCCAGTCTGCCAAGGAAAGTTGTTTCGCTCTCACCAACTGCCGCTGCCCGTCTGGAACCACGATTGGCCAAACCGACTCGCCTACGAGACGCAAGCTGAACGTCACGGTGCTCATTGAAGGAGCTCCATGTGACATGGAGATCGACACCGGGTCTGCCCTGTCCATCGTGTCATGGAGCACCATCAAAAGACTGGTACCCAGAGTGTCCAAAAGGCAACTCGACTCTCACCGCGTACACCTGAGAGACTACCAGGGAAACGACGTTCCCGTGGTAGGCGTTGGCCGGTTCCGGATCGCCTTCAAGGATTTTTCGGGCCTGCTCCGGTTGGTGGTGGTCGAAGGTCAGCGGCCAAGCCTCCTAGGGCTAGACTGGTTTGATGCCCTCGGCCTGGAAGTCACCGGCATCAACTGCATCTCTAACGCAGAGACTGAGGGTCTGGTCAAAGACTTTGCCGAGGTTTTTGACGGCACCTTGGGCCAATATACAGGTACGCCCATCTCCTTTAGCCTGGATCCACAAGTCGCCCCCATCAAGCTAAAGCCACGCCGGGTTCCCTTTGCTCTCAAGGCTAAGGTGGACGAACAACTGGACAAACTGATCGCCCAAGGAGTTTTGGAGCCGGTTGACCACGCAAAGTGGGAAACCCCCATCGTCACGCCTGTCAAGCCAGATGGGTCGGTGAGAATCTGCGCTGACTACAAGTGCACGATCAACAAGGCACTTCAGCAGCACGCTTATCCGGTTCCTGTTGTCCAACACCTGCTGCATTCCCTGGGTGAGGGTAAGGTCTTCGCTAAGCTGGACCTTGCCCAAGCCTATCAACAACTGCCAGTCGATGATGCCACTGCTGAAGCCCAGACGATCGTCACCCACCGGGGGGCATTCCGTTGCCGCCGGTTGCAGTTCGGGGTGAGTGTGGCTCCTGGCATCTTCCAAGGCCTTATGGAGCGTCTCCTGCAAGGGCTTCCGGGCGTGGTACCATATTTTGATGACGTCTTGGTGTCTGCAGACTCACACCAGCAGCTGTTCGAGCGCCTCCGTGCCGTGCTGACCAGGTTCCAGGAGGCCGGGCTCAAGGTAAAAAGGGAGAAGTGCCAGATCGCCGTTCCACAGGTAGAGTTCCTGGGCTATCTTATCGATGCCTCCGGTCTTCATCCAACCACATCCAAGATCCGCGCTATCCAGCAGGCCCCCACTCCAAAGAACAAAACGGAGTTGCAGGCGTTCCTGGGGCTGCTGAACTTTTATAACATGTTCCTGCCCCACAAAGCCACAGTGGCTGAGCCTCTTCACCGACTCCTTAGCACTAAGACGCCTTGGGCCTGGGGTCATCGGGAGACGGCGGCCTTCAACGCGGTCAAGGCTCTCCTTTCTTCGGACAGTGTGCTGGTACAGTACAGTGAATCCAGGCCGCTGGTCCTTGCCTGCGACGCCTCACCTTTTGGCATCGGGGCTGTCCTTAGTCACCGTTTTCCAGATGGAAGAGAAGCACCGCTCGCCTACTTTTCCAGGACACTATCTCCGACGGAACGGAATTACAGCCAGCTCGACAAGGAGGCATTGGCACTTGTGGCTGGAGTGAAGAGGTTTCATGAATACCTCTATGGCAGGACTTTTGACCTCATCACTGACCACAAGCCACTCCTGGGCCTCCTCGCCGGTGATCGTCCAACTCCACCGGTCCTCTCACCACGCATGCTGCGATGGACTGTTTTCCTGGCTGCCTACCACTACCGGCTCATCCACCGCCCGGGGAAATCGATGGGCCATGCCGACGCCCTCAGCCGTTGCCCTCTTCCAGCATTTGTGGAAGACCCGGCTCCAGCTTCATCGCTCCTTCTGATTGAGGATCTTCCGGCAGCGCCTGTGTCGGCTGCCACTGTGGCCTCCGCATCTGCCCAGGATCGCACCATCAGCCGGGTGCTCAACTGGGTGTGGAGGGGGTGGCCACAAGGGCCCTTTGCATCGGAGTTCCAGCCCTTCGCAACCAGACAACATGAACTCTCAGCTCATCGCGGCTGTCTGCTGTGGGGAGACCGCGTCGTGATTCCCCAGGGACTCCGTCAGCGCGTCCTGGAGGCTCTGCACGTTGGCCACCCGGGAATTGTCAAAATGAAGGCGTTGGCTCGGTGTTACGTCTGGTGGCCTAATATGGACGATGCCATCACTGCCTGGGTGTCCGCCTGTCAAGCGTGCCAGGAGTCGAGGCCTGCACCACCGGCAGCTAAGGGATACACGTGGGAGACGCCAAAGACACCCTGGTCGAGGGTGCACATCGATCTGGCTGGCCCCTTTCACGGCCGGACCTTTATGGTAGTGGTGGACGCCTATTCCAAATGGCTGGAGGTCGCCCTGATGCCCTCCACCACTACCGAAGCTGTCATCCGGGTGCTGCGAGGCCTGTTTGCAACGCATGGGTGTCCTGATGTCCTTGTCTCTGACAACGGACCGCAGTTCACATCAGGCACGTTTGAGCGGTATCTTTTGGGACTGGGCATCCGCCATGCCCTAACGGCACCCTTTCATCCATCCAGCAACGGGCAAGCGGAAAGAATGGTGCGCTCGACAAAAGAGGCACTGGCGCGCCTGGACCGGGGAGACTGGCATGAGCGGGTCGCCGAATACTTGTTCGCGCAACACATCACCCCTCATGCGGCCACAGGGAGGAGTCCTGCGGAACTGCTTATGGGCCGCCGCCTCAGGTCACCGCTCGACCGGCTACACCCAGACTTTGCCGTGGCTGAACCCCCAGGCTGTGCCAACGCACCACGGTCATTTGTCCCAGGAAACCAGGTCTTTGCCCGGAACTATGTGGGGGACATCCCTTGGGTGCCAGCCACAGTAGTGGGAGTCACTGGACCTCGCTCGTACCAGGTGGCACTCGAAGACGGGCGCTTGTGGCGACGGCACATAGACCAACTTAGGCGCAGGGTTGGGGACTTGGACACTACCGAGGTGCCCCCAACTGCGCTTGCGGCTCCAGAAGAGACACGTACAGATGGCGAGGCCCCACCTACACCTCCCTCGCAAACTGCCAGCGTGGAGCCGAACCAAGCCGTCTCAGAACAGACTCAGACCACTCCACTTGCGGAGGCTCCACTCACAGCAGCGGATCCAGGGGAGTTGGTTCCAACGCCACCTAGGGTCGCACCACAGCCTCAGCGAGAACTGTGTGGCCCTCCGGACTTGGCTACCAGTCCCCGGCGGTCTGGCAGAGTTTCCAAGCGCCCAACTCATTTAAAGGACTATGTTGTTGGACAGGTATCACTGTTGGTCTAAGTATGGGAAATGTAACCGATATGCTTTTGTGCCTAATTGAACCATTACGCGTAGTGCTGTATATAAGGAAACCATTACGATTGTAACTAACGCCTTATCTCGGTGGGGAGGGGTGTTATGTAGTGTAGTTTCACCCTGGGCCAACAGGGGGATACTGTATATAGTTTTCACTCAGGTCTGTAGATAGTTTTCACTCAGGTCCGCGGCAGTTATTTTAGGCGGGAACTCTGGGCTGTTGTGGTTACAATGTGACAGCCGGCTGCCTATAAATACAGGCCGGCTGAGCTGTTCACTGTCAGTTCTATTCCAGCTTACCATAATAAAGAGCTACTTGAAGAGATCGCTGTGCCGGCTGCTATGTCAACCCACGACTTAACAGGCAGAATCCGTTAGTGTGCGTTTCTTGAACTTCTTCCAGCATAGAAGCTCTTTGACGCCTAGTCTCCGCCTACTTTCCCTGCGCGGAAGCCTTCTGCGCAGGGAGGGTGTGGGCATCGGAGGACCCGTGCTCTCCCCACTGGTTCCCGGCGAGGAGTCTTGGAGCCACCTCGCCGATTCCCCCATCTGCCCCCCTTCTCCACTGGTTACGCTGATTTCCTTCCCCAGAAGATGTGCTGCTTCTCTCCCTCCCAGGACGCTCTCCGGAATCCCTCTGGAGCCCTCCCTCTCCCTCTGGCTCCGATGGCAGTTCCCTGACACCTGACCACTGGTTCTGCTAGCTAGGGATCATGAGAGTTGTAGGCCAAAAACATCTTGAGGGCTGAGGTTGAGGAAGCCTGGCCTACACCCGTGTTTCTCAAACTTGGGTCCCCAGCTGTTGTTGGACCACAACTTCCATCACCTTGCTAACTAGGGATGATGGGAGTTGTAGTCCAACAACAAGAGGAGACCCAAGGTTGTAATAATAATAATAATAATAATAATAATAATAATAATAATAATAATTTATATTACATATTGCAATATTATTTTGCAGGATTCCAGCTCTATTAACTAGATTTTCTAGTTAGAAGTATTTCTAATGCCTTTTTTTTTTTGAGGGGGGAGCAAATTTAAGAATTGAAATAACTGTGTGTTAAACACATATATAATAGCTTATACATTGACATGCAGGTCTTGGTTAACAGGAGGAAATGCTGATATATTGTGCTAAATAATCAAGACAAGATGTTTGAATGATTCTTTCTTAGGGAAAATAACCAAGTCAGAAAATCAAAGGCATGATTAATACACAGGGTTATGAATTGCTGATTTAAGTAATGATTAAGATTTATTGTTTAAATTCCAGTGATTTAAATCAACCTATCAGGCTTAATTGGCATCATGATTAGCTTATGGACGACCTGCTTCCTCAGGCTGTTTTTACAAAGATGATAAAATATTAAATACCTGCTGCGGCAGAATTCAACAACAGAAAAAGAGGCATGTAACTTACATTATGCTTGTTTGGGGGACTATGTTTTGTACATTGCTCTTCTTTATCTTAATTGTCTACAAAGGGGTGCAAGGTGGTTTAGAGCTCCAAAAATGTTTTTACAAGAAGACTATAAGAGAAGTAAGCTAACGTTTGTTTCTCTGCAAAGCTGAAGCTAAACAAGAGGTTACTATCGTGGCTGTTGCCAAAAATAGCAGTTGCACTATCAGCTTCCAGTCTCTGCAAGTTGTGTCTTAGCATTCAGTGTTTCTATGCCCCGCTCCCCACTCAATTCCACTCGACTCCACTCTTCTTAATCTTGAACATTTCATGGGGATTTTGTTGATTTTTTATTCTGTTTTTGTATGCTAAGCAGCTAAGGGATGCATAGCTTTTATTGTGAGGTCTGTGGACTGGATCAATACATTGGTTGAGTTAGATATTGCTGCATTGCACTGCAATCTCAGAGCAGGGCAAGGTTCCAGGGGTTCTAGGTGCTTTCCCAGGGTCCATGTTGGATATGAAGCACAGCAGAGACAGTGGTGTCTTTGTGATAGATGGTTCATTTACACATACAACCTGGTGGTAACAGAATAAATGATGTAAGGAGGGAGCTGCAGCCCAAGATAGGAAAAGAGGTAGTTAGGGAACACCTAGGTACTTTAAATGAATTCAGATCTCCAAGGCCTGATGAGCTGCATCCAAGGATATGGATCTTGCGGCTGTAATTTCAGAGCCTTTGTCTATTATCTTTGAAAATTCTTGGAGAACAGGTGAGGTCCCTACAGACTGGAGGCGGGCAAATGTTGTCCCCATCTTCAAAAAGGAGGAAAAGGAAGACCCAGGTAACTACCGACCAGTGAGCTTGACACTGATACCAGGGAAGGTCCTAGAACAGATAATTCAACAGTTGGTCTGCTAGCATTTAGAAAAGGATGCTGTGATTACTAAGACCCAGCATGGGTTTCTCAAAAATAAGTCATGCCACACCAATCTGATTTCTTTTTTTTTAAATGGAATTACAAACTTGGTGGATCATGGAAATGCTGTAGACATAGTGTATCTTTGATTTGACAAAGCCCCCATGATATTCTTGCAAGGAAGCTGGTAAAATGTGGGTTGAACGAGATCCTGGGCCACAGGGAGGTTAGGCTGGCCTCAACCTGAGCCAGGGCTTTTTCGGCCGTGGCCCCGATCTGGTGGAACACTCTGTCACAAGAGACTAGGGCCCTGCGGGACTTGACATCTTTCCACAGGGCCTGCAAGACAGAGCTGATCCACCAGGTCTTTGGCCAAGGCACAGTCTGACCCCCTTCTTCAGTAATCCTCTAACCCAATGGTTGCCATTAATTTGACTCTGAATTGATTTTAGAATGAATTGATTTTAGAATGTATTTCAATTAAATGATTGTGATTTTATGTAAACTGTAATTTTTACTGTTGTTATACGCTCTGAGCCTGGCTTTGGCTGGGGAGGGCGGGATATAAATAAAAACAACTACCAGACTTTTAGAAGACATCTGAAGGCAGCCCTGTTTAGGGAAGCTTTTAATGTTTAATAGATTATTGTATTTTAATATTCCACTGGAAGCCGCCCAGAGTGGCTGGAGAAACCCAGCCAGATGGGCAGGGTATAAATAACAAATTATTATTATTATTATTATTATTATTATTATTATTATTATTATTAGGTGGATTTGTAGCTGGTTGACTGACTGAACCCGAAGAGTACTCATTAATGGTTTCTCATAATCCTGGGGGGAAAGTGACAAGTGGGGTATCGCAGGGTTCTGTCCTGGGCCCATTGTTGTTTAACGTCTTTGCAAATGACTTGGAAGAAGGAATTGAGGGGGATGCTCATCAAATTTGCAGATGACAGCAGACTGGGAGGGGTAGCTAATGCTGCAGAAGACAGAATCAGAATTCAAAATGACCTTAACAGATTGGAGAACTGGGCCCAAACTAACAAAATGGATTTCAGCAGGGACAAATTCCTGCGCTTAGGCAGGAAGAACCAGTAAGAGTTGTTTGGCAGTGGAACAGACTTCCATGAGAGGTGGTGGACTCTCCTTCGTTGGAAGATAAAGTGGTGCCTCGCAAGACAAAATTAATTTGTTCCGCGAGTTTTGTCATCTTGCGATTTTTTTCGTCTTGCGAAGCACGGTGTCGGGAAAGTTTTGGAAAAGCTTCAAAAACCGCCAAAGTCTTTAAAAACCTCAAAAAAGGCTACCACACCGCGTGCTATGAGTTGCTCCTCGAAGTCAAGTCGCAACTGTATTAATGGTGTTAAGAAAAAGGAAACAAACTTGCAAGACGTTTCCGTCTTGCGAAGCAAGCCCATAGGGAAAATCGTCTTGCGAAGCAGCTCAAAAAACAAAAAACCCTTTCGTCTTGCGAGTTTTTTGTCTTGCGAGGCATTCGTCTTGCGAGGTACCACTGTATTAAACAGAGGTTGGACGGTCATCTGTCCTGGATGCTTTAGCTGAGATTCCTGCATTGCAGGGGGTTGGATTAGATGGCCCTTGGGGTCCCTTCCAACTCTATGATTCTTTTATTCATCATGCTCTGACTCTGTAGCTTGCTGCTTTACCTCTTACACTCACACACAAACACCACACCCCTTCTCTACTCTAAACTCTGGCTTTATCTGTTGAGAGAGGCCCTTCCCATTGGCCATCTTGCCCTGAGCTCCTTAATCCTCATTAATGGCTCATCACCCAGGCTATCGTCTCATGAGAAGCTAGCTGGACTTGATCAAATTCTAACACTTGCTGGACCTAGGGATTAATTAGAGAGGTCTGGCACCCACAGACCGTAGGGTTATCAACTATTATGGGGGCACAACAGCGTCACCACATGCAACTCCTATATATAACATTCGGTTTGTAAAGAGAGAGAGAGAGAGATACCAGACAAAAATGTTTGTGTGTGTACGAGAGAGAAACCCAGGAGGATAGACCTCACTGGCTTAAGGATTTTTGCTAATAGTGTCTCTGTATATCTGCATCCATAATGGCCATGCGGGAGCACAATGTTGTTTGCTTTTTATCAATAACTTGCTGCAGAAGAACTGCAGCTTCAGGAGTGATGGGCTGCTAGCTAGCATCTAATCAGTTACCAAACACCGCAGGCAATGCCAGGTTAGCTCAAGAGTAGCGACTTCTATTTCAGTAATCATCTTTAAAATATATTGGTGCTTGAGGTAAAATCGGATGGAGGCTTCCGTGCTTCTTTACTGCTGTTTTTCTAATTAGCTCCCGTCTCTTCATTTATTTAGAACCATTTCCAAATAAATTTTTATTTTTTTAACCTCAACCATCCCTCAAGCCATGCGGGCAAGGAGAAGCAACACTGAAAAATCAATGAGACTGTTAAAAAGACTAATTATTTTTTAAAAAATTGAAATTAGCCACTTGAAAGAGGTCTTTGTGGGCACCAGCGGCTTGCTAAAATAACAGTAATAAAGGCTGGATCTAGATACATTAAAAAAAATGTTTCAGGAAAACACGTTGTAAAGCTCATAAGGGTCGTACTGTATAGTGCCATCTGGTGCCCCAGTGTTATAACGAATTTAAAATGATTTTTTTAAAAAAAAACTAACGTAGCTGAGTCAAAAATCTATCATTTCTTCACCAGACTTTCCATTTCGGGCTTTGTCTGACATCCAGTAGAAAAGAGGTCTAAAGATTAGGAATAGCTACCAGTAAAGTCTCAAGAAGGAACACTGGTTGCCTAAAGGTAAACGTAAAGGGACCCCTGACCATTAGGTCCAGTCATGGCCGACTCTGGGGTTGCGGCACTCATCTTGCTTTATTGGCCGAGGGAGCCTGCGTACAGCTCCCGGGTCATGTGGCCAGCATGACTAAGCCGCTTCTGGCGAACCAGAGCAGCGCACGGAAACGCTGTTTACCTTCCCGCCATAGCGGTACCTATTTATCTACTTGCACTTTGACGTGCTTTCAAACTGCTAGGTTGGCAGGAGCAGGGGCCGAGCAACGGGAGCTCACCCCGTCACGGGGATTCGAACCGCCGACCTTCTGATCGGCAGGCCCTAGGCTCTGTGGTTTACACCACAGCGCCACCCGCGTCCCACAACTGGTTGCCTACCGATAAGCAAACCTGAGAGCAAAGCAATATACAGTGGTACCTCCGGTTAAGAACTTAATTCATTCTGGAGGTCCGTTCTTAACCTGAAACTGTTCTTAACCTGAGGTACCACTTTAGCTAATGGGGCCTCCTGCTGCCACCACACCATTACCATGTGCTTTCTGTTCTCATCCTGAAGTAAAGTTCTTAACCCGAGGTACTATTTCTGGGTTAGCGGAGTCTGTAACCTGAAGCGTATGTAACCTGAAGCATCTGTAACCCGAGGTACCACTGTACAATGAGTGTGAAGGAACTTGTGTACAGCTTGCTACTCAGCCATGAAAGAGAATGCAAAAAAAGAAAAAAGCTTCAGAGGCGCACGTAATCCTGAGCTCACACAACTAAAACCTCAACAATCAGCTGTATGGGAAGACAGAGTCCACCCCACCCCCTCTCCTTCTTTTGAGTGCTTGGTGAGTGTGTTTGTAACCTTTTCAAAAGGGACTTCTTGCATGCAACTGCGGCTATTGGATCAAAGGAGGAACTACTACACACAGAAGTCCTATTTGCAAGTACACGGATCCACAGCCAGCTGGAAGTCTACCTCTGCATGAATCGTGCCCTTAGCTGGAGTGACGTGAATCTTAAACCATTACTTGATAGAATTTCCAGTACAATACCCACAGTTAATGCCTTGCGCCTTCGAATGCTGTTCAAATGTCACCAGTCTTCGGCACTAAATTCTAACCTTTCCACGTTTTACCTCTCGCTTCCAGGGCATTCGTTTGAGACATCTCTAACCCACCTTTCAATTAAAGCAAAAAGCCCAAGGTTTGCTTCATCATCGTTTTCTTCAGCTGAGTTTTGATGGTAGCAAGTTCGAATCTCATCCCATACATACCTAGATAGACGCTGCTATCTGAATCCCTCTCAAGCATTCTCTTTACAGTGATGCTATTCACCACGCCCGCTGTAAACTTGTTAGGGAAATGATACAAACGAAATAGAAGCCTACATGGACAGCACTGGCTGGCATTGGGCAGTTTATGATGTTTGCTGCTGTATTTGGGACCGCTTCATATATTAATTAAATAATAATAACGATGCACATAATAAAGCTTTGCCGAAGGAAATGCACTGGATCTTACTTTTTTTCCTAAACCCACTGCAGTAGTCAGTTTGCTATTAGGGTGTCCAATTGGAGCCTTCCCATGCACCAGAAATAGTTGCAGAAGTCATCTTCTCAGCTTGGAACTCACATTTGGTGGGAATGAGGGAGCACAGGGGTCATATGTCCGATTCTACAGAGGTCCTCTGCTTGGAGGGGTCCTGTGATGGCCTGGGATTCGGACTCGGATGCTGAACCTGAGGGATCCCAGCCTGCACAGGATTCCCCACCTCCAGAACCAGCTGAGCCGGGGCTGGGGCCTGAGCCTGAAGGGTCCTCACCTGTGCTGGATCTCAGGTGCAGGCATCAGCTGAGTCTGCTCTGGCTCCTGAGGTGATGGAGGACCCATTGCCTGCAGGTGCTCCACTCTCAGCCCCGTCAGGGGAAGCTGAGGTTGCCTCTGGGTTTGGTAACCCTCCAGCCTCTCCTGAGGTGCAGCGGCTCAGGGCAGAGAGGCAGAGGGAACTAAGTTCCCACAGGAGGAGTGCTTGCCTCCAGACCAGAAGAGGCAAGTCACCAGAGGATCGAGGCCGCCCTCGGGGAAGATAAAAGCCGGCCAGCCCCAGCCCAAGTTGCGGGAGCAACATTGTTGGTTGCTAGTTCCTGCCTGAACCCTGTCCTGCTTTCCTGCCTGAGCTCCTGACCCGTCCTGGCTCCCCGCTTGCATGCCTGTTCCTGACTTCACCCGACTCCCTGCCCTGCACCCAGCTCCAGCTACTACGGACTGCCTCCACGTTGCACCTTTGGCCACGGACCGGACTTGGGTAACCCACGGGGCCAGGACAACGGGGAAGGAGGGAGAACGGATTGAAGAGAGGTGAAAATGGCGGGGACAAAAGGCTGTGATCTTTGGATGAAGGGTGGTATAGAAATTTAATAATGAATGAATGAATGAATGAATGAATGCTCTCCCCAGGGAAACATTCATGGCACCCACACTGTCAGCCTCAGATATCAGGCTGAGAAAGATGTTTAGGTAGGCTCATTAATTGATATTAGATTAATATCTGCTATGATGGTTTATTTTGTCCAATTAACTAGCACAAAATACAAAATCTAGAATCTAATACTAATTTTCTTCTTAACTATAAGGATTTTGGTCAATATATTCAAAAATTGCACAGTGCTAAAACAGACCAGTACATGACCAGTACTAATTAACTGATCAGGAATAGGCCTGCATAGCCTGTGTTCTGGTATTTGCGGCCAATCTGGACATTATGTTAAATATATTTTTAGCTACTTCAGGACCAGCACGGGTCCTCCAGCTGAAGCCCAGTTTGAAGATAAAGAACCATAAGAGCAGGGGATTCGAAGTTGCCCAGACATCAAGTTTAAAAACAAAGCAACAAAATATAATACAGGGATAGTAATAGGCACACCTGGCAGAAGAGATATGTCTCAACCAGGCACTCAAAAGGAGGCCGGTGTTGGAGCCAGGCAGGCAGGCCTCCCTGGGGAGCACAGACTGCAGAGAGGGCAGTGGTGGAGCTTCATGCTCTGTCACCGGGGGCGGGGGCATGGCTGGTGCGCATCCTGGGGGCATGGAGCCCTGCGCAGGAGGCAGCTGTGATGGCACCCCACTGGGATTGTGTGCCGGGGGTGGTGCGCTCCCCACCCCCCTCTTCCTCCACCAGTGGGAGAGGGGAGAAATAACCAAAAAAGCTTACAGTCATACCTCATGTTACAGATGCTTCAGATTACGTGTTTTCAGGTTGTGGATTGTGCGAAACCCGGAAGTACTGGAACAGGTTACAGTGATACCTCGGGTTAAGAACTTAATTCATTCCAGAGGTCCGTTCTTAACCTGAAAATGTTCTTAACCTGTGGTACCACTTTAGTTAATGGGGCCTCCTGCTGCTGCTGCACAGCCGCCGCACAATTTCTGTTCTCATCCTGAAGTAAAGTTCTTAACCCAAGGTACTATTTCTGGGTTAGCGGAGTCTGTAACCTGAAGCATCTGTAACCTGAAGCATCTGTAACCTGAGGTACCACAGTACTTCCGGGTTTTGCCACTCATGCACGCGAAGAAGCACCGAATCGCGCCGGCGCCTGCCTGCGCGGACACAGCACTTCAGGATATGAACGCTGCGGGTTGCGGGCGTGCCTCCGTCACGGATTACGTCCTCAACCTGAGGTTCCACTGTATATCGCATTTTTGTTTTATTGCCATGGCCGATGGCTGGCGCAAATAAAGATTCATTCATTCCACCGAAAAAGCTTGTTCGTATGTTGCCACCCTCTGAAAGTCAGGAAAGGCCCTCAGGTGTCTGGTGTGTTAAGTCAAGAGATACGTTAAAACCAGCACTTTGAATAGGCTCGGAAATGTATGAGCAGCCAAAGCAGCAATGCCAGAACTGGAGTTATATGCTCAGAATCACATTTAGTGGCAGGACATACAACATACCAGTAAGAGGAGACAGTGGGTAATTGGATTGCATTCCTATTTTTCCTCCTCCTTAATATTTCCCCCTCAATACCTTAAGATATTAAATCTGTGTTGCTTCAGCTGTTCAATAACATATCTAAGTTGAACATCAAACCATTGTACAGTGGTACCTCGGGTTAAGTACTTAATTCGTTCCGGAGGTCTGTACTTAACCTGAAACTGTTCTTAACCTGAAGCACCACTTTAGCTAATGGGGCCTCCTGCTGCCGCTGCACCGCTGGAGCCCGATTTCTGTTCTTATCCTGAAGCAAAGTTCTTAACCTGAAGCACTATTTCTGGGTTAGCACAGTCTGTAACCTGAAGCGTATGTAACCCTGTACCACTGTATTACAAACTTTGGTCGGACTATGTTGATTTATCGGGAAGGTGGATGAAGCTTTTATAATGGAGATAATTATGCCTGATATAATCAATCTGTAGTATTCCCCTACCGATTGTTACTGGACTAAAATGCAAGAAGCTAAACAATTTAACTCTCTCTGACCATGATCCTGAAATGTCATTGTTCATAAGATCTGTCCTGATGAAGCGAAAGCTGCAGCGCTTTAATTCCGTAAGTTCAAGTACTATTCTGCACATGCAAGCACACCCATTAATACCAAGGACTGCAATTCAAATGGCAGTCCCACGGTAACAGCATATGCTTACAATTAAAACTACCATCAGGGAATTCAACCTTATCGAGGACAGAGAGGAGGCCTTAGCAGGGAAACCTCAAGAATCCTTAAAAAAAAAAAAAAAGGAGTTGGGGGCGGGATTGGAGATGGATGAGAAAGCTGAAATAGGGAAACCATTCCAGGGTAATGGAAAAAACATGGCTTTATAAAAAAGACACTCTGGCGCCAGTCCAAGCTGCCGCACAAACCTGCAGAACATTTGCTAAACAAAAATGCACCGAGAAACAAGTCCCTCTTTCTCTGCTAAGAACAATTATGTGTACTGCTTTTGATTTTAATGTGAGCTTCCTTCCCAGCCCAATTATAATGGGATCTGCCGCCTCAGCAAATTACAACGAAGGAGACTGACCAATCATGTCAGCTTCGTGACCCACAGACACTTGTTTCATGCTCTTGGTGAAGAATATTCTGACAGCTGCCCTAAACTGGCATGAAGGTGCAAATGTTTAGGTTCAGGAGGGTGTACATAGAATCACAGAACTGTAGAGTTAGAAGGGACCCCGATGGCCATCTAGTCTAACCCCCTGCAATGCAGGAATCTCAGCTAAAGCATCCACGACAGATTGCACTATTGCAGCTGACCCATTTCAGATTTGCATTGTCTAGACCTGGCCCTACCATTCGCAGCTGCCTCAGGCAGTACATCTGGGGTTATAATGAAAGCACAGACAGCAAATGGTTAATCATTTCATTTATCTTTGTTTTATTTTTAAACCCAGGTATTTGTATTCTTGTACCACAAAACAACTTGGCTAGCCTTTGGTGCTCTGCACCTTGAGTAGAGAAAAGGAGACCGGGCGAGTGCTACTTGTGTCTTCCAGCCTTCCTTTTTCTTAAAAAATAAAATTACTCCCTATGGCCCACCTACATATTTTAAATTCTCAGAACAAGAGATAACTTAAGAATGATTGTAAGGAGTATCCCAGACCCTCCAACTGTCCCTATTTTCCATGGACAGTCCCAGAGTTACAGAAGCCGTCCTGGTTTCTGATTTGATCCTGAAATGTCCCTCTTTTCCTTAAAGGTAAAGGTAAAGGGACCCTGACCGTTATGTCCAGTTGCGGACGACTCTGGGGTTACGCGCTCATCTCACTCTATAGGCCGAAGGAGCCAGCGTTTGTCTGAAGACAGTTTTTCCAGATCATGTGGCCAGCATGACTAAGCCGCTTCTGGCAAACCAGAGCAGCGCACGGAAACGCCATTTACCTTCCCGCCAGAGTGGTACCTATTTATCTACTTACACTTTTTGGCATGCTTTCAAACTGCTAGGTTAGCAGGAACAGGCACCAAGCAATGGGAGCTCACCCCATCACGGGGATTTGAACCGCCGACCTTTTGATCAGCAAGCCCAAGAGGCTCAGTGGTTTAGACCACAGCGCCACTCACGTCTTTTCCTTAGGACGTCCCTATTTGCACCGCAGAAATGTCGGAGGGTATGAAGTCATGCGAACCCTGAGTCAAGGAGATAGGTAGCTATACATCCTTCAGAAGACACTGGAAGCATCCCTGTATAGTTTTAAAAATGTTAATTTGTGTTTTTATACATGTTAGAAGCTGGCAGAGTGGCTGGAGCAACCCAGTCAGATGGGCGGGGTGTCAATAATAAAATTATTATTATTATTATTATTATTATTATGGATAAGACATCCGTATTTTCATTGGAGAAATGCTGGAGGGTACAGTACCTTGCTGTATCAGACTTTCCTTGCAATAATCTCAACAAACAGCAAGCATTTGGTAGCTTACTGCAAAACTACCTCTTGACCCGGTAATGGGCTAGCCTGTGCTATCTGCTCACCCCTGTTGGCAGTTGCCACAACTAGATGCTTTAGCTGTTGAAAGAGGAGAGCTACACTACTAAAAACTGCCTTGACATTTCCATTCTCTCAACTTCACAGCAGAAAACTGAAATCAGTAACACAGTCAACAAGATTATAAACCACATACACAAATATCTCATTTTTGCACAATAGTTTGAAAATCCAAAAGGCCTCCGGCAACACAAATCTACAGAAAAGTGACTTTATTATTCTCCTGTTTTGCAAGTATTTGGATACAATTAAACAGAAATGAGTGGGACTTTTTTCCAAGTAAACATATTTGTGATCAGGCCACACATGTGAACGACAGACTTACAGTAAGCTTAGTCTTAAATGTGGCATCCTTTGTTAAACTGGGTTTCTATTACAGAAGAGCACATTTAGATGAACTTTATTAATAAGATCAGTTCAGCAAAGGGACAAGCTGCCTAAAGTCAGTTGTAGACTCACTTTCCTTGGACATTTCAGAGAAACTATTTCCGTTTGTCATACTACATTTTCCATCTCTTTCATCTGAATGTTATTGTTGCTAGTATGCTAGAATTGTAAGCATACCTTATGTGAAAGTAGACTGTACTGAACACAGATTTCAGATTAGGTCAAAAGTAGGGTTGCATCACTGATACACCCGTTATATCAGGTGTCAATCTGCATTCCACATCCCTAAAAGGCAGGAGGGAGGCTAATGTTCAGAGATGGATCCTGGAGAAATTTAATGGGTTAGGAGTGGTGATAGGATAAACTCTGGTTGATCAGAGGCAGATTAGGGTGGGTTTGTTTGTAGGAGTTGATCATTCATTAGAGACTGGCAGAAACTGGAGCTTTCGAACAGCTGAGTACTGGGGGAACGAAAGGTTGATTTGCTTCAAAGTGAAATCACTAGGAGGCTTTGTTGTTGTTTAGTTGTTTAGTCGTGTCCGACTCTTCGTGACCCCATGGACCAGAGCACGCCAGGCACTCCTGTCTTCCACTGCCTCCCGCTGTTTGGTCAAACTCATGCTGGTAGCTTCGAGAACACTATCCACCCATCTAGTCCTCTGTCATCCCCTTCTCCTTGTGCCCTCCATCTTTCCCAACGTCAGGGTCTTTTCCAAGGAGTCTTCTCTTCTCATGAGGTGGCCAAAGGATTGGAGCCTCAGCTTCAGGATCTTTCCTTCCAGTGAGCACTCCGGGCTGATTTCCTTCAGAATGGATAGACTAGGAGGCTTAGAATTAGGCAAACTTCCAAACCAACACCACCAGATGTTTCTGGAATAAACAGTAGCTTTTCAGGTGAGAGCGGACAAAACAACCCAGCATACTGGCTATGAGCTGCCTGAAAGACCCAAGAGATCCAGGCGCCCTTGGAGGAAACTGAATTTCTAGATCCATTTCAATCAGGATTCGGGCACAGAAACTGCTCTGGTCACCCTTTATGATGACCTCTGTCAGAAGAGAGAAAAGGGAAATGTGTCATTGCTAATTCACCTCAACTTCTCAGTGGCTTTCGATACCATTGACCAGACTATTCTTCTAAAGTGGCTGTCTGAGTTAGAGGTCCCAGACCTGCTACTTTGATGGCTGCTTCCAGAGGGTGATGGCTGGGGAGTGCTCTTCGGCGTTGTGGAGCCTTCAGTGTGAGGTTCCTCAGGGTTTGATTTTATCCCCTGTGCTGTTTAACATCTACATGAAACTACTGAGTGGGGTCATCCACAGTTTTGAAGTATGTTGTCAGCCAGGGGCATCTTGCCCATAGATGCAAGTGGCGCAGGGTGCCAAGTTCTGCAGGGCGCCAGGGAAGAGGCAGAGGCTGGACACAGCATCTCCCGGCATCAGCTCGCTGTCCTCACCCACCTCCGCCATGCCGTGCCAAAGCAGCGCCATGCCTGGAGTATCTGCCTGACGTGGCCACCAAGGCACGGGTGCCAGGGAAGAGGAGGAGGCTGGGCGCGGCGCCTCCTGACATCAGCTTGCCGCGCCCGGAGCCTTCGCCTCTTCCCCACCAGAGGAGCTGCCCTCCAGTCGCTGCCCGCCTCCTCCAGCCCTGCAAAGCTGCCGGCAGTGTTGTAAAAAGGTCCGCAACTCTGGGAAAGGGGGGCACTCCGGAAGGATCTTTGCACCACGGCACCGGATAGACTTAAGGTGACCCTGTTGTCAGCAACATGCCGACAACACACAGCTCTATTCCTTTACATTTGCAGTTGTGGCAGTGGATGTGCATGTCTTGCTTTAGTAATGGTCTGGATGAGATCCAATAAACAGAAGCTCAGTTCAAGTTGTTGTGCCCATGTTTACCTCGATATCTGTCTACCTTATCGGTTGCGTCGCATAGATTCACCTTTGTTAGAGCCAGATTTAATGTGTTCCCCTCAAATGTGCTGAGCAATAGATTTTCTAACGGTAAAACCTCTGTTTTATGCGCATGTGACAACAAATCAATAGAATCCCTTTATCATATCTTGTTTAATTGTCCTTTATATATTGTTCCCCGATCAAGGATTCTGAGTTCAATCATTTTGGAAACTGTTGCTAAACCACCTGAATTACATCTAGCCTATCTACTCCAGGACATTGACTCTTATAGAACATTACAGGTTGCCAGATTCCTGAATTCAGTTCTTTTATATAAAAGACTTCATGGAATGCTGCATGACTATTAAAAATCTAGTAAACTCTATCCACCATCTTTATATTCAAGGCCACAATATGGTACATCTAGAGATTGTATGTAACGTGAAGGAGATTATGCGTTGAAATATTTTAGTTGATATTTTAGAATGTAAAATGCTATTTTATTTATTGATTGGTTTTACCTTGTGGGCTTATAGCCGAATAAAGTATTATCTATCTATCTATCTGTGCCCATGTCAGCTCACTTGGGTCCCTGATTTATGTCACACCAGAGGTTGAGGGATCTTCGCAGTGTGATGGCTGGAAGGAGACGATCCAGCTGGGGGCTAGCCAGCTGGCCGTTCGGCCCCCGGATGCCGACAACAATAAGATGGAGGTACTGTTAATGGGCAGTTCCCTGGACCAGATGAAGGGGAGGTTGCTTGCTCTTGATGGGGTTAAACTCCCTCTGAAGGACCAGGTATGCAGCTTGGATCCTTTGCTGTTGCTCGAGGCTCAGGTGGCCTCAGTGTTGTGGAGTGTCCTCCATCAGCTTCGGCTAGTGGCCCAGGATAGGGACAATCTGGACAGGAATAGTCTAACTTTCATTGTCTATGGACTGGTAACCTCTAGGTTAGAGTACTACACATGGGGCTGTCTCTGAAGAGGGTTTAGAAACTTCAGCTGGTGCAGAATTCAACAGCCAGGTTGCTCAAAAGGAACTCAAGCTTCAGGCCTGATTTGGTTGGTTGACTAATTTGGTAACTATTCAGAGCTTGCTTAGAGGCTCATGGGAAATGGTGGTGGGTGGGATTTTGCTAGTGGGGTGGGGGTAAGAGAGAGAATGGACCAACTGTGTAAATGTAAAACTACAATGGTATGAACCTACTCAATTCTAGCAAAAGAAAGTATACCATCCAAAAGTCCTCCGGTCCAAAATGTAAGCTTTTTATATTCTGCCATATCCTGTACAGTGGTAACTCGCAAGACGAATGGCTCACAAGACAAAAAACTCACTAGACGAAAGGGTTTTTTGTTTTTTGAGCTGCTTCGCAAGACGATTTTCCCTATGGGCTTGCTTCGCAAGACGGAAACGTCTTGCAAGTTTGTTTCCTTTTTCTTAACACCGTTAATACAGTTGCGACTTGACTTCGAGGAGCAACTCATAGAACGTGGTGTGGTAGCCTTTTTTGAGGTTTTTAAAGACTTTGGTGATTTTTGAAGCTTTTCCAAAACTTTCCCAACACCGTGCTTCGCAAGACGAAAAAAATCGCAAGACGACAAAACTTGCGGAACGAATTAATTTCGTCTTGCGAGGCACAACTGTACTAGGAAAGGGTTCTAAGTGACATAACTAGCAGGATGCAGGAATGCTGAAATGGAATGCAAAGAGCTTGAACAAAAATAAGAATAAAACCTGGCTGTAAAAACAGTTTGATGTAGGAATGATTAAACGTGTCAGTTAAATCCTCTACCCCACTGCCAGTATGGTGCAAAAGTAAATCTGTTGTCTGATGTTTTGCTTTTTAAGTTCAAGAATCTCTGAAACCAATCCTTCTGTGGATGGCAGGAGCCAAGACTGGTAAATGAGCCTTGTTGTTGTTGTTTAGTCATTTAGTCGTGTCCGACTCTTCATGCCCCCCTGGACCAGAGCATGCCAGGCACTCCTGTCTTCCACTGCCTCCCGCAGTTTGGTCAAACTCATGCTGGTAGCTTCGAGAACACTTTCCAACCATCTGTCCTCTGCCGTCCCCTTCTCCTTGTGCCGTCAATCTTTCCCAACATCAGGGTCTTTTCCAGGGAGTCTTCCCTTCTCATGAGGTGGCCAAAGTATTGAAGCCTCAGCTTCAGGATCTGTCAATCCAGTGAGTAAAGGTAAAGGTAAAGGTACCCCTGCCCGTACGGGCCAGTCTTGACAGACTCTGGGGTTGTGCGCCCATCTCACTCAAGAGGCCGGGGGCCAGCGCTGTCCGGAGACACTTCCGGGTCACGTGGCCAGCGTGACAAAGCTGCATCTGGTGAGCCAGCGCAGCACACGGAACACCGTTAACCTTCCCGCTATAAAGTGGTACCTATTTATCTACTTGCACTTAAGAGTGCTTTCGAACTGCTAGGTTGGCAGGTGCTGGGACCGAGCAGCGGGAGCGCACCCCGCCATGGGGATTCGAACCGCCAACCTTTCAATCGGCAAGCCCTAGGCGCTGAGGCTTTTACCCACAGCGCCACCCACGTCTCACAATCCAGTGAGTACTCAGGGCTGATTTCCTTCAGAATGGATCGGTTTGATCTTCTTGCAGTCCATGGGACTCTCAAGAGTCTCCTCCAGCACCATAATTCAAAAGCATCAATTCTTCAGTGATCAGCCTTCTTTATGGTCCAGCTCTCACTTCCATACATCACTCCTGGGGAAACCATAGCTTTGACTATACGGACCTTTAACTATACAGACCAATCCTTCTGTGGGCAGAGCAGGGGCCAAGATTGGTAGACGAGCCTATCCTTACCTTATTCAGCAGCAAGGGATTAGGATTGTTCTCTAAACTATAAATTAACAAGTCCAATCAACAAGTCCCAAAAACTGCAATATGGAGACAGTAAAAATACTGTCCTTCTGAGTTTGTTGCAAGAATTATACAGCAAGATAATGTATGTGAGGTCAGTTTTAGTTCCATCCTCAAATGTACGTTGCTGTGTTTTCTCTCCACAACCCGATGCATTTTCTACTTTCTCTGCTGATAATTCTGCCTTTGCTACCGAGCACATTTCTTAGTCCTCCTGGAGAATTCAGCTTCCAACCTGAAGCCTTTTCCCTCTTGCCGAATAATCTCGCCACTTAAAGTTCAAGGACTCTTTGTTAACAAATATTGCCAAGCCATGCATTAGAGTTTTCAAAATAGAAAAATTACAAAGAGGGCGTCCTTCACATTCAGCAAGCAAGAAAGCAATTCAACAAGCGATACCAAACAATGTAGATAACCTAAGAATGAGAACATCCCATAAACAAGCAGAACCATGAAAGTGAAAGGTGGAGGGAAGACTATATGTAAACACCATGACTTAAAACCTGATCCATTGCCTGTTTACTCAGAAGTAAGTCCCTGTAAGTTCAATGCAACATACACCCAGGAAGTACTTTATATTGAGGACTGCAACACTGTGAACCGGGGCTCTTAGACTTAACTCATTTCTTTCAGGGGAGAAATGGGGAGATATATGTCAGGATTTGTGTGTGTGTGTGTTTATACTCTTATTGACAGCGACAGCCTCATTGTTCCCACAACTAGAGCATGGGTAGAAACCATTTTGCCCGCAAACTGGCTCAAACGCTGCTTTCTAGCTAACGCAGCGTTTTTCACCATCTGTTCTTGGAAAAACCATTTCCTAACATAGTTCGCACACCTTTCTGCTCTGAATTTTGGCTGCCGGTGCAGATTCCTGTTCCAGTTTCTGTCACAAAATGCTCAGTGTTCATTTGCGTCTTAACTTCGCCATGTGGTTTGTGTTAGTGAAAATGGGATTTTCAGGTTTTACCTAGCCAGCAGAGCAGCCTACATTCCTGGTGGGGATGGAGTCGTCAAGTCTACATATGGGAGAGGCCTTTCCAGAACACACACTATAGCTATTATTTACACATTGCACTACACAACAGCGATCTTTCAAGTGCTTGTTTGTTTTTAAAAGGTTATCTTTCCCACTCAAAGTTATTGGGCCCAGTCCATATTAATTTTAATTATGTGCTAAGATAATTGTGAATAATCTATAAAAAATGTTAACATTGCCAAGGATTCACTTGTAGGCAGCTTTGTTTATATTTATATTTATATTTTGAAAGGTAAGTTACAGTACACCTTCTGCAACATTAGAAAGGCAAGTTTCAATTCCATAGTGCTATACATATGATTACATATCACACACAAATCATTTTGCTTTCTTGGGAAAAAATGAATGTAATTATTTTTCACAGCGTAATCCTAGACATGTCTTTGTTGTTGTTGTTTAGTCGTTTAGTCGTGTCCGACTCTTCGTGACCCCATGGACCAGAGCACGCCAGGCACTCCTGTCTTCCACTGCCTCCCGCAGTTTGGTCAAACTCATGCTGGTAGCTTCGAGAACAACATCCAACCATCTCGGCCTCTGTCGTCCCCTTCTCCTTGTGCCCTCCATCTTTCCAACATCAGGGTCTTATATGCATGTTGTCTTTGTCCATGGAGTTTTCTTGGCAGGGATACTGGAGTGGCTTGCCGGTTCCTCCTCCAGGTGGATCACGTGTGGTCAAAACTCTCCACTATGACCTGTTCATCTTGGGTGCCCTGCTCGGCATAGTTCATAGCTTCTCTGAGTTATTCAAGCCCCTTCGCCACGGCAAGGCAGTGATCCACGAAGGGGAGACATGTCTACTCAGAAACAAGTTCCACTGTTTAGTTGTGCTTACTCCCAGGAAAGTGTGTATAGGATTGCAGCCCAGAAGGGCTGTCATATATCTGACAGTTTCATTCTTTTCAATAGAGATGGGAAGAAATCTGGATGAACTATGAATTCCAACAATTATTGGTAAAAAAATCCTAGTAAATGGAAGCTCCAGATCTGGATAGGATTATAGGATTATGATAGAACATAGGATTATGTTATCTTCCTCTATCAGGGGAAGATAACATAAGAATCCTTGTAATTGTATATGATATATAATGGGGGGAATTTGAATTTGAATTCTTTTCATTATATTTTGAGCTCATGATTGAATTAGAAGATGAGGATTGTATTCAATACAGCTATTTCATGTAGCCATTTTACTACAAACATGGAAAAGAATGATAAATTCTTGTATGGTTATTTAAGTCCAGGTTAAACTATAGTGTTTGACCAAACTGCGGGAGGCAGTGGAGGACAGAAGTGCCTGGCATGCTCTGGTCCATGGGGTCACGAAAAGTCGGACACGACTAAACGACTAAACAACAACATAAACTATAGTGGGTGCTGTTTTTTCAAAACCCCTCAGTATAATTTAACCTGGACTTGAACACTCTCCCTGCTTGTGATTCTGAGCAATTGATATTTAAAGGCATCCTGGTTCTGCTGCTGGCAGTAGTAAATAGCCATCATAGTCACCGATAGCATTATCCTCCCCCCCCCCCAATTTCTAACCCCCTTTTAAAGCCATCCACTATATCGTGTGTTAGCAAATTCTGTTGTTTAATTATGGCACTGTGTGACAAACTGTTATGTACTGAGTTGAATAGGATCCAAAATGCAGCAGTCTGATTGGTCCTAGAACAATAGGATTCAGAATGCAGCAGTCTGATTGGTCTTAGAGCAATAGGACCCAGAATGCAACAGTCTGATTGGTCCACAGGAGCCACCCAATCCAGCTCCAGGTGGAAGTGAATCCGCAACCTGATTGGCCTACAGGAGGATCCCAGAATTAGCCAATCATGTGGGGCCCATTGTGTAAATAATGTATATAAAGCAGACATTCACGGGGAACTTCCATTCCTCCTCACCACTATGAGCTGAATAAAGAGTATGAAATCCACTCTCGACTCCGAGTATATTTCACGAGCTATCTCCTTTTGTCTGTCCTGAATGTTCCAACATTCAGTATTGGATATTATAGTCTTATGAGAGTAGCTCCCCTCTGTTTGCTTCCTACAGACCATGCATAAACTTATACCTAATCTTAACTAGGCAGTTGCTAAGCAAGTAGCCCATTTTGAGGCCCACTCCTGCTATTTTGCATGGAAAGCTTGAATGCAAAGCCTCTGTTCATAAAAGCAAGGTGACAACTTATTTATCCTCAGCAGAATTAAGCTGCAAGCCTTGTTTATGAATGTACCACACCAGGCTATCGAATCCTCACCTAATATTTGCATTTGTTTTGGGGGGGAAATAAAAAAAATGAACCAAGTGGGGGCTTATTTAGTTCAATTTTCATTTGTTACAGTATAAACGCAAAGAGCTATGAATGGATACGCAATCTCTATCAAATTACTGAATGGAAGAGAAGATATTACTGGTTATACTATTCCAGAAACACAAAGAACACACCATTTTGGTTATTTAAAAGAAATAGATGTCAGTCTTTTGATGTCTGTGATAGCAACAGCTAGGCAAAAAGGCCTTGCTAGCAACTGGAACTCTTCAGTGCCTATTGAGACGATGCAAGGATATAATGTGTCTAGGATACAGCACTTCTCAGCTTACATTTAAAAGGAATAGGGAAGGAAAGTCGCCAAATAGAATTTTTTAAACATTGGGAGTTTATCAATCATTCAGTACTAAGTTATGAGACAATGTTCATCTTTATACTTTGTAGTATATATCTTTATGCTTTGCAGAGAGCCTTCTCGGTAGTGACACCCTACCTGCGGAACACCTTCCCATCAGATGTCAACTACAGTCATACCTCGGGTTAAATATGCTTCAGGTTGAGCGTTTTCAGGTTACGCTCCGCGGTGACCTGGAAGTAACAGAACGCGTTGCAGACGCTCAAAATGACATCACGCGCTTCGCGGAAGTGGCGAAATGCAGACATGCAGTCGTGTGTTACGTTTTGCCCAGGATGCAAACGGGGCTCCGGAACGGATCCCGTTCGCATCCAGAGGTACTACTGTATCTGATTTTTAGAAGACATCTGAAGGCAGCCCTGTTTAAGGAAGTTTTTAATGTTTGATGTTTTATTGTATTTTTAATATTCTGTTGAGAGCTGCCTAGAGTGGGTGGGGAAACACAGCCAGATGGGTGGGGAATAATTTTATAATAATAATAATAATAATAATAATAATAATAATAATAATAATAATTTGTAGCCCCAGGAGAAGGCATGGCGCCCCCAGAGTTCCAAGACTCACTCAGAATGGTGGTTACCTATTTTGGCCTGGCTATTTACACATATTAAAAGACGCCTGCTTCTTGGGAGAAGGGCAATGACAGGCCTAGACAGCATCTTGAGAAGTAGAGGCGTCACCTTGCCAACAAAGGTCCGTATGGTTAAAGCCATGGTTTTCCCAGTAGTGATGTATGGAAGTGAGAGCTAGACCATAAAGAAGGCTGATCGCCGAAGAATTGATGCTTTTGAATTATGGTGCTGGAGAAGACTCTTGAGAGTCCCATGGACTGCAAGAAGATCAAACGCATCCATTCTTAAGGAAATCAGCCCTGAGTGCTCACTGGAAGGACAGATCGTGAAGCTGAGGCTCCAGTACTTTGGCCACCTCATGAGAAGAGAAGACTCCCTGGAGAAGACACTGATGCTGGGAAAGATGGAGGGCACAAGGAGAAGGGGGCAACAGAGGACGAGATGGTTGGATAGTGTTTTCGAGGTTACCAGCATGAGTTTGACCAAACTGCGGGAAGTAGTGGAGGACAGAGGTGCCTGGCGTGCTCTGGTCCATGGGGTCACGAAGAATCGGACACGACTAAACAACAACAACAAATTTACACATATAAATAACACGGCTCAAATTCTTGCCAGCTAGAAGATGAACATCATCTGAGTGTCTGCACGAGTGGCGAAACCCAGAAGTAACAAGCTCCATTACTTCCGGGTTGCCGCAGAGCAACCCGAAAGCGCTCAACCTAAAGCACATTCAACCCGAGGTATGACTGTACTCGATTCTGACCAAACTAAGCATCCCCGAGCATCAGCACGACACTGCGCACACACGCCATTTGAATGGCAATGTCCATCAACTTTGGGGGCCCCTGGCCACCTCAAAAATTTTATTGGGGGGCTGAGGGAACATCAGCCACAGGAGTTGCTTCCTATCATATCGCTTTGTACTCTCTCTTTCCTGTCACCCTTGTGACATAGACTCAGGAACAACAGTCTATGAGGATCGCCTTCATGCTGCTCTTTCTGAGAAGTAACCACGAGGAAAGATGCCTTCCATCCTCTGCCCTACTGGTGGAAAAGGGCTTCATTACTGGTGTCTCTCCCCCCATCCCCTTTTTGGAGGAAAAAATATTTTATTTATGATTTCCAGTTTTATACATGTCAATAATTTCACAGTCATTTCAACATTTCAAACCTTGACTTCCTTCCCCCTCTTTCTGCTGTTCCTTAAATTTATTTTTAATATTTTCTGCATATCCAAATTTACTTAATTTACTCATTTATTCATCTACTTTAAACATATATTCTTATTAAACTGCAGGTTATTGCAATAATCTTGCCAATATTCTTATCTGTTTACAGTTACCATTTCCATTCTTTTATATAAAAAAAGTTTGTTATCTTGATTTCTTATCTTTCTGGTAAGTTTCACCATTCCTGCATATTCCATAAGTTTTTGTGGTGTGTCTGATATTTCTGCAGTTCCCTTCTTTGGCCACAGCAGGGCGGCTTTGCAGGTACAGGGTTGATTTTGTGGAGACATTATGGAATCCTTTGATATGCGTGAGGATTTTAAATAAGGATTGCAATCTCAAAAGATGGTTCAGATGCCTGAAATGTGTGGTTCTTTTGTCAACAGAACAGTTTCCTAACATGTGTTGAGGTTCCCTCCTCTTGGCTGTTTCTCTTCATACACTCGATCTGACATCAGCCCATGCACTTCTACTGACAGACTCATAAAGTGGTGTCTCAAATTTCAGTACATGTAGTTAACTCCACAAGAAAACAATTTTTTTCTACTCATTAGATTCATGTGCGTGAAGAACACAGTCATCTCTGCAACAACTTTGCTGTCCTCTCCATGTGTCTGATTTGCCTACCAAAACTTATCCATGGGTAGGCAACCTAAGGCCCTGGGGCCAGATCCGGCCCAATTGCCTTCTCAATCCAGCCCACGGACGGTCCGGTAATCAGCATGTTTTTACATGAGAAGAATGTGTCCTTTTATTTAAAATGCATCTCTGGGTTATTTGTGGGGCATAGGAATTCGTTCATTTCCCTGCAAAAAAATATAGTCTGACCCCCCCCCCCCAAGGTCTGAGGGACAGTGGACCAGCCCCCTGCTGAAAAAGTTTGCTGACCCTTGGGCTTATGCCAAAACAAACTGACTAGTCTTTGTTGTGCTTGTTGCAACAGATTAATATGGCTACCCTTCTAGGAACTGGATATCAACTCTGAAACCTGGGTTTGCAGCTGAGTCATGTCTGAAAAGGTCCTTGGTATAAGAGAAGACTGAGGGATGAAAGCAACTGAGGGGAGGCCATTTTGAATGGAGGAATGTTTGTTTAAATACCCTCTTCTCTCCCTGCAAAGCCTAGTTTCTTGCACTTGTGAGGGGAAATTTTTATTGGGTGGGGGGAAAATAACCCAATAGTATATTTAATGTCAAGGGATGTGGGTGGTGCTGTGGGTTAAACCACAGAGCCTAGGACTTGCTGATCAGAAGGTCGGCGGTTCGAATCCCCGCGACGGGGTGAGCTCCCGTTGCTCAGTCCCAGCTCCTGCCAACCTAGCAGTTCGAAAGCATGTCAAAGTGCAAGTAGATAAATAGGTACCACTCCAGCGGGAAGGTAAATGGTGTTTCTGTGCACTGCTCAAGAAGTGGCTTAGTCATGCTGGCTACATGACCCGGAAGCTGTACGCCGGCTCCCTTGGCCAATAAAGCAAGATGAGCGCTGCAACCCCAGAGTCGGCCACGACTGGACCTAATGGTCAGGGGTCCCTTTACCTTTACCTGTATTTAATGTCATTTGGTATGAAAGTACCAAGCATACAGGAAAGTACTTTAAAGTTTACATAAGAGAGGATTATTCTATTTAAATCATGAGTGCATCATTTGCCAAAGTTAAAATTAGAATACTGTTTGTATATCAATTTTTCATTAGAAATGACTGTAAAGATCTATTACCTGCAGTATTATAAATTTACACTGTAAATCAATATGCTGGCCATATGGATGTCAGGAAGAAACGTATGCATATTATCTCCGCCGAGAAGAACTTCATCAAATGTGAACTAAGGATCAAAATATTCAAATCGCCTTCTTTGTGGATAGTTCATAAATAATCTAGTAATATGTAATCTGCTCAGCATTGCTCAACTCTACGCAATGCTCTCTTGCTGAGTCTTCAGCTGATTTTCCAACTTTGCTTTCATCTCTCTGTTCTATATGTTACACACACAAAAATGAGACAAACAATCCCTACTGCCTCTCATATCGACAAATGTTACCAAATGTAGTTGATTATCTTCTCCCCTTTATCACACGTTACTAATAAATTGAGCTGAAAGCCAACTTGCCATGAATTACCCATGGTGGTGGTGGCTGTGAAATAAACCCATTTTGCCACACATATTAAAAATGTGCCTGTCAGAGCTGCCCCAGGTCCCAGCTCACAGAGGACCAACGCCAGTCCGTTGTTATATTAAATAGTCTTTATTGAAGTTCAGTTTCTCATTTACAGCCACGGCGCGCAGCTCTACGTCTTAAACCCTAGACCGCCGAAGCTCCGTCTGAGTCACCTCCCCCCAGACACCAGTTTAAGACCCTAGCCCTGCTCCACCTCTTTCTCTGCTCCCTCTTCCTCTGGGTCCGCCTGTCCGCTGGGGTTTTCCCCTTTCTAGACTCTTCTGACGCTGACTCCCCCGAGTCTTCCCCCTCCCTCCGGCGGGCTTTAGGACCTGGTTCCCAATCCGGGCTTTCTGCTGTCCCGCGCGCCTGTACATTTGAACTTGGCGCGCGCGCCCAGCCTGCCACCTTCCTTCTGACCGTTATACTGCTCCTGTCGCTGCTTGCCGGAGGAGACGCTGACTCTGACCTATGGGACTCTTCCCCCCCACTACGCTCCGGTGGGGAAGCTGGCCCTGATTTCCAGCTACTGCTCTGGGAGTCTCCGCTGGCCCCCTGCTTCTGGTGTGTCCCCCCTTGGGACCCCCCTTGCCCTGGCCATCGGTGCCCCCTTCTGGGAATCTTCTGATTCACTGGAGAGGCTCATGGAATCTCTCGGGTCACTGTCATTCTGCCCTCCACTGCCCTCAGATTCTTCCCCTTCGCTCTCCATTTCCTCTCTCCCCTGCGCCTCTGCTCCTGAGCCCCCGACAGTGCCATTTACTTTAATTCGTAGCTACATTTTTGAGTGTGCAAAACCTGGACCACTGTGTCCTTTGCAGATTTGAAAAGACGACGAGGTAGTGAGCCTGTTTACTAACTGGAAATCCTCAACCTTTGAAGAATCAACCTTGTGTTGCCCTTATACGATACAACAGCAGTTTATAATCCTGAACATTAAACCTACACGTAACACCTTACTGGAACGCAGTCTGTCTAAATGGTAAATTGAACCTTGTCCTCCTTCGAAATTGCTTGCTATATGGGGCAAGGTTCCTCCGTCTACTCTGTTCAGGCAGCACCCACCATAGTGCCAAGCCCTTAACACAGCTTTTAACAGGTTCACAGAACGGGACAGTGTCACATCAAGGTTCAGTAAGGAAGAGCAAAGAGTTTTTTGGGGGTGGGGAATGAAAGTGTCACGTGCATTTTACATCAAATTGGGGGAATAGCTGTGCATTTTAACAGCTTTTGCTGTGGTTACTTTTCTTCTCTCTGCCAAGGCAATAATAATAATACTTAATGTTTTCGTATAGTGCTTTCAACAGTTCAAAGTGTGTCACAGGTATTATTTAGCTGTCATTCATACAAAGAAAAAAGCCCTGTAAGTCAGTATCATTAATTCCCACATTAGAGATTTGAGAGGCAGGAGAAAAGTGAGGCTGAGAGAGCGTTGACTTGCCAGAAGTCATTTAGTGAGTTCATGCCAGGGCCTTCCTGGTGCATAGCTTGGTCTCTTTGCCACAACAGTATACAATTATCCTGAAGGATAAATCACATGTTGCCTGAAGCACAGTGAGGGGGGCACCTCTGCTACTTTCATACCTGTGGAATAGGATGACACAACTTCAGGCTTGTGTGGCGTGCTTTCTTGATTTTTATTATTATTATAAAAGACACACACACCTAAAATATCTCTCTCTCTCTCTCTCTCTCTCTCTCTCTCTCTCTCACACACACACACACACACACACACACACAAAACATTCAGAAAGCAAAGAGGACTTATCGGTGCAAGGCATAACCAGTGCTTTTTTTCTAAAAAAAATATGTTTAGGGGTACTCCCATTTTGACTTAAGAAAACCACCATTTTATACTTCAAATTGGAAAAAATCAATACAGTACAGTGGTACCCCGGGTTAAGAACTTAATTTGTTCTGGAGGTCCGTACTTAACCTGAAACTGTTCTTAACCTGAAGCACCACTTTAGCTAATGGAGCCTCCCGTTGCTGCCACGCCGCCGGAGCACAATTTCTGTTCTCATCCTGAAGCAAAGTTCTTAACCCGAGGTTCTATTTCTGGGTTAGCGGAGTCTGTAACCTGAAGCGTCTGTAACCCGAGGTACCACTGTAAATGAACATTGGGGCTAGCAATGGAACTGACGATTCACTGTGCTAGAGAAGAAACTATTATTATTATTATTTTAAAAAAAGTTTCTTCTCCCATTAGATTCACAAAATGTTTAGGGGTATGCGTCCCCCTGCATCCCCCCCAGAAAAAAAAAAGCATGGGGAACAAAGATTAATTAATCTTTGTTCAGTGATCCTAAGTAAGCACTATTGTCTAAGAAGATGATATTTCCTGGGTCAGGCCACTTTGCAGTAGGTCTGTCTGCTACAGTTCCAGAAACCACGAGGCACCAGGTCATCTTCTGGAAATTGACAAGTACTCCTTGAATAAATAGCAGTCTGCTACAGATGACACCCAGTAGTGATGTATGGAAGTGAGAGCTGGACCATAAAGAAGGCTGATCACCGAAGAATTGATGCTTTTGAATTATGGTGCTGGAGAAGACTCTTGAGAGTCCCATGGACTGCAAGAAGATCAAACGCATCCATTCTTAAGGAAATCAGCCCTGAGTGCTCACTGGAAGGACAGATCGTGAAGCTGAGGCTCCAGTACTTTGGCCACCTCATGAGAAGAGAAGACTCCCTGGAGAAGACACTGATGCTGGGAAAGATGGAGGGCACAAGGAGAAGGGGGCGACAGAGGACGAGATGGTTGGATAGTGTTTTCGAGGTTACCAGCATGAGTTTGACCAAACTGCGGGAGGTAGTGGAGGACAGAGGTGCCTGGCGTGCTCTGGTCCATGGGGTCACGCAGAGTCGGACACGACTAAACGACTAAACAACAACACAGATGACACATCAAAAGGCCCATCTACGCAAGTACCTGGTTTTCCACAGTATCTAACACAACACTTCTGGGAAGCCCGCAAGCTCAGCCCCTGTAGATCTTGGAAAGCGTTGAGCGGAAAAGCTAAGAGCCCTGCCCATTTGAGTAACTTGTTACTGCTTTGGAATGATGAGATGGATCACACCAAACTACATTCTTGCTAACTGTCATGTTTTTATTGATTTACAGGTTTAATTATAGTGATGTCTAACAAACAATAAAGAGAGACCCATTGTGAATGGCTACCATCTCAATAATAATAATAATAATTTTTTATTTATATCCCACCCTCCCCAGCCGAAGCCGGGCTAAGGGCAGCTAACAACAATAAAATAGTACAACATTCTAAAATCATTTCATTATAGAATTAATTCAAATCAAATTGATGGCAACCATTAGGCTAAAGTTCTGTGAAGATTGCCAAAGGAGGGAGTCAGGCTGTGCCCTGAACAAAGGCCTGGTGGAACATCTCTGTCTTGCAGGCCCTGGGGAAAGATGTCAAATCCCGCAGGGCCCTAGTCTCTTGTGACAGAGCGTTCCACCAGATTGGAGCTACAGCCGAAAAAGCCCTGGCTCTGGCCTGCCTAACTCTCTGTGGCTTGGGACCTTCAAGATGTTTTTGTTTGAAGACTGTAAGTTCCTCTGTGGGACATACCAGGAGAGGCGGTCCCGTAGCTACGAGGGTCCTAGACCAAATGCAGTATAATAATAAAAAATTGTGAGGAAACTGGTGGAAACGTGAAAAACAGCAGTGCATTCTCAAAGCTGAATTGAATTCAATGCATTTTTCCCGCAGAAGAGTTCAGCTGACCTTTATCTACATACAAACCTTCAGCTATGTGTTTTCAGAATTCAGAGCAATTTTATTCAGAACATTATTACAAGAATGATCACCACACCTTTCTGAAATGAGTGAACTCAACATTCAGTGAGAGATGTTTGCTTTAAAAATCAAAGCCAGCATCTTGGATTGAACCCAGTAGCTAACTGGTAACCAGTGTAGTGGATACAAGATTGGGATAGTGGGTGGTTTTACTCAAGAGTAGACACATATAACTCAATGAACATGATTAAGTTAAGCCCATTAATTTTAACAGATCTACTCTGAGTAAAACCTAGTTAGTCCTTTGGCAATCCTCACAGAACTTCTAGCCCAATGGTTGCCATTAATTTGATTGGAATAAATTTTATAATGAAATGATTTTAGAATGTTTTATCATTTTACTGTTGTTAGCCGCTCTGAGCCCGGCTTCGGCTGGGGGGGGCGGGATATACCCTAAATATTATTATTATTATTATTATTATTATTATTATTATTATTACCACCCAACTCATCTGCCCTCATCTGGCTCTTTCCTAAATTCCAACGGTAGCATTTTGGACCAGCTAAAATTTTTGAACAATCTTCAAGACCAGCCCAATGTAGCACACTGAACAAATGTTAGTAGATGACAACTCCCGTTAGCCCCACCAGCATGGCTAGTGGTCAGTATTGATGGGTACTGTTATTCATGTATTAAAATATGTCTTTAAAAACCCTTCCTCAAAACAGATACAGTGGTGCCCCGCAAGACGAATGCCTCGCAAGACGAAAAACTCGCTAGACGAAAGGGTTTTCCGTTTTTTGAGTCGTTCCGCAAGACGAATTTCCCTATGGGCTTGCTTCACAAGACGAAACGTCTTGCGAGTTCTTGTGAGTTTGTTTCCTTTTTCTTAAAGCCGCTAAGCCGTTAATAGCCGCTAAGCCGCTAATAGCCGTGCTTCGCAAGACGAAAAAACCGCAAGACGAAGAGACTCGCGGAATGGATTAATTTCGTCTTGCGAGGCACCACTGTACCAGGATAGAGTATAAAAACAAAAAACAAAACATTCAACTAAATCCTAAAATAAAGAATATGTATTATCAATTGGTGAGGTGCATCTGCTGCCTTTATTATACAGCTTCTGGTGAATGCTGAAATTCACCTCTTTACCCTGCTTTTGGCACTTGAGATGTATGTTTTTAGATAACTATGCCATGAATGACTGAGGCTAGGTCTGATTTCTCCAGGTAAGTTGGCTTAGCAGGCAAAATTGGTAGAAAGCACTCCCAGCCACCAGCCCTAACTAAGCATCATTAGGATATCCAACAGTCAGAAGCTTCCATGAACTGTGACCCCAGGATCGTCAGCTCCTCCAACCTCTCAAGACCCCTGCCCAAAGGACAATAGAGCCCCACCGCCATGGCCATCCCTGGCCCCATTAGATCAGGGACTCCTGAGTCCAGGACTTCTGGGTCAGGACACTTGGAATCCATGCCCACAACTTCATTCCATGGATCAGCATCTCCCGGTCAACCCATCAGTGCAGGTAGTGCACCCAAAGGGACTAATAGGAACAAGAGTACTAGGTGCCGAGCCAAACTGTTGTTAAGCAAGGAGGTGGAGCTTAGGGGGATGGAGGCAGGGACTCCTAACGGCTTAGTTCACCTACAGCCTTTGTTATCATTGCTGCCTTATGGACTCTGTGCCAAGGCCAGAGCAGAACCAACAGTATACAATGGTACCTCAGGTTACATGCGCTTCAGGTTACAGACTCCGCTAACCCAGAAATATTACCTCGGGTTAAGAACTTTGCTTCAGGATGATAACAGAAATCGCGTGGCGGCGATGCGGCAGCAGCAGGAGGTCCCATTAGCTAAAGTGGTGCTTCAGGTTAAGGACAGTTTCAGGTTAAGTATGGACCTCCGGAACAAATTAAGTACTTAACCTGAGGTACCACTGTATATAGCGTGTCTGGAGCAAGCTTCAATTTGCTTCCCTGCCTCTAATCCAGAGCTACCCACAACTTGATAGTTTTGTGTTAGATCTGTTTCTTGATGTGTCGTTATGTGTTGTTTTTAGAGGGGGGAAATGGGGAAGGTTCAGTAGTGAAAGCATACATGAAGGGCTTGTAGGATGTAATTTTTACCCTCCCCAGCTGCCACTACACATTCCGTGAGCCACTGCCCCCCACAGCAGGCTGTGTGTTTCACAACTGTGTGAAGGGGCTTTACATACATATATATGTCCGTATAGATAAAGCTATGGTTTTCCCAGTGGTGATGTATGGAAGTGAGAGCTGGACCATAAAGAAGGCTGATTGCTGAAGAATTGATGCTTTTGAATTATGGTGCTGGAGGAGACTCTTGAGAGTCCCATGGACTGCAAGAAGATCAAACCTCTCCATTCTGAAGGAAATCAGCCCTGAGTGCTCACTGGAAGGACAGATCCTGAAGCTGAGGCTCCAATACTTGGGCCACCTCATGAGAAGAGAAGACTCTCTGGAAAAGACCCTCATGTTGGGAAAGATGTAGGGCAGAAGGAGAAGAGGACGAGATGGTTGGACAATGTTCTCGAAGCTACCAGCATGAGTTTGACCAAACTGCGGGAGGCAGTGGAAGACAGGAGTGCCTGGTGTGCTCTGGTCCATGGGGTCACAAAGAGTCAGACACGACTAAACGACTAAACAACAACAACAAAATATGTGCATAGATAGGGGTATCTTGAACCAATCAGGATATCTCCTTTCGGGTGAAGACTCTCACATGCGTGTCAACACATATGTAGGACCCTTTCATATGGCTGCCAGACATATGGCCTGTGAGTGGCAGTTGGCCAATATATACATTTGCAAGACATAGGGCTCTTTCAATTATTAAGGGAGTGGGGAGGATTTGAGTGAATATTGAAATATTGAAAAAAATCAGGTTTAATGTGATGTCGTTAGAACATCCATTTCCCAGTCAAATGTGAATGAAGAGCAGCTTAATTGTCTCAGTTGCACTCTCTCCTGAGTGTCAAGCATGAACATTAGCAACTCTACATTCCTTCTGTTTCATCTCCCTAAGAGCTAAAGGCATTTGGTTTGTTCTCTGGATTACACAATACCAAAGAGTGGCCTTGCAGAAAGTAGGATTATATTCTATTATATCACTTCCATATTTGAGGAAGTGGTTGATAATTGCATTTCAGAGTCTTCACCACAACCTCTCCAAGCTTCTTCTAAAGAGAGGAGAGATGCTTTTAAATAATTTAGACATCCAGCCACCCGAAAGCAATTCAAGGTCTTCATAGTGTGGTTATTCTGCTGCTTCCCCAAGCAGGATCAAACTTACCTTGCTTACAACTTGCGGTGGCAACAATACTGTTCTTGCTGTATATTAAATCTAGGGCAACTTTTAAAAAAGTAATAGTAACAATTTGCATTTGCATTTGTTTCAAAGCTTTCAATAAGCACAGGATACATTAGCTATTTAAGGTCAAAACTTCCCCCTACAACATTGCCTGACTCCTATGTCTTTGACCCTACAGTGGTGCCTCACAAGACGAAATTAATTCGTTCCGCGAGTTTTGTCGTCTTGCGATTTTTTTCGTCTTGCGATTTTTTTCGTCTTGCGAAGCACGGTGTCGGGAAAGTTTTGGAAAAGCTTCAAAAATCACCAAAGTCTTTAAAAACCTCAAAAAAGGCTACCACACCGCGTTCTATGAGTTGCTTCTCGAAGTCAAGTCGCAACTGTATTAACGGTGTTAAGAAAAAGGAAACAAACTTGCAAGACGTTTCCGTCTTGCAAAACAAGCCCATAGGGAAAATCGTCTTGTGAAGCAGCTCAAAAAACAAAAAACCCTTTTGTCTAGCAAGTTTTTTGTCTTGCGAGGCATTCGTCTTGCGAGGTACCACTGTATTAGATTACCAAAACTTCAAATTTTGCCCATCTGTGGCTTTCATGACAAATGTTCATATAATTTTCTTATTCTCCATTTTTCCATGTGCTTCATCATGTTCACATTCTCTCAATGACCTAGTGATCTGCTTAGCACTGGGGATCCAGCTGTCTCACATCTGTCACCACCTGTCAACTCAGGACAGAGGTACGGGATCCCCACTGCTTACAGTGCCCCTCTTGAGATTAGGGGAACATCCGTCTGATTCCAAGTCCCCTCGACAAAAATTTCCCACTCTTTAAATACCTGCTCTTCTTGCTCACTTATTCTAATTGTTAGACCTGCTAACTCTGCATATTCTATCATCTTCAGTTGCCAGTCTTCCTTACTAGGGACCTCACTCATCCTCCATTTTTGGGCAAACAAAATCAAAGCCGCTGTTGTAGCATACATAAATAAGTTTTTCTAACACCTGGGTACCGTCTTCTGAACCATTCCTAACAGGAATGCCTCTCATTATATATCATCTCATTATATATCATCTCATTATATATCATTATATATCATTTCCCAATTATATATCATTTCATTATATATCATTTCCCAATATCCTTTAACTTTTTTTGCATGCCCAGCTGTTTCCTAATATTTCCAGCTGGAAAAGTTTCTGACAATTTTTCTTCTGGTATTGCCTTAAGTTCTGCTTCTTTGCAATTGGGATTTGCTTTCTAGTGCTTTTATTTGTTTGGTGGAAAAGAAGCAAAATGACATAAGGAAAAAGTAAAAGGGGGAAAAAAGGAGATATACCAGAAACCCGAAAAGCTTCATATTGGCAATGTGTTCTTGGACTTAGCATTTTTGGGGTACGGCTTCATTTTTTATTCGTTTGAGTGGCTTTGCTGTTTCTCGTGTATTCTCTTTATTTCAGGTTGGTTCGCTTCTTTATCCGATCCCAGTGATTTTCCTCATCATTTTGCTTCATTTTCTGCTTCTTTGCAACTGATTTTTTTTGGGGGGGGCATTCTGGTGCTTTTCTTCGTTTTGATGGAAAATAAGCTAAACTACACAATGCAAAAAACAAACAGATAGAAGCAGATCCACCAGAAAAGGAAAATGAAGCAAAACCACCACAAACACAAAATCAAAAATAAAAACCACCAGAAACCCATTAAGCAAGCAACTCATGGAAAAGAATAATCAGGAGAAACGCCCCCCCAGAACATGAAACATGCAGCATGTTAGTTTTCACTGTGTATTTGTTGTCAGTGGAACAGAACAGATGTGATGGATTAACTACTAGAGCACAAACAACTGTCTGCCATCAGTGTCTAGTTAGGTGCATTCAAGTTCAGCTTTTCAGCAGAGTTCCTTCTGTTTTCTTATCTCATCCATAGATGTGCCAGAATACCCACCAAGAAAGCCTTCTTCGCAAGCTTTAGTTATTCAATAAATATTGTACTTCAATTTACTTCATTTTAAATTTTAAAGGAAATGTCCAGTTTTGGGGGGTATTTATTTATTGGGGGGTTGGCTTGGGCATGGAGGCTCAGAGCTGGGGAAAGAGGGGTGTGGGAACATCAGGTGCCCCTCTCTCCCCGGCTTGGGCTGGCTGCAGCTCAGGCCTCTTAATGAGGGTGAAAGAGGAGAGTGCAAAATATGGTCTATAGTATAGTGTATTTTAAAATGGGGTTTCAGAGTTTTTAGGGGTTTTTGAATGTTTTATGTAGTTTTGTAGTAGTTTTATGTAATTTTTATGTAGTTGTATGTAGTTTTTCAATTTCATTGTACTGCACAGGACAATGACAATAAAGATATCGTATATCGTATTGTATATCGTATATGGTCTGAAGCTCAACTTCAAAAAAACTAAGATCATGGCCACTGGTCCCATCACCTCCTGGCAAATAGAAGGGGAAGAAATGGAGGCCGTGAGAGATTTTACTTTCTTAGGCTCCATGATCACTGCAGATGGTGACAGCAGTCACAAAATTAAAAAAAGCCTGCTTCTTGGGAGAAAAGCAATGACAAAGCTAGACAGCATCTTAAAAAGCAGAGACATCACCTTGCCAACAAAGGTCTGTATAGTTAAAGCTATGGTTTTCCCAGTAGTGATGTATGGAAGTGAGAGCTGGTCCATAAAGAAGGCTGATTGCTGAAGAATTGATGCTTTTGAATTATGGTGCTGGAGGAGACTCTTGAGAGTCCCATGGACTGCAAGAAGATCAAACCTATCCATTCTGAAGGAAATCAGCCCTGAGTGCTCACTGGAAGGACAGATCCTGAAGCTGAGGTTTCAATACTTTGGCCACCTCATGAGAAGAGAAGACTCTCTGGAAAAGACCCTCATGTTGGGAAAGATTGAGGGCACAAGGAGAAGGGGACGACAGAGGATGAGATGGTTGGACAATGTTCACGAAGCTACCAACATGAGTTTGACCAAACTGCGGGAGGCAGTGGAAGACAAGAGTGCCTGGCGTGCTCTGGTCCATGGGGTCACGAAGAGTTGGACACGACTAAATGACTAAAGAACAACAACTGGGCATTTCACTCACATAGTAAAGATGGAATCTAGAGAGAAAAGAAATCATGGCATTACTTTACTGAGTAAACTGAGCAATAATAGTGTTTAATCTGAGGGTAAGTAAGCAGAGAACTTTTGGCTTTAAGTTAGGTCAGGCCTTGTCCATAACAGGGATAGGTATTCAAGAATTAAGAAAATGTTCTCAGCACCAAGCAGCCAATCAGAATTCAACTTAGCAAGGATAATGCTGACCTGACTGGTTGCTAGGCAACGCCTCCAACCTCCTCTCTTTCTTGGTTGACTGTTCAAAGAATTAATCTTTATGTTACTAGCTGAATGATTCATCCACTATAGTATTCCAACACCTCTTCTCAACGGCAGATGGAGCATTCTACGAGGTTCATTCCTCTGATGAGCAGTACCAAAGCTCTATACTGCCTTGGGCCCTGTGATTGCAGAGTTTCCAGGAGAGTTTAATTTCCTTTGGTCCATACAGCATCCTTCTAAGCAAAGGATACTTTATTTACACACAAGCACACAGGGCATAGTGTAAGCACTTAGAGAGCTCACCTACTAATCTTGCATTCAGGCCTCAAAGAAAAAGCCACAGCACCCCCAAGAGTCTTCAAGATCAACCAACTGGCAGTTTTCTTTGCGTATCTTTGCTTCTCCAAAATTCAAATTGTTTCTATGCCTCTCCCATTCACCTTCCACCCAACTCTCATGGGTATTACCTTTCTAAACATCCCCAGCTATCTTCTGTCACCAGCTTCTATTGATGAAACATTAACTGACCATCCTGGACAATTAGCAAACCATCGGCCTAAACAATAATGACTTCCCAGAATATATTTTAAATAGTCCAGGATGTGTCCTTCAGTATTATCTTGAGCTCGAGGCTCATGCAGCTGTATGTTGAAGTGAGAGATGACGAGCTTTATATTACGGATTCTGAATGTCACTCTCAAGATGTGATTTTTCCCTCAGACACAAATCTCACAAATTTATTGCAGAAATGGGGGGGGGGGGAGAGTACTTTCAGTTGCTATGTTAATTTCAATATATGATGCACAGAAAGCATAAATGGGAAATGGTTTCTAGGCTGGCTTCCTTGCAGTGCAAGATTGATTCCCAGATTACAGCCCAGTAATACAAGGAACATTCCTTACGTCTGAGTCTTGCACACAACAGCATGAGCATCAATCTATTTGTTTCATGGGAAGAGCTATGTTGTCTCTAAGATTACACCACTTTTTCTCTAAATATAGAATGATGCGTTAAACTGTTCAAAATCAGCACACAATTGGATTTGAAATTGCCAAATCTAACAACGTGAGGGCCCCTCATGACCCTGAACCTCCATAGGGAGGTTATCTCTTTGTGGGTGGATTACAGGACTTCCACTCCAACCATGGCAACTGCTGACCAAACAAACACGAGCCCTTTGCCTCGCAGGATCACAGCCTGGCCACTCTGAGAGGTACAAACACACCCACACGAAAATCTCTGCTCAAAGAGTAATGCAACTCCTTATAGGGGAAGGTGTGCGAAGCGGTGAAACACACAAGAATCCAGTTCATTAAAAAGGTTGCTTTAATTCCAAGTGAAGCATAGTGGGTGAAGCACAGTGGGTGGTTAAACCACAGAGCCTAGGGCTTGCCAATCAGAAGGTTGGCGGTTCGAATCCCCGCGACGGAGTGAGCTCCCGTTGCTCGGTCCCAGCTCCTGCCAACCTAGCAGTTCGAAAGCACATCAAAGTGCAAGTAGATAAATAGATACCACTCCAGCAGGAAGGTAAACGGCGTTTCCGTGCGCTGCTCTGGTTCGCCAGAAGCGGCTTAGTCATGCTGGCCACATGACATGGAAGCTGTACGCCGGCTCCCTCAGCCAGTAAAGCGAGATGAGCGCCGCAACCCCAGAGTCAGTCACAACCAGACCTAATGGTCAGGGGTCCCTTTACCTTTAGCTAAAGCACAGACAACAGGGGAGCTCCCCCCCCCCCGGTCAGTCTTCATCTCAAGATGACCTGACTGAACGTCCAGCGTTGCACTTCCATCTACAGAAGCAGTGGAGGAGGTACCTTCTCCATCAACGCTGTGACGTTTCTCTCCCTCTTTCCTGTACTCCTCCTTTCCTATGCTCCTGTCAACTAGGTGGTCCTGTAGAATCTTCTGGTGTGTTTTCTCCTGCTGTCTCTCGCCCTGCTCTGGAAAGTGACTCCTCACCCCCTCTTCCCGAAAGCAGATAGATAATTTATTACAGTCAAAGATCAGCTCACGTAACATAACACAATAAAAACAGAGTTCATAAAGATAAAATTACATTCGGAGCAGATTGCAGCAATAGCTCATGAGTTAAAACTGAGATATATACATACACCCATACAACTGAGATTTGGGCTACCATAAAAAAATTGACCCTGAGGCACCCCAAAGGAGGACTTCAGCATTTCCCTAGTGAGCTATTTTATTCTAGAGGATGATCTGTGTTTACAGATCTGGGCGCAGAATCTGGCTACCAGCCAGTTCGTCTTGTGATCTTTGCCTAAGAGGAGAGAATTAAGTTTAGACTTGTCTGAAAGATCGGCGGGCCTCTTCAGTAAAGGATCAATGGTGTGTCTACGGATCTCAACATAAAAAGGACATCTAAAAAATATATGGGCTTCCTATTTCCCCTAATGGGCAAGTGCAAAGTCTCTGTGCGTACGGGACTCTTCTATAGGAGCCTTCCAGAACCGGTAAGGACAAGGCTGAGCTTCTAGCAAGAGTAAAAGCCCTTCTTGCGTTTCTGGATGTGAGGAAATAGAGATATGTTGCTGGAGCAGCTACGTATCTCGTGTTTTCTATGATTTTATAATCGGAGACCCTTGTACATTCCTGTTGTCTCTCTATGTCCATGATTCTTTGCCTAACCATGGATCTAGCTTAGCTTCCCGAGAGCATTTCCATGGCAGTTTCACTTCTTATCTCACTCTCCCCGTCTCCTCTTCCTGGGCTGCCTTCCAACTCTTGTGGCTCGCTTGGGGGAGAGATTCCCTTGCTCCTGACAGAAGGGTAGGTATTGGTCAGATGTAACACTAAACTAGGGACTAAACTAAACTAAACTAGGGACTAAACTAGGGACGCGGGTGGCACTGTGGGTGGCCTAGGACTTGCCAATCAGAAGGTCGGTGGTTCGAATCCCCGTGACGGGGTGAGCTCCCATTGCTCGGTCCCTGCTCCTGCCAACCTAGCAGTTCAAAAGCACATCAAAGTGCAAGTAGATAAATAGGTACCACTCTGGCAGGAAGGTAAACGGTGTTTCTGTGCACTGCTCTGGTTCGCCAGAAGCAGCTTACTCATGCTGGCCACATGACTCAGAAGCTGTACACTGTAAAGTGAGATGAGCGCCGCAACCCCAGAGTCGGCCACGACTGGACCTAATGGTCAGGGGTCCCTTTACCTTTACCTTTACCACTAAGCTATGGCTCAGACCATACAATCAAAGAAACTTGCCTCTTCAAAAGTTCCCAGTTGCGCACAGACTCCTATGCACTTTGTGGGGTGGATGGGGAGCAGGCCCAACATAAATGAAGAGGTACGAGCCTGCTTCCTCGCATAGAAAGGATTGTGTTGCCACTGCTGATCATTGCTATCCTTGCGTATCACTTCGCTCTTCACAGGCAGATTTCCTGCAGGAAGCAAAAGCCTGCACCTCACTCCCAGTGATATGTAGCAAGCCAAGCAGCAGTGACCAGGTGTGCCTCTTTGAGGCTGCCACGAAGAGGAGTAGGAAACTGCTGGTCCACTGCATCAGATTTAAGAAGCACTGGTTTATACTATTTGTGCTTCTCAAACCATCTGATGCAGTGGACCAGCAGTTCCCCCTGCCTCTATGTGCTGACTGATACCATTGTATTATAAATTGGTATTGTTATAATGAGGCTATTATTGGATCGTAATTGAAAACTAAGAAAAAATATTATTTTTAAAAGAGTGAGGTGTTCTCTGAAATATTTGGTTCCAATTTATGTCATCAACTGCCAGAGATTCCCACCCACATACTGTGGGGATGTTTACGATAAAAGGCAAAGAAATATTTGTTAAGTATTATCCTTCCTTCACTCACTCATAGTGAGTGATGTAGCAGAGCAAATCCCCTCTATATTCAAGGAAGCTAGTTGATTTAGATTCGTTTGAATCTTTACAAGATGACCAATCCAATCAGGCTTGGCCAGATGGATTACTCCTGGTCTCCCCTTTTCTCCCTCTTAAAATATAAGACTCATGAGTCCGTCTTCAAAAGTATAACAATAAGTTTATTCACAAGTTGTTCACAGTGCACATCCTAGAAGGCAGACTTTAAGTTGTTTAGTCGTTTAGTTGTGTCCAACTCTTCATGACCCCATGGACCAGAGCACGCCAGGCACTCCTGTCTTCCATTGCCTCCCACAGTTTGGTCAAACTCATGCTGGTAGTGTCAAGAACACTGTCCAACCATCTCGTCCTCTGTCGTCCCCTTCTCCTTGTGCCCTCCATCTTTCCAGCACCATAATTCAAAAGCATCAATTCTTCGGCGATCAGCCTTCTTTATGGTCCAGCTCTCATTTCCATACATCACTACTGGGAAAACCATAGCTTGAACTATACGGACCTTTGTTGGCAAGGTGATGTCTCTGCTTTTTAAGATGCTGTCTAGGTTTGTCATTGCTTCAGGTTACAAACATATAATGTGGCTCACATCCTTTGTGAGGATGGGCCTAAGTGCTGCTGGCTGAGAGCCAGAGACTAAACTGAACGGAATCGAACAAAGCTGAAATAAAAAAGAAGAAGAAAATGGCTGTGTGACTCTGCTTTTTATAGAGTCACACTCATCTGCTGAGTTGTTTACAAGAGGAATAGGAAGTTACATATCCGTGCTGGTTTTGGAAACAATATGGCATTAGTGATATAGCTTAAGAAAAAGTATGCAAAATGTAACAGAAAAGGAGGAAAGACTAAAGTTATATTATGTCGAAAGTAAATAACATTATAAAGGTGTTTAAGTATAAAGAGGAAAGATTGGTGACATAATAGAATGAACTTAATAATTAGAAATGAGATTTGAAAGAGGGTAAGGATTTGCTGTACTTGATTGGGTAAAGAGGAACTTTTCCCCCCTTTTTTCTTACTTTCATTTTACTTTTGTGGTGGTTATGTGCTTTTCTCTTTTTTGTAAAAACCTAATAAATATTTTTTTTAAAAAAAAGGAAGTTACATATCCGCCTGTCTCTGTCTACTCTAGGAACTAAAGCATGATGTAATTGATCATGTAATTGATGATGTAATTGATCAACTGTACTGATGTAACACATACCACAGTTCTTATATTGTATGTTTGTGATGGATATAATGATCAGCCACTTTGAGAGTCAAACAAATGAAATATGGGGTATAAATATAACCAAGAAACAAACTTGTAATATAATATGATATTCCATGGTGTGACAGTGTGCAGAGGCTATCCTTAACAGGAGCCCAAAAGCTTCACCTGATAGAGAACTGACTACCGGAGGAATCTGGGTTGCTAGAACCACAAAGTATGTTCATGCACATCATTTGGTGTCTGACCTCTTAAGCACTCCACTGAACAACATTGTGCTTGCACTGACTTTGGATAGTAGCACCACTAAGTGGTGAACATGAATGTATAAGGAAGGCTTGCAACAAAATGTTGCTGTGCAGAGTGCTCCTTTTCAAGATTTCAGCCAGCCACATACTTTTCCAGGAGACTCCCATCAAATGCTACAATTCTATGATTCCATGATTCTATGCATCTGGAACATGTGGCACTTCTGTCTGAGTGCATAGTTTTGTTGTCTTGAGTTCTGCTTAGGGGAAAATGCACAGTACCTCACTTAACTCGTAAGGCTGCCTGAAAGCTGAACTATGAAGGAGAAGGAAAGCTGGGTGCAGCTTAACCTCTTGTCTGAGACCAGAGTAGGTGTCTCCTGAACCAAGGATTCTGCATTTCCTACTGATAATAATAATAATTTATTATTTATACCCCGCTCATCTGGCTGCGTTTCCCCAGCCACTCTGGGCGGCTTCCAACAGGATATTAAAAACACAGTGAAAGATCAAACATTAAAAACTTCCCTAAACAGGGCTGCCTTCAGATGTCTTCTAAAAGTCAGATAGTTGTTTATTTCCTTGACATCTGATGGGAGGGTGCTCCACAAGGCAGGTGCCACTACTGAGAAGGCCTTCTGCCTGGTTCCCTGTAACCTTACATCTCGCAGTGAGGGAACCGCTAGAAGTCCCTCAGCACTGGACCTCAGTTGGGGTTGGAGACGCTCCTTCAGGTATACTGGGTCGAGGCTGTTTAGGGCTTTCAAGGTCGGCACCAACACTTTGAATTGTGCTCAGAAACGTACTAGGAGCCAATGTAGGTCTTTCAGGACCAGTGTTATGTGGACTCGGCGGCCTCTCCCAGTCACCAGTCTAGCTGCCACACCTGTCTGAGTCTACTGAGTCTTGCTGTAACCCTCTCACCTGCCTACTCTCATTTAGGAACTGGGGTTCTCTCATTTTCACAATTTCAATTTCTGCATCAATTTGCATGGGGGGAACACCTCATAAAATTCATCAGCATATTAGTGCACATTTTCTCCTATTATATACATTTTGTATGCATTTTTGCCTAACATACATATTTTTGCAAGCAATTTCCTCTAATATAATGAATTTACCGGTATGTATGCTAGGTTACATTTTTACTCATCTCCCCCCACTCTATTTTTAAGAAAGACTGTAGAAGAATAGCTCCTGAACTTAGGAGAATGCAGCAGTGGTTAGTAAAGAGAAGCAGAAATGTTGTGATTAGTTAACAAAAATCTATGTATAAAATGCTTTTAAGTATCAACAAGAAAGGAAGCCGTTCCAAAGCAGGTAAGCATCCAAAAAGCAACAGCTTTCTCATTTTTTCAGTTTTTGTTATTCTAATATTGTCATATATTTTGTCTGGAAAGTCCAAATCTAATACTTCACTCCTCTTTTGCTACACCCTCAGGAAAAAAAAATTGGTGGAAAAATATCAAGAAATCTCAGTATTCTGATCAGGTTTTCTCTGGAGCCTTGCTGCTAGCAAAATGTCTTGGATAAATTTCCACTCAGCGGGGCAGTGTTTTGCATGAAGTAACTCCTAAGCAAAAAAATGATACGTTCTCAATTCCATACAACAACATTTAAACAGCATGTTCATGTATTAAGATAATCAGAATATCAGCTGATGGGGGACATTGAGGTGTTTCTGTGCGTTCTGGCTTCCGTCATGGTGTCCCATTGCACCAGAAGCAGTTTAGTCATGACCCAGAAAGCAGTCTGTGGACAAACGCCAGATCCCTTGGCCTGAAAATGGAGATTAGTGCCATACCCCATAGTCAAATTTGATTGGACTTAACCGTCCAGGGGTCCTTTACGTTTCCCTTACTTATTAACGCACAGGGTATTGCTAACAACTCTCTTTAAACATACTTTTAATATCTTTATATAGATACTGGGCCACATTTTCATATTTAAGGCTTCTAAAATAGTATCTTACTATATGCATATGTGTTTTCTTAGCAAACAAATGCTCTTCTTAGGAAATCATTCTGCAGCAAGTAATTTCCCCCTCATCACCCTGGGAATATTTGCATCCGAAGTTATGCAGAGGAACTGAGCCTAATTGTTTTGGAAGCTCAAAAACATGGGATTAATATTTTGATATTATTTTTTTTCCAAATTAAAATTGTACAAGTCAGGTGTACTTGTGTTGGTAATCAATTTATTCTGGTAAGTTTCTTCATTCTCAAAGAAAATGTCTTGATGATAATTTGATTCCCCATAAAATGTATTGATATGTTGGCTTCCTACATAAACCACTGAACCTTAGGACGAATATGGCTCTTTTTAATAGTCCCTGAAAATTGGCTTATTTCGTATTGTTTTTCAAATCAGAGTGGCGATATAGCTACTCGTACCGAAGGAGCTTCTTGACACAGCTCTGTGATTCAAGACTTTTAATTACCTTTTCATTACAATATATACTGTCTCTTAACATACAGAGGATTTGTGCCGATAAGCCCCCAACTCCCTTGTAGGGCATCCTTTTACAGTCATTTTTATCATTATAAAAATAATGATATCTTACTCATAAAATGTTCTCTTATCCGTTCACTTTGTGTGCAATAAATCAACATTCTGCTTGCTCTCTTTTCCTGTGCAGATATGGGTTGTAAGTATGTATGACTGCCTGTGTATGCTAAACCAGACGATGTTGCTTGCATACAAATGGAAATTAGTTTTTCGGAGCTTTTCATTAAGGAAACTATAACAGGTTTGCTTCCAACCCAAGGAAAATTAATATCCCACATAAAAATTGCTGGAGCATGCTTGAACCTCCTGCAAGTCTTCTTAGGTGTTTTGGAAAGATAAAAACAGAACCTTAGTTGCTCCTTCCCACCCGCAACTTATTTGAGAAATGAAGGACAGCAATGCACATGATATCTGTAGTTCCATTTCTAATTGTTTTGCCTGCCGCATTATGCTGCATAGAATGGTAGATCATGCAGGACTGGTAAGTCAAGTCAGAATAACTCCCCTTGCCATCCCCCCCCCCCCAATAATAATTTTTTATTGGTTTTCAATTACAGTCCAATAAGAACCTCATTATAACAATACCAATTTATAGTACAGTTATTAATACCAATCATTCAAATACCAAATTCTATAATTTAAAGTGGCCCCCGCATGCTAGATTTGAAGGTTTGATGATTTTATTGATTTCTGTGTTCCAAAATCTTATTAATTTCCATTATCATATTTTTCCGTGTATAACACGCCCCCTATTTTGGGGGACTCAAGATTAAGAAAATGGGGGAAATTGCCCCCGTGTATAATACTACCCCCGCTTTCTAACATTATTTTTAGTAAAAAAAAAAACCTAGTCTTATACAGTGGTACCTTGGGTTACATACGCTTCAGGTTACATACCCTTCAGGTTACAGACTCCGCTAACCCAGAAATAGTACCTCGGGTTAAGAACTTTGCTTCAGGATGAGAACAGAAATTGTGCTCCGGCGGCACGGCAGCAGCAGGAGGCCCCATTAGCTAAAGTGGTGCTTCAGGTTAAGAACAGTTTCAGGTTAAGAACAAACCTCTGGAACGAATTAAGTACTCAACCCGAGGTACCACTGTACACGGAAAAGTACGGTACATTCGGTCATAATAATAATCCTTCATACAACAACTGCAATATGAATAACTTCTATTTGTGTTGACACATTAAATGATTTATAAAACTACAGGTGAGGAACTCAAACCATATCCTTGTTCTTCCTGTGTGTAGCAATTATTCTGTCCGTGGTGTTTCCTCCTGTCCTGTCCTTGTAAGATATTATGTCTTTCTTTCCCCCTGCTGTTGCTGTTATCCATCATGCCTTGGGTGGAGCTGATATCCCATTGTCGTTCCAGAAATTTCTCCATCGCTCCATCCCGTGCTTCATTGTTTTGCAACTTTTGTAACAGCTGCAAAAGTCACTCTGTCCCAATAAATAACCAGAGTAGAAGCGGAAGCCAGAACGCCTCACTCTTTCAGTATAGCCTGGAAGTTCACTGCTTAAGAGTGAAACTTGAATGTGGTGCTCATCTGGAAGCCTAAAGAAACTTTCATTCAGAAACATCCAAGCTTCAAGCTTACAAAAGAAATTTGGAAACATTGTACATTTTGGGGATGGGCTTCATATCGAAACAAAGAACCACATCAGACAATGGATTATGGGAGCTGTAGTCCAAAGTATCTGGAAGGTACCAGGTTAAGCTGTGTACAATCCAGTGTGTGTAAGGCCTTTTCATATTGGTGATTTGTGAAATAAAATCTGATTTTATGCAGTCTGAGCCTAGACATGATCTGGCTCAAACGTATCAAGTACCACATGTGTCAAGATGGCAGAAGTGCAGCCAAATTGGAAAGGAGTAAATAAATAGTAATATTTATTGTTATAAAAGTAAAGGTAAAGGGACCCCTGACCATTAGGTCCAGTTGCAGACGACTCTGGGGTTGCGGCGCTCATCTCGCTTTACTGGCCGAGGGAGCCAGCGTACAGCTTCCGGGTCATGTGGCCAGCGTGATTAAGCTGGTTCTGGCAAACCAGAGCAGCGCACGGAAACGCTGTTTACCTTCCCGCTGCAGTGGTACCTATTTATCTACTTGCACTTTGACGTGCTTTCGAACTGCTAGGTTGGCAGGAGCAGGGACCGAGCAACAGGAGCTCACCCCGTCATGGGGATTCGAACTGCTGACCTTCTGATCGGCAAGTCCTAGGCTCTGTGGTCTAACCCACAGCGTCACCTGCGTCCCTATTTATTGTTATAGATGTGCATAAAATTAATAAAGGATAGGATTTTGGCTATTTGTGGTGTGAAGGGAGAATGCAAGCTGCAAAGGAATTCCTGGGCTGGTTTATGCAAACCAGCCTGGTTTTGATGTTAGCGTTAAAAAAAGGTGTTGATCCTTTGGCCTGGGGAGTCAGATGTCACAATGACCGCTCCCCACATCAAATGCGTGGTCATGCGCAGCCCCCCAGATCCCAGTGCGGCATCTGGTAGTACAGGCTGGCTTCGCCCTCCCCAGACTCGATACCTGGAGGTCTCCGCCTACTTCAGCCAATTGCCCAATCCCACCTGGGGAGGCGTTGCCAGGGGATCGGCCAGGTAGGGGGAAGGACCACCCTGACCACACAACAGAAGGTGAATCTTTCCTGTGAAGCGTCAGTTGGCTCCAGAGCTTCTCCCACCCTGTCCTCCCTCAGCTAAGCTTCCTTTTGCTGGTTAACATCTTCTCCACAGGTACGCAGGTGCTGCTACATCATGGTTGCTGTTGAAGGGCCAGAAAGGAATTTCCCCTAACCCTTGCATGGTGATCTCAGGGTTCCCCATTAAAGGGGTCTTGAGGGGAGGCATGGCCATACGCCGAGAGGTTATCATTGCTCTCCCCTGCGGTGGCAGAACGGGGGGCGGGCTCTCTGCTTGAACATATGTTCTCCAGAGCCAGCCCAATCCCCACACATTCTGGATAACCCTGATGTCCCCCAGATCCCTAGCTGGGGACTGGGAGGGTTAAACGCCCAATGCCTGAGCCAAGGTCTCCCTACATCTGAAACTTAACAAAGTTGTGGCCAATTTAACCCCATAGCACGTTGTCTTGAGTCATTATTCCGCTCAGGGTCGCCTGGGGTTGGGGTGACTCCGCCTATCCACGCAAAGGTTGCAGGGGTAACTGTGTGTTAGAGGAATCAGGAAAAGGGACGTTTGAAGCAAGGGTTTCTGGGCAGAAGAAAGAGGAAGAGAGGTTGGGATCCATCTTGGCAAGAAGAGGGAAGTTTGCCTGCAACGCTTTGGGCCATGCTGCAAGATCTGGACACCCTCCATGCAGACTGAAGGTGTAAATAAGTGAAGAAACCATATTTCTTAAAGCATGACAATCTCCACTCTATTATCCAAAGGGACACAGACCCTGTGTGTGTCCCTGGGACCCCATGGGCTCTTGCCACCGCTTGGCAGAAAGAGGGGCAGGCGCCAGGTTTTTGTAATGTTCTCTGTTAAGCAAAAGATAATCTAGCATTATGGTAGGACATTTCAAGAGCAAGCAACCGTGTTTTGGAGATAAAGAATAATAATGGATTCTCTCCACTTAAAAGAACGTAGATGTGTCAATCATTTGAAGTCGTCAGAAATTCTCTTAGAAAAAGTATCTTAGCAATTCAAACCATCTTAAAAAGTACAAAAATTAGAGTGGAAAAGCTTTTCTTCCAACTATCGCCTGCCTCATTTTGCTCTTAAATGGCTCTAGTACGTTGCAGGTGGAGCTGTAGTCATTACTTTTAACTGCAAAAGTAGTACCAATAACACCCATAGATTTTTTTTTTTTTTAAACCCAACTACTTCAAGAGAAATAGAGATCAGGAGAGCTGCTTCTACAGTGGGGATCATCTCTACAGAAAACAACCGTGTCTCCTGTTTATTAACAGGCACGTGTAAGAAAGTTTTCACTAAGCTTTTCAGACGTTTTCTTTGGAGAGTTTAATAGTCCATTCATAGAAAGTCAATTGATGGAGTGGTGTACTATTGACATGATGATATATTATTATAATAGCAATGTCGGCCGTAAAGCCTGGGCTGGCGCAGTGGGTTCCATTCACCCTCTGCGCCCGGCCCTTGCCTGGCATGCACAGTGCACCCTGGGCACAAACAAACACAGCTACACCCCTGTGCTTATGTTATTATCAGCAGCCAGATTGATAATAGCCAGATACAGTGGTACCTCGGGTTACAGACGATTCAGGTTACAGACTCCGCTAACCCAGAAATAGGACCTTGGGTTAAGAACTTTGCTTCAGGATGAGAACAGAAATCGTGCGGTGGTGGCGCGGCGGCAGCAGGAGGCCCCATTAGCTAAAGTGGTGCATCAGGTTAAGAACAGTTTCAGGTTAAGAACGGACCTCCGGAACGAATTAAGTTCTTAACGCAAGGTACCACTGTACTGGAAACCATCAAAATTCCTGTGTGGGAGGCATGGTTTATTAATGCAGAGAACTTTATCAGACATATATGTGTAGTCTGAGGCAAAGTCTAATCAGACCATTTTGATGCAGACTCGTGTCTATTTTTTATTATATAAGTAGCGAGAGTCCCGTGACACACTCCTCACTTTGGTTGGGCCATATAGACTCATCTTAAAAACGTGGCTATACATAGCTGCCTCTCTGTAACTTGTTTTTTTTATTCTGAACATGGTGCTATTATTGTCTGTATGGCAATGTGTTTCTTTGAACGTATGTTTATGATAAATCGATTAAAAAAAATGAATGCCATAAATAAATTTAAAAAGCAGTAAAAGTGTTGTCGGGGATGTTGCTTTTGTTTCAAACATTGCAAGCTTTGGATGGGATGGATTGTTTCAGGAGGTGGCAGAGGGATGTCTCTAGATTTGTTTGGCAGGGCAGGAAGCCACGAGTAAAATTTAAGATATTGACGGATGCCAAAGAAGGAGGTGGACTTGCCCTGCCAGACCCCTAAACTTTGTTGTGAACCACCTGCTTTTTGCTGGCTGAGAGAATGGCTGCTTCTTGAAAGCACTGAAGTGTTGGATAATGGCAGATGAAGTTGATGGACTATATGGAATTGGCGGAAATGACTGGCAAGACCCGGGACCAGGAAGAAGAGTCGGGGGAAGAAGACTGGAAAAAGTTTAAAGACTATTTATAGAAATATGGTAAAATTAATGAATGTTAGAAGAATGTTGGAATGAAGTTATATGGCTTTAGTAGAAATGTTACAAGGAATTAAGTATAAATAGATTAATAGAAAATTAAAGGAAAAAATAAGGCAAGAATGTGTTAAGATAATTATAGGATAGAAAACAGAGGAAGATGGAAAGGAATTGCTGAAACAATAAATAGAAGTGGAATACAAAAAGGGAGGTGTGAGGAGGTCGTTGGAAATAAGCGAATGAAAGATAGGATATTGAAAATGTTTGAGGTGTTTTTAAATTGTTTTTGTTTGTTTTTGTTTTGTATGTAGCGTTTTTGTATTGCATTTGTATTGTTCTTTTTTCTTTTTTCTTTTTTCTTGTAGTGTTGTGTTGAAATTGTTTGAAAAGTAATAAATATCATTTTTTTAAAAAAGCAGTAAACTAAATACAATTGAGCTTTCATGCCTCCTTATGACGGATTTTTCTCAGCTTCTTTAAAACCCATCTAAGCCAGTCGCTGTGATCACATCTTGTGACGGCATAAGAAACACAAAAGCTGCGTAATCGAACTCCTAACAATACAAATGTAAGCATAGCTGTCAACTTTTCCCTTTTCTTGCAAGGAATCCTATTCGGAATAAGGGACTTTCCCTTAAAAGGGGGTGGGGTGGAATTGACAGCTATGAATGTAAGCCGCAAATAGGCACGGGTCATCTCACACAAGGATTCCTCTGGCAAAACAGTAAGACTCAGATACTTCATAAAGCAATACAGGGCTAGGACCAGTGCTTTTTTCTGAGGGGACACAGGGGTACACATACCCCTAAACATGTTGTGGATCTAATGGGAGAATAAACTAAAATTTAAATTTTTAAAAGTTTTTTCTCTAGCATGGTGAACTGTCAGTTCTGTTGCTACCCCTGATGGTGGCTAAATTTCCTTTCCTGGTGTTTCCTGAGTTTCAAACAGAAGTGAGCGTTTAATGTGTGAAGCAGTGTGGAATGTGGATGTTTTACTGATGAAAGTTTGGCCTCATTGAAGGGCAGTATTTCAATAATGTTCATAAAATTGGTAGGCCCTTCTTTGAGTTTGTTGAAGCCTTCAGTGTATGTAAATTCGTGGTTTTTGAAAGGATGGTGACAGACACCAACAGCAAGCAGAGGAATCAGGAAAATGTTAGCACACACAACCTCATGCCAACATGGAAGTTACTGTGAGCTGTCAGCTGTGTAATATGAGGTAATGCATGTTCTTTGTACTTTTGTCCATTTACTGCATTTAGTTTTCCCATTTGAACTATAAAATGGTGAATTTCTTGAGTCAAAATGAGAGTACCCCTAAACATTTTTTTAGGGGGGGGGAGCACTGGCTAGGACAATGTGGGCACAGCTGCTTCACATACAGTGTAACCAGTGCTAATTTTTTTAGAAAAAGATGTGCTGAAACTCACCATGAATTCTTCCCTTGTTCTCTTAGAAGGGCAATGGCGCCCACCTGAGAGGTGCTGGATATCACAGTCCGGTCTATGGGCAATCAAAGTCCTGGCTGAGGACGTCGGGACCGGGGGCAAGATGGCAGGGTGGGAGCAGGAACGAGGGTCCAGAAGCCAGGGGTCCGAGGGTCAGGAAGCAGGGAGTCAGAAAGTCAAGGGTCCGAGGGTTGAGAAGCAAGGAGTCACAAAGTCAAGGGTCCAAGGGTCAAGAAGCAAGGAGTCAAGATTGAAAAAAAATGTTGAAATATACATTTGTTAAGAAACCAGAGGCCTGCCTTCTTGGAATAACAGGTCTGGAATTGCCCCAAAAAGATGTTAAATTGTTTTTGTATGCCACAACTGCTGCTCGAATTTTACTAGCTAAGAACTGGAAAACACAGGAAGTACCAACAGTGGAGGAATGGCAGATGAAGATGATGGAGTTTTCAGAGCTAGCTGACCTGACTGGAAGAGTCCGTGACCAGGAGGAGGAGGAGTATCAGGAAGAAGGGAAGAAATTTAATGATTATCTAGCTAAATATGTTAAGTTAAATTAGTTGGAAAAAGCTTGCAAATACCGGATGGGCTTAGGATTACAATATGTATTATGTGATGAATCAATATGCTTAAAACTGAATTGGGAAGAAAGAAAGATGTTAAGAGATAAAGCTAATTTTATAAGAACACTGATTTGGGAAACCGTTAAAATGATATATATTGAAATCCAACCAGGGGGATACGAGGAAGTCACTAAACAATGTTAATTAGATTAAGGTTTAAAAAGGCTATGATCTATGTTTGTGTTATGTACTAAAGTTCTCACCCTGGGCCAGCAGGGGGATACTGTGGATAGCTATGCAAATAAGGGATCGAAAGTGACGTTCAGTGATTGGATAGTTTTAGAAAATGGTTACAGTTGCGTTCTAGTGGAGCTCTATATAAGCAGGCTGACTGAACCCTTCAGTTCAGTTCTATTCTGGCCTGTGAATAAACAAGAGCTGTTTGAAGAATCGCTGTGTCGTCTGATATGTTCACCCACAACTTAACAGTTTGTTTGTTTATTTGTTTGTGTGTTTAAATTTTTGTGAAAAACTAATTTTAAAAAAAGAAGATGCAGGAACAAAGAGTTGAGAAGCCGAGGTCCAAGGATCAGGAAGCAAGAAGGCCAAGGCAGGAAACAATGTTCAAATATTATATATATATATAATAAACGAAAGCAAATATATATATATATATATATATAGCCATGTTCAAATATATAAAAGGATGTCATATAGAGGAGGGAGAAAGGTTGTTTTCTGCTGCTCCAGAGAAGCGGACACGGAGCAATGGATCCAAACTTCAAGAAAGAAGATTCCCCCTAAACATTAGGAAGAACTTCCTGACAGTAAGAGCTGTTTGACAGTGGAATTTGCTGCCAAGGAGTGTGGTGGAGTCTCCTTCTTTGGAGGTCTTTAAGCGGAGGCTTGACAACCATATGTCAGGAGTGTTTCCTGCTTGGCAGGGGGTTGGACTCGATGGCCCTTGTGTTCTCTTCCAACTCTATGATTCTATGAACAAGCTGCTGTGGCAAAGAGCCAAAGGGAAGTGCTGAGCTTATCCCCCTTCCCGGCTCTTGCCACCAGGTGCAGCGAGTTACCAAGCAGCCTCACCTGTGCGGCCTCACCTTGCCTCTCCAGAACAAACTCAGGAAGGCCCCAGTCCTGCGAAGCCCTACTGGTCACAGGGCCTGGCTTCTGCATGCACTCCTGACACTGGAACTGAGCCGCAGAGAGTTCTGGCTGAACAAAGCCCAGAGTCTAAGCTTCCAAGTTCCTGGCTTTGTGGTGCTTGAGTCAGTATGAGAGTTTTAATTTTGGTCTTAAAACAGTGGGTGGGTTTTGTTTTTTTAATTGACTACAGTACTCATTTACTACAAATTGCTGTGGGGTTTTTTTTAAAATCAGTTTTATGTATTATTATTTCCAATCCAAATAGCTTGTAAAAAGAATTTAACTACAGGCAAATCAGTTCACGGAAGAGACAATTTGTCTGATTATCTTGCAAGTTATCTAGGCCCAAGCAGAACAAGCTCCCTCCTGCGCCCCCCCACCGCCCCTTTAACAGTTTGCAAAATGTTCATCACTCTGTATGGTATTGAAAGTCAGTGCATAAATAAGGCCGTTATTCAAAACAAGAGCCTTCTTCCTCACAGCTTCACTGTTTGTTAGAGCATGAAACAAAACAAATGACTCCCAAGTGTGACTAAATGCAAAAATAAAAAGTAACCACTCAACTTTAATAGTTTTAAAAAATGCTATTAAACATAATGGCTCCTTGAAATTCAAACAGCACTACATTTTAAGTGATCTTCATTTTTAGAGGAGTATTTTATTTACATTTTAAATATTGATGGTGTGTAACGTTGATGCGTGTAGCAAATGATATCCAGAAGTAGTTAAAATAATTGCCGCAAATGCAAGTCAGAAGTTTCTTCTGCTTCTGGAACCTGCTGCAGGATAAATGAACAAAGTTTGCAAATCTTCCTACATATGATGTTTTAAAAAAGGTAAAGGACCCCTGACAGTTAAGTCCAGTCGCGAACGACTCTGGGGTTGCGGCGCTCATCTCGCTTTACTGGTCGAGGGAGCCAACGTTTGTCCGCAAACAGTTTTTCCGGGTCATGTGGCCAGCATGACTAAGCCGCTTTTGGCAAAACCAGAGCAGCGCAACCGCACGTCCATGACTCCTGAGCCTCCCCCAATCTCCTGCCCCCTTCCCCCTTTGTTTTGACAGATTTGGGGGGGGGGGCTCGGGAGCCACAGGCAGGCAGCCATTGCCCAGTTTTTTAAAAACTCTGCGCATTTATGTTTCACAGGGTGCGAAAGAAGGGCTTTGCACCTTTATACAATATGCATACAGGGATGCGGGTGGCGCTGTGGGTAAAACCTCAGCGCCTAGGACTTGCCGATCGCATGGTCGGAGGTTCGAATCCCCACGGCGGGGTGAGCTCCCGTCGTTCGGTCCCAGCTCCTGCCCACCTAGCAGTTCGAAAGCACTCTTAAGTGCAAGTAGATAAATAGGTTCCGCTTTATACCGGGAAGGTAAACGGCGTTTCCGTGTGCTGCGTTGTTGCAGGCTCGCCAGAGCAGCTTCGTCACGCTGGCCACGTGACCCGGAAGTGTCTCTGGACAGCGCTGGCCCCCGGCCTCTTAAGCGAGATGGGCGCGCAACCCCAGAGTCGGACACAACTGGCCCGTACGGGCAGGGGTACCTTTACCTTTACCTTTACCCTTACAATATGCATGTGTGTGTGGGCCCAGGGTCTTTTGCCTCACCATCCCCACTACTGACTCCCTGTTGCTCCTCAGCTTCAAAAAAAAAAAAAGTGCCCTCGGATTCATTGAAAAAAATCTGGTATCCATAGACTAGATGCTTATGAGGGTCTCTTCCAACTCTACAATTCTATGAAATATGAACCAATGCAATCGTTTTCTTGCATAATAGGTAATCGTGCCTTATTTCTATGCTCCATGTTGTTGTTGTTTCAAAAAGCTCCATTTTCAGTGGTATTTATTCACGCAGAAAATAATAATGCAAGTTTTAAAAATTAAAGCAAATTGCCTGTCATCAGCAGGCAAATGGTGTCCGTTGTATTGTATTTCCTGAAAAACGTCCGGCGCACTTTCACAATCCTCCAAAGAAGAGGAAGAAAAGTAACAGATAATTAGACGGCAATTAGACTGCACCTCGGTATATTGGACTTTTTCGTAATGGTCAGAGAGGCATTGAACCCGTACGCACTTGGAAGTCAGCCCTCTAGGAGCAGCCTCTGGGATCAAGATGCACTAAAGTGGGGAAGCTATTTCTACAAAGCACAAACGGTATAGAAAAATAATAATGAGAGTTTTAATTACATTTCCAAAAACCCTTCAGAAACATAATGCTTTTTAGTCCGGTTGTCCATATATTGGTTGAAGACCACTTTTGGGACTGCTGGATGCTTGCTGAACATCACTTTTGGGACTTCCACTCATTATTCTCACCCTCAGCTGCATGCGAACATAATGTTCCTGGGCGGGTCCTGAGTCCCTCGATGTTCCATGCAGTTCCTGAGAACCAAATTGACACTGATGGATCCCATTGGGCCAGCAAGTCTCGTGTTAGGTCATGTGACCAGCACCTTAGCACTGGCATACATGAAGCAGCAACCGTCAGTTGCTTCCGACATCTTGTAAAGACTTCTCTTTTGACCCAGGCTTTCCCTGACCTTATAAGATTGGTTTGCAGGTATGAAGGCTCTGGATCTCTGTTTTGCGTGTCGAGGTTCGCAAGCCACCCCTAATAAATTCACACTTCACACCGTAATTTTGTTTAAGGTTTTTGGCATAATTTTGACCACAACTTTATTAAAATACAAAATGTGAGTGGTTGCGACTATCTGTCCCCGCCCAGGGACAAAACTGACATCCGCAAGTAAGGGAAAACATTTTATGGGGAGTAAATGGAGATGGGTACCAGACCCTCACTGTTATGTACTGAAGTTCTCACCCTGGGCCAGCAGGGGGATACTGTAGATAGTTTTCACTCAGGTCCACATATGCAAATAAAGAATTGAAAGTGACGTTAAGGGATTGGATAGTTACAGAAAATGGTTACTGTTGCGTTCTAGTGGAGCTCTATATAAGCAGGCTGGCTGAACTCTTCAGTTCAGTTCTGTTCTGGCCTGTGAATAAACAAGAGCTGCTTGAAGAATCGCTGTGTCGTCTGATATGTTCACCCACAACTTAACACTGGCGATGAGGATGGGATCGATGGACAACAGGTCACAGCCAGGCGCGGCCAACCTCTGAGCAGAGCTGAATCACTGAGCTGAAACACCGAGTAAAATCAGTGAACGTCACTTTCGATCTCTTATTTGCATATGTGGACCTGAGAGAAAACTATCTACTGTATCCCCCTGCTGGCCCAGGGTGAGAACTTTAGTACATAACACCTCTCCCTACCAACACTCACCTCTCCCCAAATGCTCCCAGGGGCTCTTGCGTGGCCCTGGCCCCCTTGACAAGGGTGTGGACAAAAGCATGGTGAGCCCCTGGATTCCTTTAACGGAATTCCCTTGCAGCAGCAGCATTGGAGGGGCAGGCACAGCCAATCCATATCCTTCCACCAACCAATTTTCTAAAACCAATGCCTAAGTTGTGACGATTTGCTACGCAGTAGGCAAAAACCAAATGGCATCAGCCAAATGGACAAAATTCCTACCAGGCCCCTGCCCCAAAAGCAGACAACCCCAGGACAGGCATAGCAAGGTCAAACACAAAAAAATGTCCTAAAATTAGGGAGGGTGGGCGGGCGATCTGATGTACGCAGTGAAAAGAGGAAGCTCAACGCTGCGTGCAGGGAATATATAAACTAAGGCTGTCAATCAAAATTGGCAACATCAAACTCTCCCCAGCAACCAGAGGAGCCCAATCACAACGGTGGTCATCCAAACTAACTCGCCTAGCAACAGAGGGGTGTCTGGTTAAGCCCACCACAACCCGTGCTCTCCATGAAGGAGAACACGCTTTATTGGCTTTTATATGTTTTCGTGGGTTTTAGGTGGAATTTTTGCTTTTTCTCCATTGCTAAAAGGGATTAACATCAATGAATTAAGAGCATTGCACACCTAGTCAAAGAATCTTTTCACTGAATAGATCATTAACTAAGCATGCGGGTGTGTGATCTCCCTTTCCTCCCTTGCAGCTTGCAGTGAAAGCGGGCAAGTCTGATTGTGAAAATGATACTCAGAGAAAAAGTTAAGCACCTTCTCCTCTAGAACTGCTGTGGGTGCTATACCCAAATTGACCACCCCTTGGCCTGTATTCCCACCCCACCCCCCGGGGAAGAAAAAAAGTCAACCGTGGTGTAGGAGTAAATGGGTATTCGCGCAAACTCCACTACCTTTCAGCTTTCACACTTTTCAGGTGACTTGCGTGTGAGTGTGGCTGGGAAGACGCATGTCCCAGTTTTTGGCCTCAACATTTTGCCAGGGATGTCCTCCTGCAATATGCGAAGAATAATACCCGAGGGCTTTGTTTGTGTGATGGAACTCCCACAAGTAAACGCTAAGAGATGCAGGTAACAAAACCATCCCCTGAGCACAAAGACTTCCCCATGCACAATGGTCTTGGGAGAAAAGCAATGAGAAACCTAGACAGCTTCTTAAAAAACAGAGACATCACCTTGCCAACAAAGGTCCGTATAGTTAAAGCTATGGTTTTCCCAGTAGTGATGTATGGAAGTGAGAGCAGGACCATAAAGAAGGCTGATCGCCGAAGAATGGATGCTTTTGAATTATGGTGCTGGAGGAGACTCTGGAGAGTCCCATGGACTACAAGAAGATCAAACCTATCCATTCTTAAGGAAATCAGCCCTGAGTGCTCACTGGAAGGACAGATCGTGAAGCTGAGGCTCCAATACTTTGGCCACCTCATGAGAAGAGAAGACCCCCTGGAAAAGACCCTGATGTTGGGAAAGATGGAGGGCACAAGGAGAAGGGGACAACAGAGGATGAGATGGTTGGATAGTGTTCTTGAAGCTACCAGCATGAGTTTGACCAAACTGCGGGAGGCAGTGGAAGACAGGAGTGCCTGGCGTGCTCTGGTCCATGAGGTCACGAAGAGTCAGACACGACTAAACGACTAAACAACAAAATGCACAATAGTACTCCCCCTTCCTCTCCCTGCAACCCGTCCCCAAATCTGCTTCAGAAGGTTGGTGGAAAGCCCAGAACAGATTGGAGGGACCAAATGGCGGGGATTGTGCTAATGGGATGGCTTCATTGGATATAGCCCTAAGCCATCCGCTTCAGATGGTTGTGAACCACACTGCTGGCTACTGCAACATGCACAGCCTTTAAAAGACACATCAGAAGCTGCAAATGATCCAAACTGTGACTGCCAGATGCTGGTAGGTGGAAGGCAATGGTTGTAGCAAGATGGTTCACATATGTTGCACCAACCCCACACGGATTACAAATTGGATTCTGAGCTCAGTTTGAAATGTTGAGATTGGCCTTTAAAGCCTTAAGTAGTCTAGGAGTGAACTATCCAATGGACAGGTAGATCTGTGTGAATCGAGGCTGCTTCAAAGCCATCAATTTTGGCCCATTATTCAGTTTAAATCAGATTGGCTTGGTATCAGAATGAGCAGTTGGCGCTGCAGTTGTTGAATTCTCCCTGTGGGAATTGGCTATTCCCCTCTCGTCTTTTTTTCCTAGATGGCCTTTGAAAACCTTTTCATTCCACCAGGCTTTTAATGATTTATTTATTTTCCTTGCTTGCTTTTAAGATTAGATTTTTGCTTATGCTTTTAAAATCTCTTGGATACAATGCATATCATTTTATATCACATCATTTTTAATTGTTGCTTTCTTTTTTTCCTTTTTTTGTGAGATGCATTGGATCTTTTTTATTTTTTAAAGGTGGCATAGAAACATATACCTATGTGGATACATAGATAGATAATGTAACCCAATGGAGAAGAGAGTGGAACATGGCAAAACCTTCCATTTCCACAAGAAGGAAGACGTCTGCCAATCTGACTGTGGAGACAATTGTCCCTAAATGACAGTTGGTCACAGAATGGTCTGGATCCAGAAATCAGAGCTGCAAAGCTACAATGAGGGAGCAGGGAGCAGGTGATAGAGAGAGCCTAGTTCTTGAAGGCAAAAGTTGCCAGCACCTTCAGTGGAAAGAAACCTTTTGGTTTTGTGGAATAACAAACCTTGAGGAGGATCCTAGTTCCTTTGGGGTGCAGATATGGGGGGAAAGGAAAAGACAAGAAGAGGAAGAGGAAACTTCTGGTCTTTGACCAGTGTGTGGATGGTAAAACAGTGAAAAGGAGAACAGGCTAGTTTCTTACAAAAAATGAGAAGATTGTTGGGTGGGTGGGTGGGTGGGTGTGTACACATGTATATGTATGTATATGTATATGTATGTATGAACACAAACACACTGCTTTTTTTCTGGAGAGATGCAAAGTTTGGCCTCATTGAGGGGCAGTATTTCAATAAGAGGAGGAAAATGAGAGTACCTCTAAATATTTTTTTTTAAAAAAAAGCACTCTGTATACACACACACACACATATGCATATATATATATAATGTGTGTGTGTGTGTGTGTGTGTGTGTGTGTGTGTGTGTGTGTGTGTGTATTCTTGCAACTCGGTCCTACAAATGCTAGAAACATTTTCTAAAAATGAAAGCTGGGCATCTGGAGATTATGGTTCAAATAAATACTTGCTTTGCAAAGGCTGACTTGCAAAGGCTGGCTTGTGTGTCGCTACCTCTTGTTGTGGGAGATTTCCCCCCGCCTCATAGGAATCCCAGCATTCTGTGGTGCCAACTTCCCAGGCACTCTCTCCCATGCGAAAAATACATGAAATAAATACTGAAAAACGTGTTCTCCCTAAATGAGAGCATGTGTTGCGGTTGGGGAATACAAGCCACCCTGTTGTTACTGGGCAGATTTGGATAAACCCAAGACCTTAAATGGTTAATTTGGGTTACTGGGGAGTTTTGAATGTTGCCAATTCGGAGGAGGGGTCAGAGGCCTTAAATACAGGATGCCCAACGCTGGTCGTCCTCTTGGCTTTTTTGCACCGGATCACCCGCCCACCCTCCCTTTAATAGGGGGGGTTTTCTTGATCACTTGACCTTGCTATGCCTGTCATGGGGTCGTCCGCCTTGGAGCGGGGGCCTGGTAGGAATTTTGCCATTTGGCTAATTGGCTGGTGCCATTTGGTTTTTGCATACTGTGTAGCAAATCGTCACAACTTGTAAGGTTGGCAGTTAGGCATTGGTTAAAATTGGTTGGTGGAGGGGTAAGTGCCTACCCCTCCAATGGTGGTGCGGAAAAGGGAATTCCGTTAAAGGAATCCAGGGGCTTGCCATTCTTTTCGTCCTTGTCCCTGGAATCGGACTTGGGCCATGCAAGCCCCACCGGAACATAAGGGTGAGAACAAAAAAAAATTCCTTCCAGTAGCACCTTAAAGACCAACTAAGTTAGTTCTTGGTATGAGCTTTCGTGTGCATGCACACTTCTTCAGATACACTGAAACAGAAGTTGCCAGATCCTTCTATATAGTGAGAAGGTGGGGAGGGGTATTACTCAGAGGGGGGTGGGAATGGGTGATTGGCAGATAGCTGTGATGAGTCTGTTGACGACCCTTAACGACTGCAGTAGGTCTTACAGGAAAAAGCAAGGGGTGAGAAGGTGAAAAATGGCTTTGTCATGTATAGTGAGATAAGAATCCAATGTCTCTGTTCAGGCCAGGTGTCTCCATGGTTTTAAGTTTGGTAATGATTTGCAATTCAGAACACGGCTACCCATCTGTAATAAGGGTGAGAAGTGAGGGACTGATGCCCAGCTTCATTTTCTCACCCAATACTTGTTTCCCACGCTGGCTTCCGCTGGAATCCGGAAGTCAGTTCTGTCCCTGGGCATGGACAGATAGTCATAACCAATGCCCAAGCAACCACTCACATTTTTTGTATTTTGAATAAAGTTGTGGCCAAAATTATGCCAAAAACCTTAAACAAAAATTGATGTGTGATGTGTGACTTTTTTGGCGGGGGGGGGGGGCATTGTGGGACTCAACACGCAACTAAAAGAACATGCTAGAAGTAGAGAGGGATTGTTTGGGGAGAGGGCCTGTGGGGGAAAGTCTCTCTCCCCTGAGCCCTTTCAACAGGGTGATTACTGCAGGGTTCTACTTCGTCCTCTGAAGATCCTGAGAAAGTGGCTAAAATCCTGAAATTAAAACTTTGAAATTTCCAGTTAAACCCTGAGAATTGACAATCCTGCTCTACCCTTAAGGCACAATCCCGATAAACATTAGCACTTGTAACGTTCTAGCAATCAATGGGAGCCTGAAGCACATGGTTAAATCTTTCCCACTGAGACTTTAAGCAGCCTAACTTTGGCGGGATCGTGCCCTAATTTTTTCAGACTCTCAGCGAGAAAGGTCATGAAAATGGCAAGAAGGAAAAGATGGTAATATTAATCCTGTTGTGCAAATAGATAGAAGAAGGAAGGTTTCCAGAAACTGTCTTTTTATGGAAATGTTTCATTTTCTCTAAATTAAACACCCAGGCTTATATTGTTATGAATTTCCTCAGAAAGACCACCTAAGAAATATTTGGTTTATATGCAGTGTCTTATGCAAAGCTCCTATTTTCATGACCAAACATAGATGCACATTAGCTGTCAAAACAATGAGACTGTTAACAGATTCTTTTCCACCACCATCCCTCCAAAAAATCAAGGGTCCTCACCTTCTCAGGAAATGCCTTATTTCTGCTGAAATGTTAGAGAGAAGGCACTGGAAGGAAAAGCTGCGAAGAAAATACTGTTTAATCTGGTGTTATTTATATGAATGATTTAATGGCTACTAAAGAAAGAAGCTCAAATTCTCCCTACAGGGGAAAAACCCTTGCATAATGCTGAATATTGTTGACGTTAAAGACCAATAGACTTTTTGTTTGATTTCTTTTTTTAGGAAAAAGGAATTTACAAACATTTATTTTACAAGGTCAGAAGCTCTCTCCGTGTCCTTTGGCTAAACATTTGTTAAGTTTGTTATGCACTACTCTCTGTGTCAGTAGAAAAATAATAATTTTAGACTGCACACCCTTGTATGGCTTAAGATATTTAACGTGTGCTAAATTTCACACAGCCATTTTCACACTCTTCTCCAGGGAGAATGGGGATGGAGATGTGGGAGTCAGGCTTGCACATTCCTCTGAACCCGTGTGCAGACCTAAAGTGCATTCAAACTGTTTTTGTGCATGTTATGATCTGCACCCTGAATTTTGTGAGCATACAGGTTGCGTGTGGTCTGTGCATATAAGTTTGAATGAAAGTGCAGGCGTGTCAGGCTTCAGGCAATCGGCTTCTTCAACCCCATTTTGGCAATAGATAAGCAGAACAAAGCGAAATGAGTCTCTTACCAGTTAGAAATTTTAATGATCACAGAGAGAGAACAAAGAATCCATTTCCTACGAATGACGGTGCTCCCAATTAAGGGTTCCACCTACTTCCTCCCTAGTCACCCATGTCACTTCTGCATCTTGCAACCTAAGCTCATAACCACTGTGCTTTCTGTGCTGCCACCTTATCTGCTTGACCTTGGGCTGGGCGGAGGGACACTTTCCAGAGACTAAATCTCTTAACCCTCTATCTTCATTGTTTCTTTTGCTAGCTGTTCCCCATCCAGTACCTCGGGTTAAGAACTTTGCTTCAGGATGAGAACAGAAATCATGCTCCGGTGGTGCAGCGGCAGGCCCCATTAGCTAAAGTGGTGCTTCAGGTTAAGAACAGTTTCAGGTTAAGAACGGACATCCGGAACGAATTAAATACTTAACCCAAGGTACCACAAGTCGAGGGACGCGGGTGGTGCTGTGGGTAAATCCTCAGCGCCTAGGACTTGCCGATCGCATGGTCGGCGGTTCGAATCCCTGTGGCAGGGTGAGCTTCCGTTGTTCGGTCCCAGCTCCTGCCCACCTAGCAGTTCGAAAGCACCCTTAGGTGCAAGTAGATAAATAGGTACCGCTTTATAGCGGGAAGGTAAACGGCGTTCCGTGCGCTGCGCTAGTGTTGGCTCGCCAGAGCAGCTTCGTCACGCTGGCCACGTGACCCGGAAGTGTCTTCGGACAGCGCTGGCTCCCAGCCTCTTAAGTCAGATGAGCGCACAACCCTAGAGTCTGTCTAGGGGTACCTTTACCTTTACGGGCAGGGGTACCTTTACCTTTACTTTTACCACAAGTCGAACAGTAAAAAGCGAGCAGGTACCCAGATAGACATCAGTGATTCTTTAAAGCAGTATCAGTTCTGCAAAGTGTGTTCTCCTTCATGGAGAGCACGTGTTGCGGTGGGGTCTAGCCAGGACACCCCCTTTTGGTTGCTGGGCAGGATCGTTTAGATGGCCATGACTGTGATTGGGCTATTTTGGGTTCTTGGGGAGATTTTGATGTTACCAATTTGTGGGATGCCCGAAGGTTATATATTCTTTGCACGCAGCGTTGGGCGTTCTCTTTCGCTGTGTACATCAGATCAGCCACCCACCCTTCCTAATTTAGGGCTTGCATTTGACCTTGCTATGCTTGTCATGGGGTCGTCTGCTTTGGGGGCAGGGGCCTGGTAGGAATTTGTCCATTTGGCTGATTGGTTGATGCCATTTGGTTTTTGCCTACTGCGTAGCAAATCGTCACAACTTGTAAGGTTGCGGTTAAAGGTAAAGGGACCCCTGACCATTAGGTCCAGTCGTGACCGACTCTGTGGTTGCGGCGCTCATCTCGCTTTATTGGCCGAGGGAGCCGGCGTACAGCTTCCGGGTCATGTGGCCAGCATGACTAAGCTGCTTCTGGCAAACCAGAGCTGCGCACGGAAATGCCGTTTACCTTCCTGCCGGAGCGGTGCCTATTTATCTACTTGCACTTTGACGTGCTTTCGAACTGCTAGGTTGGCAGGAGCAGGGACCTAACAACGGGAGCTCACCCCGTCGTGGGGATTCAAACCGCTGACCTTCTGATCGGCAAGTCCTAGGCTCTGTGGTTTAACCCACAGCGCCACCCGCATCCCAAGGTTGCAGTTAGGCATTGGTTAAAAAATTGGTTGTGGAGGGGTAAGGATTGGCTGTGCCTGCCCCTCCAATGCTGCTGCTGCAAGGGAATTCCGTTAAAGGAATCCAGGGGCTCACCATGCTTTTGTCTGAATCCCTGGCAAGGGGCTAGGGCCATGCAAGCCCCTGGGAGCATTCGCGGAGAGGTGAGGGTCTGGCGCCCAGCTCCATTCTCTCCCCAAAATATTTTCCCTTGCTGACTTTCGCAGGGTTGCGGAATTCAGTTCTGTCCCTGGGCGAGGACAGATAGTCGTAACCAGTGCCTAATCAACCACTCACATTATGTATTTTAATAAAGTTGTGGCCAAAATTATGCCAAAATCTTAAACAAAAAATTCTGTATGAACTGTGATTTATTTTGGGGGTGGCTTGGGGACCTCGACACGCAAAAGTAGGAGTCCACAACACCTCGCCTCCTAAGGCTGCTCTTTGCGAACCAACTCACAACTTGATTCATTTCTCCCCATTACACCCCAAACTATGTAACTCTTTCCTGTGGCCCCCCCATACTGTTAGGTATGGAACACCCAAATTATTTGCTTTATGTCTATCAACAGGCCATCAGGGCTCATTAAGCAAGTACCTATAAACTATACAAAAGCCTAGGGATACGATCATCTTTTCACTTGGCATTACATGATAGCATTCCCATAACAATATTTTGGCCCTGTGCCATAGCTAAGCACATTAATGTCTATGTGAGCTTTCAGCACACCCAATAATGATGATAGCATTCATGCATTTTAAAGGCCAGGAGGGAATAACATAGTAATCTTGTGGAAACTCACGCATATGAGCAAGCAGTAGTAATTATCTGCATTTATATATTCAGCTTTTTTTAAAAAAAATATCCCTGTCCCCAAAGTCACAACAGATTAAAAACTGCATTTAAAATTAATAATGCTCAAATCACATACAAAATAATGAAACAAGCCCCTTACATTTCCAAAGTGTATCCCACAGTGAACCTTCCTGCTACTGGTATCCGTTTAATCTCAGCCATAGAAAACAATCCAAACTGGAAATTGACCAGGTGTGAGCTTTTCCTTTTGGCCGGTTGGGTATGTGAGTGATCCAACAATATCTGTATATTGATTTATAATATATATGGTATCCCTCTCAGTATGAATTCTCTCTTTTATTTTCAATTATATTTTATTAAATTTCAACATTTTTAACATACACAGTTAAAACACAGTTTGTTTTTTCTCTTATTTTTGTTGACTTCCCACCCTGATTTCCATGGAGTTGTTTTTTCTCCACTTCTGCCTTCTATCTATCATTTAATCTAATGACTTCTGTTGCTCCTAGCTCAAATCCTGCTCATGAGTTCATCATACTATAATATTTCTTTAAATAGTCTGAAAAGGCATCCATTCTGCCACAAAACACTCACCATTAGATTCTATTAATTTTGCTGTAAGTTTTGCCAGTTCTACACAGTCCATTATCTTACTTATCCATTCTTCTTTGGTTGGAACTTCTTCTTCCAACAAAAGAAGAATGAATAAGTAAGATAATGGACTGTGCAGAACTGGCAAAACTAACAGCAAAATTAAGAGGATCTAATCTTTTTCCTCCCATTTCTGCACATATGGAATCCTAGCTGCTGTTGTTACATACATAAACAACTTTAACTTTTTGGATTTCTACCCCAATTATCCCTAACAGAAACACTTTGGACTTTTTTGGTATACTCATTTTGAACATTTGTTTGTTTGTTTGTTTGTTTGTTTGTTAGACAGTAATCTATTTTATTCAGTTTTACACTACACATTTAAATTCAAACATTAGACATAATCATCAATGTTTAGGATTCCCTGAAACCTTAGACTTCCATGGTTTCCATTTTCAATCTTTTTCAACTGCATCATGTATTTTCTCTATTTTTATTAAAATAATCCATTTTTACCGTGGTTTTTAGTACATTGCAAGCGTTACTCAAATCCTGCCAAAGTTTTTAATTGTTTACAGTGCTCTCGTAAGTAAATTGTAAATTTTTCCCATTCCTTATTAAAGTTTCTCTCTTCCTGGTTTCTGATTTCCCCAGTTATTTTCACCATTTTGGTGCAGTCCATCATCTTCATCACCCATTCGTCTCTGGTTGGGACTTCATATCTTCTTTCCATCTCTGGGCCAGTAGTATCCGCGCTGCTGCCATCACATATATAAATGATCGTTTCTGTCCTTTGGTATCTCTGCACCTAAAATTCCTAGTAAAGAAGCTTCTGGTTTTTTCACAAACGTTATTTCAAACATTTTTTCCAACTCGTTATATATCATTTCCCAGAATGCTTTTGTTATCTTGCACGTCCACCACATGTGGTAGAACATGCCTTACTTCTCCTTCCAACATACATTTGAAGCAGTTCCGTACATCTTTGCTAATTTTGCAGGTGTTAAATACCAACGATACGTCATTTTGAACATTTTTTAAAGTCCTGTATAATTTCCCCAAATGCCCTCGCTTTCTTGCAAGTCCACCACATATGAAAATAAAAAGATCCACCCACCTTTTTACACTTCCAGCAATTGTTAGGAAGCTTCTTGTGAATATTAGCTTGACAGTATGAATGATCAAGGATGCGGGTGGCACTGTGGGTTAAACCACAGAGCCTAGGACTTGCCGATTAGAAGGTCGGCGGTTTGAATCCCTGTGACGGGGTGAGCTCCCGTTGCTCGGTCCCTGCTCCTGCCAACCTAGCAGTTCGAAAGCACGTCAAAGTGCAAGTAGATAAATAGGAACCGCTCTGGCGGGAAGGTAAACAGCGTTTCCGTGCGCTGCTCTGGTTCGCCAGAAGCGGCTTAGTCATGCTGGCCACATGACCCGGAAGCTGTCTGCGGACAAACGCCGGCTCCCTCGGCCCATAGAGCGAGATGAGCGCTGCAACCCCAGAGTCGGTCATGACTGGACCTAATGGTCAGGGGTCCCTTTACCTTTACCTTTATGAATGATCAAAACAGTTTACATTTTTTTAATTAAAAACATAATTTTTAATATTAATATAATACCTGAAATAAAACTAAAAACTACCACTTTAAAGGACACTGCCTTTTTCTTTCTGATGCACTTGCCATTTCACTCATTAGAAGAAGAGTTTGGATTTGATATCCCGCCTTTCACTCCCTTTAAGGAGTCTCAAAGCGGCTAACATTCTCCTTTCCCTTCCTCCCCCACAACCAACACTCTGTGAGGTGAGTGAGGCTGAGAGACTTCAAAGAAGTGTGACTGGCCCAAGATCACCTGCATGTGGAGGAGCAGAGACGCGAACCCGGTTCCCCAGATTACGAGACTACCGCTCTTAACCACTACACCACACTGGCTCTCTTCCCTACACTTCCCTAGCATTCATGGCCCAGTGCTTACATTTACTTTCAAACCTGCCCACTGGTTCAGACATGCATTCATGAGCAGTGGTGGAGCAAGTCGATCGGGCGTCTTGGGCGGCATGTGTGCCCTACACCAAGGGGTGGGGCCAGCTGCCCGCGAGACGGGGTGAGCCAGGGCAGGACGCTCCATGGGGCCTCCAAGGTGTCTGACTGCCTTCTCCCACTCAGCTGTCCTACAACTGAGGGGGAGGGGGCAGGCGGACCATTTGGGGCAGGGTGGGCGCCCAAGCCACTGTGTCACTCCCAGGAGAGACACGTGGCTCGGGCACGCTGCAGGCCCTGCAGTGAGTGCCACCCGGCATTTTGTCACCCCCCTCAGTGGTGACACTCGGGGCGACTCGCCCCCACCGCTCCCCCTTCCTCCACTCCTGTTCATGAGGAAGAACAGCTCCACATGTGTCCAGGTGGACCCTTCTTCACCCCTTGCGTCACTTGACCCCTGCTGAGCTGGCGGTTGTGATGCCACCTTTGGGCCATCTGCAGAAGAGAGCAGTCCAGTATCTCTCTCCTGGTCTAGCAAAAATGTCACTGTGGTGAGGACTAGAGTGAAGTACCCAGATCCCACTGCAAAGGGCCCGAATTTGAAGTCTCTGGTGTCTTGCACTCATCTACTTTCTCAACAAGAAGAAGAGTTTGGATTTGGATTTGATATCCCGCTTTGAGACTTTGAGGAGTCTCAAAGTGGCTAACATTCTCCTTTCCCTTCCTCCCCCACAACAAACACTCTGTGAGGTGAGTGGGGCTGAGAGACTTCAGAGAAGTGTGACTGGCCCAAGGTCACCCAGCAGCTGCATGTGGAGGAGCGGGGAAGCGAACCCGGTTCACCAGATTACGAGTCTTCCACTCTTAACCACTACACCACACTAGCTGGTGTGCACCTTGTCTCTAATATTGTTCTGAATCCCGAATACCCCATTGAAAACACAACGCTATGCTTCTAACAATGCAGATTAGGCAAAAGAGTGACGAATTTTTGGTTCCCATGAAGTGGCATTCTGTCTCTCCCTCCGGCTGCGCCAATAAGAGCAATCTCTTGGCACTGGTAATAGTCCGATGAGGACTCACCATATCATCTAATTGAACTATTAATTCCAGAGCTGAATCTTCAATTTAACATTCCAGAAAGGAAGGAGAGGAAACAAAACACTTTTGTGTCGTGAAAACACTGCTTGCTATCTCCATAGTATATTTATGCCACAAAAATTGTTACCTGCAGTTGAGTGTGTGCAATTTTTTTAAAAAAAATGTGTTTGTCTGGCCTTGATTATACTTGAAAATCAGTTTCCAAGCTTATCATTAACTTATAGAGCAAATCAAACCCGGTACTGCAAGTTTTGATTAACTGAAGAGGTAAATTAATCCATTAACTGGTCAAATGATTAACTGGGAGAAGCCAGGATCAGTAGGTAAGGAGTAAGAACATACGTTGTCAGTCTGGAAACTATTAATTAGAGAGACCATATGGGGGGGGGGGGACAAGGGGACAGTTGTGCCACACCCACTCTATGTAGCTGTTGGACAGCATGAATGCTGGCAAAATTCAGTTCAGATACGGGAGGGGAAATGGAGCTGTCATCACATACAAGAAATTCAGTGGATGCTGACATTTTCTGGTATGTGAAACGTTGGGGGGGAATATTCATGAGATAATTACCTGCCTTGGCATTCCAAGCAATCAGGCGGTAGTTCACTTTCTACAGAGAAGCAATTTTACTCATGAGGAGTGTGCTCCAGCCTGCCACTTGTCTCTTGTTGTGTCTCATGATTCTTCCTGTCTTGTGCTTTGCATGTGGCCTTCTGTTGGAATCAATACATTAATTAGTCCATTTGTAATTACTTTAGAAAAGACATAATGTCTGGAAGGCAATTAATTGTTTTTCACAACTCTGGGCATCTCCCAACCAGTCCTGGCAAACAGTGAAACGGGTCATTTTTTCGAAGGCACTTACTGCATCTTTAGAGACGTACTGGTAAATGTCAACAATGATTGAGTCATGAGGCTTTTATCAACATTTACATGAAGGTCATAGCACATGTTGTCCTTTATTAGAAAATTATTAAAATGAAATTTGCTAATTTACTGGACTGTCACTGTTGGCCTTGAGATTTATCGCTTCATGTTTCAAAGCCAGCCTACAGATTTGCAGTAGCCTTCTCCAATACTAAAAAGAGTTATCTCTTTATTGTTTCATATCTGTTTCCTTACCTGCATCTTAGGAAAAAGCAAAACAAACAAATGAAAATAACTTTGGAACTAAAATTTACATAGGGCAAGTTTTTATGTATCCCGTGATTTTTTTCCTATTATTTCTTTATTAGCATACGACTGATGACTGGCAGCTGAACATGTAATTTTCCTCCTCGGAAAAACATTGTAGTGGATATCATGGTGCATGAATTAATTATGTGACAATCCATTCAAACACGCAAGTTTTCACTTTATGTCACAGTCACAAAGTAAGGCAGCCCATTATTGCAGTGGAACAGGGACCCTTGTTTTATGGCTAGCGCTGGTCTCCATGGCATGTTAATTTAACCCAGCCTTGATCGGAATTTTACAAAATTGCAAAACTAACGTTGAAGCTGCTAGTAGGGGAAAATACTGGATTTGCCCTGAGAGCATTGCTGTATGGAGAGAGGGAAGATTTGCCAATCATATGCTGTGCTAAGAGAAGCAGTGGGTTTGTTCCCGGGTGTGTAAAAATGTACATTTCCTGGCTGCCATCCCAGCAGGAGCAGCTGAAAAGCTGCGCTTGTGACAGATTTCAGGTGAGGTTCTGGCAGGCAGTGGTTCCTGCCTAATTACGTGTATATATGACACCTCTCAAGGGCCAGGCTGGAAGTAACAACAAACAACATGTTGATATGTGGGCAAGACATTGGAGCTCATCCTCATTCAATCCATGGTCCGCTGTGTGCTTTAATACAGAACAAATTTGGTAAAGGGCACAAGGTGCAGTTTTGGTGGCCCAATCTCAGGACAATAATAGAGACAATCCTCATTTTGGAATCAATCCACACGTATCAGCACACCACCACTTTCTGTGGTGCCTTTATGACATTTTGGGGCTACTTCTGGGTTTGGCACTGTGTGCGCAGGTGCAATCGTGCATCATTTGGACACACCTAAATCAGTTATTAAGGGACACGGGTGGCGCTGTGGGTTAAACCACAGAGCCTAGGACTTGCCAATCAGAAGGTCGGTGGTTCAACTCCCCGCGACGGGGTGAGCTCCCATTGCTCGGTCCCTGCTCCTGCCAACCTAGCACCTCGAAAGCATGTCAAAGTGCAAGTAGATAAATAGGTACCGCTCTGGCGGGAAGGTAAACGCCGTTTCCATGTGCTGCTCTGGTTCGCCAGAAGCGGCTTAGTCATGCTGGCCACATGACCCGGAAGCTGTACACCGGCTCCCTCGGCCAATAAAGCGAGATGAGCGCCGCAACCCCAGAGTTGTTCGTGACTGGACCTAACGGTCAGGGGTGCCTTTACCTTTTTAAATCAGTTATTGCCTGTAGCTAGAAAACATGTAAGGAAGAGCAACTAACATTTTAAAGGTTTGTAGTTTTGAGGGCCAGCATTGAGTGAAGGACACCTCCCAAGGCTCACATCTCAGCAGTGGGTCCACTGCTAACTCCAGGAATCACCTGGTCCTGCTGTTGTTTGACCTTTGCTGTGGTCACCTGTTTACCTGCCACAGGATGTCGGCCAGCCACTAACTTAGATGTCCTGAAAAGGAATTAGAGAAGTTAATGAATTCTAGATGGAACTGTCATGCTCAGATGCAGTAAAACTATGAGTACCATCCAATAGGAAAGAAGAATGCTTATGACTGCAAGGCCTATCACCAGTCTATGGTAAAGGTAAAGGACCCCTGGACAGTTAAGTCCAGTCAAAGGCGACTATGGGGTTGTGGCGCTCATCTCGCTTTCAGGCCGAGGGAGCCAGCATTTGTCCACAGACAGCTTTCTGGGTCGTGTGGCCAGCAGGACTAAACCACTTCTGGCACAACGGGACATTGTGATGAGTGTCAGATCCCACGGAAACACCGTTTACCTTCCCGTCACAGTGGTACCTATTTATCTGCTTGCGCTGGTGTGCTTTCGAACTGCTAGGTTGGCAGGAGCTGGGACAGAGCAACGGGAACTCACCCCGTCACGGGGATTCGAACCGCCAACCTTCTGATCGGCAAGCCCAAGAGGCTCAGTGGTTTAGACCACAGCGCCACCCACGTCCCTATGACTTATGATCTATGGAACATGCAGAAGGGAAAGTACCAAAGGGTAACTTGTTAAGGATGCATGAGCCAGACATACCAACTGAAGCAAAAATGCACGCATATATGTATTCAAATGGATTATGGCTCACTTATTATGATTTCCCACTATGCTTTTCCGATGTCTTCTGTCTGAAGCACTTTAAACACGTACCGGAGGCATTTGCTAGAGCTATTTAAACCACCTGCCTAGTGTTTAAGTGATGCACACTTCCAATGCTGACTATATTATTGCATTAATAGTTTGTCCCCAATTCCACTGAAGTACTGAAAGAAGCTGGAAAGCACAATCAACTATCTAAAAGCCAAAAGGAACAAGTAATGGGATGTCTTTATTTGTCAACTGATTTATCAAGCCTGCATTCCAGATTATTATTTTCCCCTTCTGGGCTACATACGAATTTTCTAGTTTGGATTCATTACTGATATGCTCAGCAATAAAATTTAAAGACAAAAAAAGTATATCAGCCTGGCACTGCACATTATTATTATTATTATTATTATTATTATTATTATTATTATTCACTCTCTCTCTCTCTCTCTCTCTCTATATATATATGTGTGTGTGTGTGTGTGTGTGTGTGTGTGTGTGTGTGTGTGATGTATTAGTTTACAAAAATATGTGCATTGTCTCTTTTTTCAAGTTGTGCTTTCTGCAGATCAGTTTCATTTGTTTTGAGAGACATTATTGTTGCATGCAGTATTTGTCCCTGTGTCTGTTTCAGTTTATTGGTTAGTTGTTCTGGTAAGGCTGTTTCCCATACTATTTGATACCATTGGTCCATACTTATTCCTGACAGGCCTCTCCAGTGTCTGGCTATGATGTTTCTGGCTGCTGAGAGTAGATGGGTTATGAGCTCTTTATGGTGTGAGTGGGCATTATTATCTTGGAAGATGTTTAGTAGGGCAGTTCTGGGCTGACTTACAATACAATGGAATCTCCGGTTACAAACCATCCTCCTTACGCACGCTTTAGGTAATGAGCTCCGCTAACCCAGAAGTAGCTGCTCCCAGTAGCAAACTTTGCCCCAGGATGTAAGCGAAAGTTGTGCGCTGGCAGAGGTTAAGAACAGTTTCAGGTTAAGAACGGACCTCCGGAACGAATTAAGTTCGTAACCGGAGGTACCACTGTACAGTGGTGCCTCGCAAGAGGAAATTAATTCGTTCTGTGAGTTTTTTCGTCTTGCGAATTTTTCATCTTGCAAAGCACGGAACTGCACCTCTTCAAGCAATGCGCCCGGTTTTAAGAAAAAGGAAACAAATTCGCAAAACGTTTTTGTCTTGCGAAGCAAGCCCATAGGGAAATTCGTCTTGCGAAGCAACTCTAAAAACTAAAAACTCTTTCGTCTTGCGAGTTTTTCGTCTTACGAGGCATTCGTCTTGCGAGGTACCACTGTACTTGCTTACTGATTTTGCATATTTGTTATATGATTGCTGTCCAGAATAGTTGGATTTGTGGACATTCCCACCACATGTGGAGGTATGTGCCTGTGGAGGTGCAGCCTCTCCAGCATTTTGGTGATGTTCCTGAGTGCCAGTTTCCATGGCATTAGGTAGCATCTGTAAGTGAGTTTCAGGGCACTGCACTTGATAAAAGATAGCTTCTCAGCATTCATTATCCTCAGTGTTTTCTTACGGCATAGTAAATATGAAACTACCTAGATGATGATGATAATAATAATAATAATAATAATAATAATAATAATAATAATAATAATAAATTTATACCCCACCCATCTGGCTGGGTTTCCCCAGCCACTCTGGGTGGCTTCCAACAAAACACTAAAATACAATAACCTATTAAACATTAAAAGCTTCCCCAAACAGGGATCAGATCAGACCATTGGTCCACCTTGCCCAATATTGTCTACCCAAACTGGCAACAGCCCTGAGGTTGTGTTTGTGTATGGCTGCTCCTACTACTTAAGAGATAGCAAATGTGGTCCCCTCGAGAGGTTTTGGACTACAGTTCTCGTTAGCTCCAGCGAACATGGTCAGTGGTCAGGAATGATGGGAGTTGTCATCCATCCTAGAGCTTGCCGATCAGAAGGTCAGTGGTTTGAATCCCCACGATGGGGTGAGCTCCCGTTGCTCGGTCCTTGCTCCTGCCAACATTTGAAAGCATGTCAAAGTGCAAGTAGATAAATAGGTACTGCTCCGGTGGGAAGGTAAACGGCATTTCCGTGCACTGCTCTGGTTTTGCCAGAAGCAGCTTAGTCATGCTGGCCACATGACCCGGAAAAACTGTCTGCGGACAAACGCCAGCTCCCTCGGCCAGTAAAGCGAGATGAGCACTGCAACCCGAGAGTCGTCCACGACTGGACTTAACAGTAAGGGGTCCCTTTACCTTTACCTTTTACCTCTGCACTACCTGGTATCCTGGCAACTAAGCCTGGGGTGTTCTCTGTGCACTGAAGCATGTGCTTTTCCACCGAGTTGTGCTATAATAATTGTGCCTGGCTGAACTAGATGGTATGGTTTTATTGTTTTCTGCTTGTTATTATTATACTGTCGATTGTTTCGAGCCAGTTTTTTAGACCTTGTATGCTGTTTGGGAAAATATTGCTTTGAAAGGTGTCTGACAAATTTATTACTATAAATAAATCTGAGCAAGTTAAGCTTGTTAACCCGATACATAAATATTGCGACAACAACAACAAAAAAGATTTGCAGGAATTTTCAGCTCAGCTGGGTTGCAACGTGACCGGGGCTGGATGTACACTGACCTTTTAAACGTTATTAGAACGATATATTGTTCTAAAACATCAAAAGAAGAAACGTTCTCCTTTGCTTTCTCTCCACTGTCTCCCTGGTTTCTGGTTGGTCTGCAGCGTCCTCTGGTGTCGCATTTTAATAATGTTAAGAGCAGAACATCATGTGGCTATATGGTTATCAGAACCACTCCTTAACTGTTTCTTAGCGTTAAAAACCATGAGTGTAGATCCACCCATGGTATACTCAGAATGGGAGCATTAAAAAGATGGGAGCTCTGCATTTGTAAGTTCTTTAGTTGACCCTGAAACTCCAGTGATGTTCCCTCTGGCTGACCTTAAATAACTGAGTTGAAATAGATCCTGTTTATATTGTAAGCTTCCAGGAGCAGGGTTCGTTTACCACCTCTCCTTGAGTTACTTTGCATGTACTGGTGGTCTTATCAATAAAAAGAATTGTAATATTTCTGTTAAAGTGCCCTACTGCGGAAGCTCTGCATTAGTTATTAATTTATTCCACCCCACCCCCCACTTTATGTTGGCATGTTCAAGCCAGCTAGCAAAATCAGCAATGCAAAAAGCAATTGCCCCAAATCAATATAAAACTGATGAGGATAAAGATAAGGGGTGACATCCAATTTCGCACAAGCAGACTTCTGCTGATGCAACAGGGCTTCTTTCTTCCCTTCTGCCTGTAGATGCCCCTCCCACATCTGCTCCAGAGGACTGGAATAAGTCCCATTGCATGAGTGGAAGGAAGTCCATGTGCCAAAGGCTGGAATGGTTCAGTAGCACTCTGAACCCTCATTTCGTTTCTTAAAAAAATAATAATAATGTTGCGTTGGTCGAAATCTATGAGAAGCAAGTGAATGCAATGGCTCAGAATCACAAAGTCAGCTGTGTTTGTCAGCCTGCATGCCTTTAACAAACTTAGCTGACCCTTCGCTCTGCTGCAGTCTTCAGACAGAAGCAGTCGTGCTAAACACAGATCACAGAGAGCATCCTCCTCCTGTGTTGCCTAGGCAACAAGACTAAGCAAGCTGCTAGCATTCGCATCATCCCTCTCCTTATTAGCCACTACCCTCAGGCAATAACTTTTTTTATTTTGGTCTAATGGAACCAGCTGTACTTCAAGGAAATACCTAAATCAAATAGAATGAGGTTTGAGAAATTCACCGAAATGCCATTGGCATGGTACATTTAAACAGTTGTGGTTCCCCCCACAGAATCCTGGGAAGTGTAATTTGTTATGGAGGCGGAGAGTTGTTAGGTGACCCCTTGTTCCCCAGGTAGGTATATAATCCTCAGAATAGTTTAACAGTCAATCCCTCTTCTGTAAGGGCAATAGGGATCTCCAAACATCTCTCAGCACTCTTAATAAAGGACACTTTCCAAGATGCTTTGGGGAAAGCTGTGACCATTTAAAGTGGCACAAAACTGCAGTAAGTGTGTGGTGCAGATGGGTCTGTTTCCGCAATTTCAAAAGATTTTGGTAGAACACATTGCTTCTCCTCAGTTGTAAAGCGAAGCAAGGAATTGCAGTGAGGAGGCGGGGAAGAGAAGGCCAATGTCCATAGTGTGCTCCACAGCTGAAGTAAGACCCATGTCTATCTGAAGGAAGCCCTTTCCCCACACAGGTCCTGGGTCTTAAATTAGGCTCCAAGGAGTGGAAACTCAAATCTGAACGCCTGCAGGAAGCATGGCTGTCACCCTCTTTTGAGTCCCCTCCCAAATAATTTCTGAAGAGGTGCTACTCCGGTGTTTGTTGTCACCATAACTGACAGAAAACTGAGGATTAGCCCTGCTGTCAGCTTTGGGCAACCAAAATTGTGAAGTGGCCGCTGCAGGGATAGCTATTTATTCACTGCGCCACAACCCTACAAAAGTGTTTTATCCTGAGGTTGGCTTCATCTGGGTCACAACAGGTGTAGGTGTGTAAAATAACTGCTTTCGTTTTAAAAATGTGTGGCACAGAAAGCATGTCACCTGTGTGTTGATCTCTATATGTGAGGATTGCATATATGTGGACTACTGTAATGCGCTCTGCGTGGGGCTACCTTTGAAGGTGACCCAGAAACTACAACTAATCCAGAATGCAGCAGCTAGACTGGTGACTGGGAGCGGCCACCGAGACCATATAACACTGGTCTTGAAAGACCTACATTGGCTCCCAGTACGTTTCCGAGCACAATTCAAAGTGTTGGTGCTGACCTTTAAAGCCCTAAATGGCCTTGGTCCAGTATATCTGAAGGAGTGTCTCCACCCCCATCGTTCTACCTGGACACTGAGGTCCAGCACCGAGGGCCTTCTGGCAGTTCCCTCATTGCGAGAAGCAAAGCTACAGGGAACCAGGCAGAGGGCCTTCTTGGTAGTGGCGCCCGCCCTGTGGAACACCCTCCTACCAGATGTCAAAGAGAAAAACAACTACCAGACTTTTAGAAGACATCTGAAGGCAGCGCTGTTTAGGGAAGCTTTTAATGTTTGATGTATTACAGTATTTTAATATATATATTTTTGGAAGCCGCCCAGAGTGGCTGGGGAAGCCCAGCCAGATGGGCAGGGTATAAATAATAAATTATTATTATTATTATTATTATTATTATTATTGAAGATATTCCACACGGTGCACCTCCCAGCAAATCTACTGTTGCTATATCAAAACCCCAATCAAGCAGGCATTCCCCTTGATATTCCTTTGTCTGCTTGACATTCCTGTCAGTCCTGCATTGATGCATAGAATTATCTAGATGTGTTTAGTTTAAACGACAGAGTGGTGCCGATGTATTTAATGCCAGCATGTTATTGATAACATTCAGTGAGGAGACTAGCAGCAAAGGGGCAACTTAGCAGAGCTCTTAAAGTTCATGCTTACTGCATGGTCCACTAATGCCGTCTTAAAAACACAACTGCTCAGCACATCTGGCGCTGTGCTGAGCAAGAGATGTGGATTATTCGTTATAATTACAAAATGCCTGCTTACTGTCGGGAATAATGGAAAGAGCTGGAGATTATGTACTTGAAAGCCACCCGGAGGAGAGGATGTACCACTGAGAAACTGTTGTTGCGATGGAAAAAAATATTTAAAGAACAATGGACACCCAGAGGAGATACAGCAGCAGATACAAGATTGCCATTGACTCCGGCAAAGAGAGGAAGATAAGCGACACAAAAGAAGGGGAACCTCAAGCTATCTGACGGAGTCATTCTAAATTGAAAAAAAGCTGCTTGTAGATTATACGCTGTACACAAAGGGGAGGGCAAATTGCAGCCTTGCAGATTATTTGATACAAAAATGAAATGAAATGAAAGAAATTGCCGGCTCCTGGTGTGGACAGGGGCCGTTTGTCCACAGTGCAACAAATGGAAGGTCTTCTGGTGGCAATCTGGTTAAGCACATTGCTAAAGATGCTCCTTCAATTCTGTACTAATCGCTAGAGCAGGAAAGGAGCAGTCAACCTTCCTCATCAGAGACGTAGGAAGGTCAGGTGGTACCCAGTGAGAAAAATTTCTTGTCAAGCCCCCCCATTGATTATTATTTTTTGCTTGCAAAAATGGTTTTGCATTATTTCATATTTTCTTACAAAGGCACCATGTCTTCTCCTGGGGCTAGAAATAATAATAATAATAATAATAATAATAATAATAATAATAATAATAATAAATAAAAAACAACTTTTATTTATATCCCGCCCTCCCTGACCGAAGATGGGCTCAGGGTGGCAAACATCAAATACATAACATTGGTATAAAATAAAATAAAAATTATTATTATTTTTTAAATGTTTTTTATTGGTGTTTCATTTAATAAAACAAACAAAATACAGTAAAATTCAGCAATCATTTACCCACATTCTTTCCCCACACTCTGCTGAGCATTGACTTCCTTCCCTCCCTTCAACAGGTTTTCTTATGTCAGTTACATTTCCACAGTTTCTTATTGTATCCAATCCTATCTACATCGTAAGATTTATTTCAGTCCTGCCAGTCTTCAGATTTCTACAGTTATTATTTATGTACTCCAATCTTTTTGGAATTTTTTTTGGAATAAAAAAAATAAATTAAATTACCTCCTAAAAACATGTCAAAATCAAATTAAAGTCTAATTAGATGGCTTTCTGCAGGGTTAGGGTTGGGAACAGTAAGTGCTTCACTGAATTGAAATTTCAGCCCTCACGACATAGGAAACGGGCCAAGTAAACAGCTATTTTCGTGGAGGAGGGTCAAGATATTAACTGATATGCATGCAATTTCATGTACAATGGTACCTCGCAAGACGAATGCCTCGCAAGACGAAAAACTCGCAAGACGAAAGGGTTTTTGGTTTTTTGAGTTGCTTCGCAAGACGAATTTCCCTATGGGATTGCTTTGCAAGACAAAAACGTCTTGCAAGTTTGTTTCCTTTTTCTTAAAACCGTTAATACCCAGGGTGCATTGCTTGAAGAGGTGCAGTTGCCTTTTTTGAGGTTTTTGAAGACTTTGGTGATTTTTGAAGCTTTTCCAAAACTTCTTTTGAAACCGTGCTTCGCAAGACGAAAAATTTGCAAGATGAAAAAACTCGCAGAACGAATTAATTTCGTCTTGCGAGGCACCACTGTATAGCTGTATAATCCCTAGTGTGGTAAGATAAGACCTTTGGAGCAGGCATTTTCCAAAAAAAGATTTTTTTATGAACTGCCCAAGTAGGGCAGTAATTGTTGCTTGATAATTTGTCTCTCACCCCCCCCCATGATGGCACCCGGGTCCGACTGACCCCCCAACCCCCTTCCTACGCCCCGCTCCACATGAGCCCCAGATGGCATGGCAAAGAGTCAGGGATGATGGGAGTTGGAGTCCTGTACGCAAGGATGCTTCCTTCATTGTTTAAGGCAGCTGATGGCTGCAACCTAATCAGTACAGTCGTACCTTGGTTGACAAACGCCTTGCGACTTGAACGTTTTGGCTCCTGAATGCCACAAACCCGGAAGTGATTGTTCCAGTTTGCGAATGTTCTTTGGAACCCGAATGTCCGACGTGGCTTCCATGGCTTCTGATTGGCTGCGGGAGCTTCCTGCAGCCAATTGGAAGCCGTGCCTCCCTTTCTTAACATTTTGGAAGTCGAACAGACTTCTGGAACGGATTCCGTTCAACTTCTGAAGTACAACTGTAGTGTGTGTGTTTGTGTATGTGTGATTGCTTAAACATCCTTGATTCAAAGATAATATTGCTATTTGACCAAGCCTTGAGGAACTGGTGAATTAAAGTTTATTTGGAAAACGAAAAGATCTGGGGCACATGGTGGGGTTTTTGGCGGAGGTGTAGACTCAGTTTCTCAGTTGTTCTTTAACAACTCCTGCTCAGAAATACCACACTCACAACAGTCTGTCTTCTTCACAGTTCTTTGCCAACCCTGCCAAAGTGGAAGGATGGATCCCGAAGCAATAAGAACAATAAGAGCAATGTGATTTGGATTCCCAGGTCTTCCGAACCGAAGTCTGTGATGCACAGGAGGCAGAACCCGGGACCTAACGAAGGGTATCTGTCAGAAAGGGGGCAGGGGGAGCCTGTAGATACTTGGTAATTTTTCTAAAGAGATTTGAAGGCTCTCCTCTTAGCTGACCTACAGTGCAGGATCACTGCCTTTCCCCTCCTATTTTCAACCAAAGATTTATTATGCCTGGATTCCTGCCAATGAATAGTTACTCTCTCCCACAGAAACGTTGCAATACGAAGGAACATGTTGGAAAAGGATTGTCTTCCTGACATCCTGCTTCCTTAACTGCATTTCAATTTCTCTCGGTTTCTCTTTTCTATCTTAAATTTCCACGTTTGCAGTTAAAAAAGAACACACTCGTTTGCAAAAAAATAATAAAAAAAATCCCCTAACAGAATGTGAAAAAACAATGCAAAAAGAATATAAAGGATGCATTTTTTAAAAATGTACTTTCGCAAATATATGCATTTTTGCATGCACTCTCTTGGGGACTGCGCTGCAAAATTGAGAGACGTGCAAATGCTAAAGGAGTGCTGTGTTTCGGTTCCTGCACTCGTCCAGGAAGTGTGAACCCGTTTGCGTTAAATGTTTGCATTCAAATGTGAACCACATCTCCTCCGTCCCTTTTAATGGCAACCATCTCTCTGGTGGCTAAGTGTACGGAGAATTATTAACATTTCTTTTCCCAGGAGGACCACAGAATCTGATATGCAGTGAATTGTATCTTCATGCAACATAGGAGACTCTGCACAGATCGGGACAAAGAGCTGTATAAGATTGTATTAGCAGTGCTGTTTCTGGCTTTCCCTCACTCAGTCACCACTGCCGCTTGGCCTGGTAATGAGGCTCCCCTTCATATTCTAGCAATTGACCAGATGGGACACCAAAATTATTCATGTCCTGGGCTCCACTCTGCAACGCCTAAGAGCTGAAAGAGGACATCTGGGCCAGGGAACTGCAGGCATCTATAGACCTCTGCATTGTTAGGCTTCTGTGGGAGCTGTGCAGGGTTCTCTCAAGATAGGCTTCCCCAACACAGACATAGGGACTTGAAGTTGGGAGGGACATTGTCCTTTTCAGCTTCCTTTATGCGATTCAGGTGTGAAAGCGACCAGAAAAAGGCTGCCCAAGCTCTCAGGCCAAGTGGGCCACAAGAGGACTTCAGCATGTACTGGGCTACACACTGAATTAAATTTCCATATCGTAAAGTGTTCACAATACTGTACAGTGAAGAAGGAGGAGGAGGAGGAGTTTGGATTTGATATCCCTTTTTATCACTACCCGAAGGAGTCTCAAAGCGGCTAACAATCTCCTTTCATTCCTCCCCCACAACAAACACTCTGTGAGGTGAGTGGGGCTGAGAGACTTCAGAGAAGTGTGACTAGCCCAAGGTCACCCAGCAGCTGCATGTGGAGGAGCGGAGAAACGAACCTGGTTCACCAGATTACGAGTCTACTGCTCTTAACCACTACACCACACTGGCATTAATATTATCTAATACAGTGGTGCCTCGCAAGACGAAATTAATCCGTTCCGCAAGTCTCTTCGTCTTGCGCTTTTTTCGTCTTGCGAAGCACGGCTATTAGCGGCTTAGCGGCTATTAACGGCTTAGCGGCTTTAAGAAAAAGGAAACAAACTCGCCAGAACTCGCAAGGCGTTTTGTCTTGCGAAGCAAGCCCATAGAGAAATTCGTCTTGCGGAACAACTCAAAAAACGGAAAACTCTTTCGTCTAGCGAGTTTTTCGTCTTGCGAGGCATTCGTCTTGCGGGGCACCACTGTACACACAATTGCATGTATATTAAATACTAAAAAATGTTACCAGTGATTACCTGCCTCCGCCTCAGTTCTGACTGCCACTTGCAGGTAAATTCTGAGCATAAAGGGACCCCTGACTGTTAGGTCCAGTCGCGGACGTCTCTGGGGTTGTGGCGCTCATCTCGCTTTATTGGCCGAGGGAGCCGGTGTACAGCTTCCGGGTCATGTGGCCAGCATGACTAAGCCGCTTCTGGCGAAACCAGAGCAGCGCACGGAAACGCCGTTTACCTTCCCGCCGGAGTGGTACCTATTTATCTACTTGCACTTTGACGTGCTTTCGAACTGCTAGGTTGGCAGGAGCAGGGACCGAGCAACAGGATCTCACCCCATCGCGGGGATTCGAACCACCGACCTTCTGATTGGCAAGCCTAAGAGGCTCAGGGGTTTAGACCACAGCGCCACCCACGTCTGAGCATAATGGCATCGCAAATGCAGGAGAAGTCAGGGAGCAGTGGACAAGCAGCCACAGAAACGTACCATTTCAGCAAAGCTTGTTGTTTTTGAAATGTGCGCATGATATACATGCTTCAGCAATATAGAACCCCACAGATATCAAGTTGGAGGTGCACAGTATATGAACCCTTTCCTCTGGCTCAGCTCCAATTTTCGAAACTTGGGTACATTCCTGACTTTTGAGAATTAGAGCCATTCATCATTGTTCATGCACTAACTTGGAATGCACAAAGTGAAACAAAGCATTCAGCATTCACAATGGCATCCGGCTTCAAGCAGAGGTTCTGCAGCTCAGCAGATTGCTGAACCTTTTCAGTGGTGAGTTTCAGAACCCTGAAAATATACACTAGAAACAGTGAGCTGGATGTTGGGTGGGGAGGGGGGAAGCTAGTCTTACATATATTTGCATCATATTAGCCATGAACTAATCGTTTCATAAATCCCATTACCCAGGTGCTAATATTTAGATTAGTTTTCGTATAATTTCCACATCCAAAACCCCACCATAGGTTATCAGAAATATGTACCATACTGTAGCTAATAGATAAATAAATAAATGGGAGGACAAGCCATCAATATTCTGGTGTAGTAAGAGAGATTGCCTTCTCCAATGACAATCAGCTCTGCATAATTAAAATAGCTTAGAGTGCTGAACTAATTTTCAGATTGGAGGTTTCTTCCGGTAGTGGTTCTTTACATACAAAGTTTCTACTGCGACTGAATTTAATTGTGAGTCTAATTACAATTTTAATGAATATCTTCAGCACTGCATGTAAAAATCGCACTCCACAGCGAAGCTATATTAGCACCAGTAAAAGCTCTTTCTGATCGCAAATACAGATGATGCGGGGAAAAACAAAAAAAAGTGGCTCTGAAATCTAAATATATTTAGATGCAGTATTTTTTCTATGTTTCTGAAACTGGCTGAAGCTCTGGGACATATTCCTTATGACATATTTATATTCTGCAAGGAAGATACCTGTGCAATTTGTTTGCTTATACTGCCCATCAGAGCAGATTTTAGGGCGATTTACAAAAACAACCCAATTTTCAGTACAATGTAAAAACAAATCATTTGCATGGGTGCATATATTTTGAGTGCAATCTACATTTATTTATTATGATGTTGATATTCTGCCCTGCTTTTCTGACAAAACTGGCTCCCAGTGCGTCTTTCGACAAATTAAAATCCACCACAATGATAGCAACATGCAATGTCAAGCATTTGTGGGGGCGATAAGGTGGGGGAGAAGACATGGGAGGGAGAGATGACTGCAGCTCAAAATATCTTACTTCAAATTATTTGCTTCTTCCATTTTACCTGGCTGGCTGGTTCATTCCGCTTTCAGAAAGAAGGAGGGAAAAAATGGCTTTGCTTTTTGAACACAGTCAGCCCTGGGCAAAAGATTGGAGGGTTTTTTCTTCCCAAATAAAAATAAAAATTTACCCCCTCTTTTTCCTTCGTCATCTCACTTTCAATTAGTGTTTTGCTGTTATTGGTTATTGCATGTTGCAGATCTTTTAGGTTCTGGCAGATCAGGACTGGGAATAAACCTTGTTTGTAAACACCACACTTTCAATACACACACACACACATGCTGAAGGAGAGGAGGGAGGAAGTGAGACAGAGAGATAAAATATTTATTTGTGTCAGCCACAAGCCATAGCAAAGGAATCAAATACAATAAAATACAGATATAGCTGGATGGTTGGCTATACAAAATACATTCTGAGAATTTACAACTATACAAATGAAAAGCTAATAACTGTCCTTGACCACAAATAAAACCTATGAATGAGTGGGTTTCTTTACTAGACATTAAAGAGGTAGTCAGATGGTAGATCTAATTCGAATTGTTCTAGCTAAAAAAATTGCCTCGTTTGGTGTCACCTGGCAATCTTGGTCTGCAAGAAGGAAGGACACTGTAGCAGTGGATGAACAACTTGGTTTGGATGACAGAAGAGAGGTAATAACCTCGTGATGCAGATCTTTACAAAGAGGAAACTAGGAGTACATGAGCTACAGATTCGATACTGCCATCTCCCCATGGGCGGAATTTGATGGAAGCAACCCTCCAGAACCGCTGACGGTAGTGTGTTCAATTTGCATAGGTGAAGTCTGTAGTTTAAAACTTAGGTTTTGCAGACAGGATGCGGATGTGTGGAGTAGACTAGGTGGGAATAATAATAATAATAATAATAATAATAATAATAATAATAATTTGTTTGTTTGTTTGTTTGTTTGTTTATACCCCGCCCATCTGGCTGCATTTCCCCAGCTACTCTGGGCGGCTTCCAACAAAGTATTAAAATACAGTAGTCTGTTAAACATTAAAAGCTTCCCTAAAGAGGGCTGCCTTCAGATGTCTTCTAAAAGTCTGGTAGTTGTTCTTTTCTTTGACATCTGGTGGGAGGGCGTTCCACAGGGCGGGTGCCACTACCGAGAAGGCCCTCTGCCTGGTTCCCTGTAACTTGGCTTCTCACAGTGAGGGAACCGCCAGAAGGCCCTCGGAGCTGGACCTCAGTGTCCAGGCAGAACGATGAGGGTGGAGACGCTCCTTCAGGTATACTGGACTGAAGCTGTTTAGGGCTTTAAATGTCAGCACCAACACTTTGAATTGTGCTCGGAAATGTACTGGGAGCCAATGGACAAAAATTTCTTGCAGTGGCTAAATTATTCTGTTGCTCAATGTCATATAGGCACTGCTTATTTAAATTCTTTGCTTTATCAAAGCCCAACGTTGGGGTGATAAACCAGTGGAGTAGAGCTTTTGAGTAACAGTTTTGGTCCAAGCACTCTTGTGACAGTCTTGCAATATTAAGGGGAATCAACCAGTGGGAACTAAGTTCAGATGAAGTCAATACATAGATTTACTGTACTAAATTTGTGATTCAACTGAGGAAAGGTTAGCCTCCAAGCGCAATGAAGTGTTTGGAACACAAGATGGCACTGAGAAAAGTTGCCTTAAGAACTTGGACTGAACGGTTTCTGTAGAGTCAAGCATTAGGCCAAATCTGTGCCCCATATAGCAGCGGGGCAAGGGGTTTAGCGCTACCACCTTTCATGTGCAAAAGACGTGATAAAATTCTGGCACTTTGGGAGTCCTTTTCCTTGACGTAATTCAGATGTGCTACTCAGGACCCTGTTGACTGAAAGACAAGTCCAAGATATTTAATGACTTTGACTTGTGCAAACGTCTGATTATCCATTTGCCATCGATAGGCCCTGTGGTTTATTGAGAACACTATGACTTTGGTTTGATTGTAATTCATAGCTGGTTGTTCTTTTGGCAGTATCCTGTGAATGTCCTCATCAATATTTTTAGGCTGAGATGGCCTTTGTGGCCAATTTAGGAGCATGAAACTCTGGTGATGTTAGACGAATGTCATCTATGTATAAATTAAACAGTGTCGGAGGTAAAATGCAGCCTTCCTTAACTCCTTTAGTAGCTTGTTCTGATCCTGAGAGGTGCCCATGAGTCGAGCATTGCACCTTCAGCATGGTGTTTTTATATACAGTGGTACCTTGGGTTATGGGACGCGGGTGGCGCTGTGGGTAAAACCTCAGCGCCTAGGACTTGCAGATTGTATGGTCGGCGGTTCGAATCCCCGCGGCCGGGTGAGCTCCCGTCTGCGGTCCCAGCTCCTGCCCACCTAGCAGTTCGAAAGCACCCCTAAGTGCAAGTAGATAAATAGGTACCGCTTTCTAGCGGGAAGGTAAACGGTGTTTCCGTGTGCTGCGCTGGCCCCGTGACCCGGAAGTGTCTCCGGACAGCGCTGGCCCCCGGCCTCTTAAGCGAGATGGGCGCACAACCCTAGAGTCGGACACGACTGGCCCGTACGGGCAGGGGTACATTTACCTTTACCTTTTTACCTCGGGTTACATATGCTTCAGGTTACATACACTTCAGGTTACAGACTCCGCTAACCCAGAAATAGTACCTTGGGTTAAGAACAGAAATCGCGCAGCAGCGGTGCAGGAGCAACGGGAGGCCCCATTAGATAAGTGGTGCTTCAGGTTAAGAACAGACCTCCAGAATGAATTAAGTTCTTAACCCAAGGTACCACTGTAGACATTTGATCTGAAAGAGCATCTATGCCTGAAGAATTCAACTTGTCCCACAGTCGGAAGTGAGGTATTAAGTTTGGCAGGGAGAAGTGCATGGATCTTGTGTACCCCCTCAGGGAGGGAGGGTGCTTTCAAATCAGCACAGACAATTCTATACATGTCTACTCAGAAGTAAGCTCCACTGAGTTCAATGGGACTTACTCCCCTGCTAAGAGTAGGACTGCACTCCTAATTATCATGCTATGAGCTAGAATTGTTTTCATATACCGTATTGGCCTGAATATAAGCCGCACCCGAATATAAGCCGCACCTTTAAAATTCAGGGGGGGGGGGAGAGGGAAAAAAAGCCAATACCCGAATATATGTTGCTCCCTTAAAATTCCACAGGCACTCACACCCATTCCATTTTGCCATATGTCTGTTCCAGCAGCGACATTGTAAAAGCCCATTTTTGTAAGGTTGCGAATTTAAGCCGCACTTTAACTTTTGGAATTGGGGGGGGGGGGGGTGAGGCTTATATTCAGGCCAATACAGTAATATACCCACACTCACACAAACTCACTAGTTTGTCAGGACCATAGGCAGGGGTTTTAGAAATTAATGTTTCAGTAAAGAGCCAGTTGGTATGAATCTCTAGGAGTGAGCTGCGTACCTGGAAACACAAAGATTTGATAGCCATTTACAAGAAGAGAGAATCCTCTGGAAAAGAGAGGCAGAAGAACGACACACCTGGGGGAGACTGAGAAACTATTTGGATGACCTGTGGTTGCATTGCCATGGTACAAATAACACACACACACAGATGTGTGTACGGTAGTACCTTGGTTCTCAAACTTAATCCGTTCCAGAAGTCTTTTTTCTTACCTGTACTGATGATAGTCATTGTGTGGATGGGGGGCTTTTATCCATTTCCGCAGTCACACAATCAATCAATCAATCAATCAATCAGTAGCTGAACTGGGATCCACCCAGTCACAAAAGCAAATTAACTGAAAAAGCCTCAAAACAAAAACCGCAAAATAAATAGCAAAAACAAAAGCACCGAATATAAGCTCCAAATATCACCTCAGAACACTGCAATCGGAAACGGAAGGCTTGAATTACAATGGGGGGGACGGACGCAAATTAGCAGTGCAACAGGAAACACAGGGGGACTTAAAACAGAGCACGTTCGGCTTCTGAAAAAGAGTTCAAAAACCGGTTTTGCAGTGTTTGGGTTCCGAGTTGTTCGTGAAACATTTGAAAACCAAGGTACCCCTGTACTATGAATCAAAGCCCTGGCTGTGTGTGAACCAAGTCTCAGAGTCTGACAGCAAACGTAGCATAATGGAGGGCCTGAGACTGCAGTTTCTTTGCGCACTAACTTTATCACAAGCCCCAGTGAACGCAATGGGAGGCATCTGGGAGTAAACATTGTTAGTGCTGGATGAGCCAGGGCCAAAAACAAAACCATTTCAACGAGATCCATCCGTTTTCCGCAGGCAGAATAGGAGGAGCTTTTACTGAATGAGTCGATCTGATCTGTACCACCCATTAGAATTCTTGTCAGCAGCAGAACAATGCATGCCAAGGCTGGTTAAATAATAATTCAGTTGCATATGTTCGCTGTTGAGCCCGCCTCTTTGCTAGGCAAATGGTAATTTCATTTTTGAAACCTCTTCTAGGAACCGTCATGACAGAAAAATCATTACCATTACTAGGAGATGATTCACACATGCAAATAACATCATTTTACCGACAATGGAGTACTAGTAGCTGCATGTGTGAAAAGAGTCCAATGAAAAGCTTGCTTTTTTTAGTTCCTCAGAAATGCTTTAAATTGTTGTTGTTACTGTTCACCTGTCGGAGAAATTCAAGGATTCGGTCTCTAAGTGAAAAGATAGGCCTTTACTGAAATACAAATGCATTTAGGGATAACCTCAAAAATAAGGAGGCTGAGAAAAACCACATCCAAAGCCATGTTTCTTATACACTTCCAGATTATGCACTTGATTGCATTTCACCAGTCAAATTATCACAGCAATCTTGGCCATTGCAACTCAATGTCACCACCCTGAACCTATCAAAATCATTTAGTTCTCCAGATCAGCCCTTAACGTCTTTCTTTATTAAGACTTTGACTAATTTTCCTATTCATTAAATGTCTCCCAGTGACCTCTTACATTATTATTATTATTTTCTGTTTTATACATTTCAATCATTTTACAATCATTATAACATTTGAAAACTCAACAGCCTTCCCCCTCTTTCTGTGGTTCCTTAATTTTGTTTTTAATATTTTCTGCATATTCCAAATTAAATTAATTTACTCATTTATTCCTCTTCTTTAAATATATACTCTTATAGAACTGCAGGTTGTTACAATAATCCTGCCAATGTTCTTATCTGTTTGCAGTTTATTTGTAAATATTCACTAAACCATTTCAATTATTTTACAAAAAGTTTGTTATCTTGATTTCTTATTTTTCTGGTAAGTTTCACCATTTCTGTGCTGTCCATAAGTTTTTGTATCCATTCTTCTTTCGCTGCAACTTCTTCTTCTTTCCATTTTTGGGCAAGTAACATTCTTGCCGCTGTAGTCGCATACATGAATAAATTTCTATACAGTTTGGGTAGTTCTGTCCCTATAATTTCTAAAAGGAAGGTTTCTGGGGTTGTTTTTTTTTTTTTTACAAACGTTATTTTAAACACCTTTTTCAATTCATTATATATCATTTCCCAGTAAGCTTTAACCTTACTGCAAGACCAATTCTTACATCTACCTACAAACCAATTCAAGATTAATCAGAATTGCCAGGCCTAGCTGATTCTTTTCTGATGCATATAATTGCAGATCCCTATTTTCCAGGGACATGGGTGGCGCTGTGGTCTAAACCACAGAGCCTAGGGCTGGCCGATCAGAAGGTCGGCGGTTCGAATCTCCGCGACGGGGTGAGCTCCCGTTGCTCGGTCCCAGCTCCTGCCAACCTAGCAGTTCGAAAGCACATCAGAGTGCAAGTAGATAAATAGGTACCGCTCCAGCGGGAAGGTAAACAGCGTTTCTGTGTGCTGCTCTGGTTCGCCAGAAGCGGCTTAGTCATGCTGGCCACATGACCCGGAAGCTGACTCGGCCAATGAAGCGAGATGAGCGCCGCAACCCAGAGTCGGCCACGACTGGATCTAATGACTTTACCTTATTTTCCAGGGACATCCCTGATTTAGAGAAGCCGTCCCAGTTTCTGATTTGATTCCGGAATGTCCCACTTTTCCTTTAGATGTCCCTATTTTCATTGGAGAAATGTTGGGGGGTATGGAGTTATCCGACCCCTGAGCCATCTGAAGGCAATCCTGTATAGGGGAGTATTGTTTTTTTAAAGTTTAATATTTTCTTATGTTTTATATATGTTGGAAACTGCCCAGAGTGGTTGGGGCAACCTAGTAAGATGTGTGGGGATATACATAGTAACATTATTATTATGGAAATATATGCAACTAACACTTTTGTTTTTTTCAGCCTATCTGCAACAAACGCAGATTCTCCTGTCATTGCAGCACTTCCATGGGAAAAAATGTGCCTCTTCCAAAATTCTCCCTTCTTCAGCCTCAGTTCCCATCTCCTGAGAGTGTCAAAAAAACAAGCATAGCAAAATTATCTTAATAAATAATAAATTCGTTCAGCTTATATTCCCTCATGTATGTGATAAACAAAAAAGAAAAAAAAAATCAAGGCAGTTCAGAATTTTCCATATTTGAAAGTTTAAAAAGGAGATAGGACTGACATTATTTTTATTGTGATCTCTACATTGCAATAGTTTGTAATGCGTATCTTGGTTGTGCTAATTAATGCATGTTAATTAACCTGCTGAGGAACGGGGCTTTGATCTACCAGTTGAGCCCTTGCAAATCATATCTTACTTAACCTAAATGTCAACAACATTGTTTAGAAAAGCCTCCGTTTAAAAATAATTACCTTTAAAGCACTAATCAGTATAAATTCAGACTACAAAGTAGTAAATGCGAGATTCAAATAAAGAAGGGGATAGAAAGCAGTTTTTGTCAAGATGGTTTGCAACATTTGGAAGTACCAAATTCAACAGGTGCAGCTTTTGCCGGTGCATAAACGAGATGTAATGCTCAGCAATGCTGGAGACTAAAAAGAAAAGATTTTAGTTTTGAAAGAATTTGACATTTGATATTTCAACAAAGCATCAAAGTAGTCGTAATGGATAAAATCAGTACTTTGGTAGATTTCCTTACATTGCACTACACACATACACACCCCTTTTTTCTGTTCTTGTTTTATTACTTTTCCCCATCTAAACCTGGGAGCATTCTACAAAGATAGATTGAAATAACGTGGGGAAATCAGACCCTGTTGTGTGCCCTGATAAATCTGAGTTCTTGAGTCATTTTTTATTTCATATACACAAAAGAATAATGTAGTCTTGTTGTTCTCTAAACCACATATTGGGGCAATATAATCTTTTCAGTGCTTAGACCTCGAAAGTTCTTAAGCCAACTCTGATGATCAGGGAAAGCTGTGGCCTTTCAGTTTCTGGTTGTCATAAGCTGTTAAATGCTTACAGGTTCTGCTAGGGAAAAGGTGTCAATGGTAGCAGGTTGGTTTATTCACCTCAAATCTTCTAGACCGGATATCCATCGTTTTTTAATCTAGGGCCGTCTTTAGCATATGCGCCGTCTGTATGCAAAAATCCACCCAGCGCCCCCCAATTTGGGGGGGGGGGTCAGGTCAAAGTTGTTGAGCTTTTAAGGATGGAAACAGTGAGGATCACTAACGAAGAAGAAGAAGAAGAAGAAGAAGAAGAAGAAGAAGAAGAGGAGGAGGAGTAGTAGTTTGGATTTGATTTCCCGCTTTATCACTACCCAAAGGAGTCTCAAAGCGGCTAACATTCTCCTTTCCCTTCCTCCCCCACAACAAACAAACACTCTGTGAGTGAGGCTGAGAGACTTCAAAAAAGTGTGCCTAGCCCAAGGTCACCCAGCAGCTGCATGTGGAGGAGCGGGGAAGTGAACCCGGTTCACCAGATTACGAGTCTACTGCTCTTAACCACTCCACCACACTGGAAAAATACATGGCTGCAGTGATAACTCCATCTTCCATTTTTGCAATCATGCGAAAATGAAAGACAACACGAGGGGGCACCGCCGGATACATTGATTCTGCAGCTCTTCCGCAAAAGAGAACTGAAATGACCCGTTCGCGGTCGACCGGTTGGACATCCCTGAGGTAGATAGTTAAGAGCTTTGGTGGCTTCAGCAGCGGGCACCGAGTGCCCCCCGGAATTTAGCACCCAGGTGCCATGCACCCCTTGCACCCCTGGGTAAAGATGGCCCTGGCAAGACTGGAAGACCTTTTAATACACCTAAGAACAGATTTGTAAGATTTAACTCGGGTTTCCGTTGACGAGGCTCAACTAAGTCTCATGAAATCAATGGACTTAGGTTACTAGGACTGCTGTGGGAGATCTGCCCATGTCTTTATAACTTGAACTGATACGAAGAAGTGAAGTCTGCTAGATTTCACTCACTGCCTGCATTTATCCACACCAAGCTGCTGTTAAATGCACATGAAAGGAACCATTGAAAGAAGGTGGAACCTTATTTAGAATGACTTCAATGTATGCAATGAAACTGAAGTGAAATGTGGCTATTTAAAATATGTCTTTCTTTAAAAATTCCTGCTTTTATAAATGATTTGGTGGAATTTTTATCAACAGAGCACTTGATCACCGTTCAGTTGTAACTAGACACACTTCAGTTAATTTTTTTTACTTTACTATTCTGTATTTTTAAAAATGTACTATTTTTAAACTTACTATTCTGATCAATAGACTGAGCTTTGTTATTCAATAGCAATAATAAGTGCTATGATGGAAGGCAATTCCATGCCAAATGTTTCCACTCCTTTAAAAGCAGTGGTTCTCAAACATTTTCCTCTGGGCCACAGTTTCTGAATAAAAATTTGCTTGTGCCACGCTGATTTTTTTTTAAAAAATAGAAATATATTGGGAAACATTGGGAAAAGAATCAACTCCTACCAGTGCTTGATTTATAACACAAAACACAACTACTTTATAATATGATCATGGGACACCCAGAAAGATGATGATGATGACAATGATGATTTTTAAACTTACTATTCTTTTTTAATTTTTAAACTTACACCCATCAGGCTTACAACATATCTAAAAATATAATAAAAACATCAGTCCTTAAAAAACTTTCCGAAACAGGGCTGCCTTCAGATGTCTTCTAGAAGTTGTGTAGTTCTTTATCTTTTTGACATCTGATGGGAGGGTGTTCCACAGGGATGGAGCCACTACCGAAAAGGCCCTTTGCCTGGTTCCCTGTAACTTCATTTTCACAATGAGGGGACCAGTCTGGGAGGAGGACCTCAGTGTCCGGGCTGAACAACGGGGGTGGAGACACTCCTTCAGGTACAATGGGCCAAGGCCATTTAGGGCTTTCAAGGTCAGCACCAACACTTTGAATTGTGCTCAGAAACTTCGCAACTTTACCATTAAAAATGCAAACATGCAAAAAGAATGAAGAGCAAAAGGATTTGCCTTAAAATTGTCCAAATATATTCTGGCAGAAAACATTTATAAACCCACACTATAAAACTCTTGGATGCGTGTGTGTGTGTGTGTGTGTGTGTGTGTGTGTACATACACACACACTTCCTAAGTTTCCCTTTCAATATATATCCAGACACAGAAGGACAAAGTCTTTGATAGATTCCTATTTCACCAAGAGAGTGAGGACTTACTTTCTAAAGCTTAAAAGCGTGTTCTGAAGTAAAGCCAGCCAACATCTACCCGTATTTTTTTGCTGCTACGCAGCTAGGCCTCCGTGAGCTCAGAATCCCAGAAAAAAACAGCTTGACCTTTGATTTCCTGCCAAAAAGGAGAAAATGAAATGAAAGGCCCCTTCAGTGCTGTCTCACCTGGTTGTGTCTTTAATTATCAACTCTCTGCACCTGCGGTGAGCAAGAGAAGAGAACTTCTAACAGAACCTTCTGCCGCGTTTCAGCAACCCCATATCAAACGAGTGAGTACTTTTCTCTGTTGGTTTGAAACACAAAGGATGATCTGTAGGTGCACAGATTTGGGTTGGCACCATTTCCCCCATGTTTATAGCTTTATGTCTGTCTTGTTCCAGGGTATGACCCATCATTAAATCATAGAATCAAAGAAATGTAGAGTTGGAAGGGATCCCCAAGGGTCATCTAGTCCAACCCTCTGCAATGCAGGAATCATTTGTCCCATGTGGGACTCGAACCCACAACAGAAGCCTTAAAACCAGCACTCTATACTGGTGCAGCATACACTCCAACATTTCTCCGATGAAAATAGGGATGTTCCAAGAATAATAATAAAAATTTTGTATGCCACAACGGCCGCCCGAATATTACTTGCTAAAAATTGGAAAACACAAGAACTACCAACAGTGGACACCTTCCAGTAGTGATGTATGGAAGTAAGAGCTGGACCATAAAGAAGGCTGATCACCGAAGAATTGATGCTTTTGAATTATGGTGCTGGAGGAGACTCTTGAGAGTCCCATGGACTGCAAGAAGATCAAACGCATCCATTCTTAAGGAAATCAGCCCTGAGTGCTCACTGGAAGGACAGATCGTGAAGCTGAGGCTCCAGTACTTTGGCCACCTCATGAGAAGAGAAGAGTCCCTGGAAAAGACCCTGATGCTGGGAAAGATGGAGGGCACAAGGAGAAGGGAGTGACAGAGGACGAGATGGTTGGATAGTGTTTTCGAGGTTACCAGCATGAGTTTGACCAAACTGCGGGAAGTAGTGGAGGACAGAAGTGCCTGGCGTGCTCTGGTCCATGGGGTCACGAAGAGTCGGACACGACTAAACGACTAAACAACAACAACAACAACCAACAGTGGAAGATTGGCAGATGAAGATGATGGACTTTTCGGAGCTGGCCAACCTGACCGGAAGAATCCGCGACCAGAAAGAAGAGGAGTTTCAAGAGGACTGGAGGAAATTTGAATAACTATTTGAATAAATATTGTAACATAAAAAATTAGAAATTGCTTGAAAGAAACAAATCGGTCTAGGATTAAACTAAGTTATAATTAAATAAATGGGATTTGGAATATTAAGAAATGTGAATAAGATGGACTATAATTGGAAATTGTTTTAGTTTAATAATTATATTGTAAAGCTGTTATTTTAAACTACAAGGAAACTCAGAAGGAGGGACTAGAGGAAGTCAACCAAGATGTTTAAAAGGTTGGATTTGTAAAGAATTAAGTTTGTTGTTATTGTTTATCTGTTTATTGTTCCTTTTTTCTTCTTTCGCTCATTGATGTGTTTTTCTTTTTTTCTGCTTTTGTGTGTCATTTTGCTTTGTGGTTTTTGTTATTATTGTGGAAAATCTAATAAATTTTTATATATAAAAAAAGAATAATAATAAAAAGGGATGCGGGTGAAGCTGTGGTCTAAACCACAGAGCCTAGGGCCTGCCGATCAGAAGGTCGGCGGTTCGAATCCCCACGACGGGGTGAGCTCCCGTTGCTCAGTCCCAGCTCCTGCCAACCTAGCAGTTCGAAAGCACATCAAAGTGCAAGTAGATAAATAGGTACCACTCCGGCAGGAAGGTAAACGGCATTTCCGTGTGCTGCTCTGGTTTGCCAGAAGCGGCTTAGTCGTGCTGCCCACATGACCCGGAAAAACTGTCTGTGGACAAATGCCGGCTCCCTCAGCCAGTAAAGCGAGATGAGCGCAGCAACCCCAGAGTCGTCCGTGACTGGACTTAACGGTCAGGGGTCCCTTTACCATGAAGATGATGATGATGAAGAAGAAGAAGAAGAAGAAGACTTTTAATAATAATAATTTTATTATTTATACCCCGCTCATCTTACTGGGTTGCCCAGCCACTCTGGGCAGCTTCCAACATATATAAAAACATAATAAACATTAAACATTTTAAAACTTCCCCATACAGGGCTGTCTTCAGATGTCTTCTAAAAGTTGTATAGTTAGTTATTTCCTTGGTTTAGGGGTCACCTAACTCCATACCCTGCAACAGTTCTCCAAGGAAAATAGGGACAACCTAAGGAAATAGAGACGTCCTATTTTAGGATAAAATAGGGACGTCCTAAGGAAAAGTGGGACATTCTGGGCTTAAATCAGAAACCGGGATGGCTTCTGTAAATCCAGGACTGTCCCTGGAAAATAGGGACACTTGGAGGGTCTGGTGTAGCCCCAGTCTGGTCGCTCCTGATAATTCCAATTGCCTAATCAACAGAAGGCAGGGACATTAGAGAACTCAACCCAGCCTCTGCAAATTATCTTGAACAGATTATTGAAGCTATTGCCACTGGTTTGATCAGGGCAGTTGCAATTCCAGGTGTGTGTTTTTTCATTGAGCCAAGAAAACATGCCTACTTCTATGGTGTACGTCCTAGCTGAAGTTAGGGTCGGGTATCTGTAGTGTTCCAGTTGTTGTTGGGCTCCAATTCCCATCAGCCCCAGCTAGGATGGCCAATAGTAAGACATGACAGGAGGTTCCAGTTCCATAACACCTGGAGGATAAAAGATTCCTCGCTCAGGGGTAACCAACATGGTGTCCCCAAGATGGGAACCTTTGGCCCTCCAAATGTTGCAGGACTGCTGGGATAGCTAAGCTAGGAGAGCTCAGTTGGTCATGGGTTCAAACCCCACATTGGGCAAAAGACTCCTGCATTGCAGGAATGACCTCTGAGGTCCCATCTAATTCTACAGTTCTATGATTCTCTTCTATGCTACTCCCATCATGTTGCCAGCCCAAATCCATTCACAACTCAGGATCTCAATACCTTGAGGACTGCCTCTCCCCATGCGATGACCCTGAGCTTGTCATCTGAAGCCCTTCTCTGTGTCCTCCTTCCCTGAGAAGTTCGGAGAATGACAAAGCGTGTTCTCCTTCATGTATTTATCCTGCGACTTGAATGTGTATTTATCCTGCGACTTGGCTACCTCATCCGTGCAATCAGTTCTTCCAAACTGAACAGCAGGGAAGGGGTGATTAGTCACTGCAGAGAAACTAGAAATTTAAACCAGTTTTCAACCTGTTTTGACTCATGAACCCTGGGAATTTTAGTTCCATGAAAGGGCTGAGGATCTCGAAGAAGGAAGTGTCTGGATTTCCTCAAATAAGGTTCTTTGGAAAAAGCTATGACTGTCAGACAAGTTTGAAATTGGTATCAGGGCTGGATACAAACATATTGGTCCCTGAAACCCAACTCAAACGACACCACCACCATTGCTATGCTAGGTCAACACTTTAGCATCTCTTAACGTTGCTGTTCAGATAACGCTTTCTGCCTTCATTGGCAAACACCCCCCCCCCCTTTTTATGGTGTTGTCTGAAGCAAGTCACCTCACTCTGCTCTGTGGCAGGGCCTGTCCATTATGGCTTAAATTTGTTGTCGGGATCTCATAAAAAGGAACATGTACTAATTGATTGTTGTTGTTTAGTCATTTAGTCGTGTCCGACTCTTCGTGACCCCCTGGACCAGAGCACGCCAGGCACTCCTGTCTTCCACTGCCTCCCACAGTTTAGTCAAACTGATGCTGGTAGCTTCGAGAGCACTGTCCAGCCATCTCGTCCTCTGTCGTCCCCTTCTCCTTGTGCCCTCCATCTTTCCCAACATCAGGGTCTTTTCCAGGGAGTCTTCTCTTCTCATGAGGTGGCCAAAGTATTGGAACCTCAGCTTCAGGATCTGTCCTTCCAGTGAGCACTCAGGGCTGATTTCCTTCAGAATGGAGAGGTTTGATCTTCTTGCAGTCCATGGGACTCTCAAGAGTCTCTCCTCCAGCACCAGAATTCAAAAGCATCTATTCTTCGGCCATCAGCCTTCTTTATGGTCCAGCTCTCACTTCCATACATCACTACTGGGAAAACCATGGCTTTAACTATACGGACCTTTGTTGGCAAGGTGATGTCTCTGCTTTTTAAGATGCTGTCTAGGTTTGCCATCGCCTTTCTCCCAAGGAGCAGGCGTCTTTTAATTTCATGACTGCTGTCACCATCTGCAGCGATCATGGAGCCCAAGAAAGTAAAATCTCTCACTAATTGATTGTGAATATGATTATACATTTTATTGCTGTAAGCCACCTTGCAAAAAGGCTTTGGTCTTTCAGTCTTGAATGATGGCGCAGAAATGTACGAAACAAAAATATTAATTATATGGCATTGCGAATCCTGCCGATCGCTTTAGTGGGTTGTTTTCCTTTGTTCCTCTATCCTGGGCTTTGATCAATTTCTGCCAAGATTACTTCATTCATTTTCAGGCTTGAGATAGCCCAGTTTATTGTCTCATTCATCATGCTGCCAGCACTTTAGGGTTTCCCTTTGAAATTTTGCTAAAGCAGATTCGTTCAATCTACCCTGAGTAATGGGGCCATTGGCAGCTCTTACAGTGATTGGCTTGTGCCATATATTGGTTTGGACTTCAGTCGTTTTGTTCCCTCCGTTCCATTTGTTGAATTGTGGACGCCTTTCTTTGCTTAAAGGACTTTGCTGCACACGGGATGGACCAGAAGAGCAATTCAGATTTGTTTTGTAACAGTTTTGGTTTCCCTTTGATCTTTAGCTTCAACAATCTAACTGCCCAGTTTAAATACTATGCAAGGGGACGCGGGTGGCGCTGTGGTCTAAACCACTGAACCTCTTGGGCTTGCCGATCACAAAGTCAGTGGTTCAAATCCCCATGAGGGGGTGAGCTCCCGTTGCTCTGTCCCAGCTCCTGCCAACCTAGCAATTCGAAAGCACGCCAGTGCAAGTAGATAAATAGGTACCTCCTCAAATTGTGGGATGCTCCTCAGACGACAACAAAAACCAGCCAAAAGAATTGGACTACACAGAAACAATCTTCCTGATGTGCTAGTTTACTACATACAAAGAGTTTAAAAAAGAAAAAAACATAAGCAGGGACACTGTCCACAATTCTGCCCCCGCCCCCAGTCTTCCAGTTAATTCTCCTTGACTAAGGGATAATTGGGGACGCGGGTGGCGCTGTGGGTAAAACCTCAGCGCCTAGGACTTGCCGATCGAAAGGTCGGCGGTTCGAATCCCCACGGCGGGGTGCGCTCCCGTTGCTCGGTCCCAGCGCCTGCCAACCTAGCAGTTCGAAAGCACCCCCGGGTGCAAGTAGATAAATAGGGACCGCTTTCTAGCGGGAAGGTAAACGGTGTTTCCGTGTGCGGCTCTGGCTTGCCAGAGTAGCGATGTCACGCTGGCCACGTGACCCGGAAGTGTCTCCGGACAGCGCTGGCCCCCGGCCTCTTGAGTGAGATGGGCGCACAACCCCAGAGTCTGGCAAGACTGGCCCGTACGGGCAGGGGTACCTTTACCTTTAAGGGATAATTATGAAGGCAGACAGAGACACCTGAAGGGGATTGTTATCACTGCAAATATTATTTCTTCTTAGTAGCTAATCACGCCTTTCCTCCTCCTAATTCCTTCAAAATAAGATATCCACTAAAGGAAAGAGTAGCAGCAACAAACAAGAGATGGTCTAGGAATTCTCTCCAGGTAGAATTCTCTGCTTGTCTTCTGGGGACTTCAGAATTCAAAGCATGGCTTGGACAGGACAACAGAATGAGTGTAACACAGAGCCTAGCATCTAGGTGCTTTGTCTCTTTGTCAAGCAACTTGCACTGTCCAGTTACTCAATCTCATCCTCCCATTACTTAATTACTCAATCCTCGCTTTCATTGTTTACAGCACAATATATTCTCAAACTGATGTTGGGTAAATAAATTGCAAAGCAATGAATGAGCTTTACATGACACAATGTCACTCCATGCCTAACTGAAAAGTTAGAGTCATTTGTTTTTAAATGAAATTATTTTACTGCATTTCAACGCAAATTGGCCGCAATCTGAAAACTAAATACGTAAAATTGGCCATTAATCTTGCCATTAATTTTAGACAGGTCTTCTTGTTCTCCTGTAATCAGTTGCCGGGCACAGTAAATGTATGCACTACACATTAAGCAGCAGAAATATCCTTCCCTCTTTTTATAATGAAAAACAAAAGTGGCTCCCTGAGTTGAATTTCCAAAAAGAATTAATGGCTCCACAATTTAGAACATTTCTTCTACTGCCTTGAAAACACATCCATTTGTTTAACAACACGTCCTTCATTTCTTAAAAAAACAGAAAACCTCAAGGCATCTTACAATAAGTTAAAACAAAAATAAATTACTAAAAGTATCAGAACACCCACATCCACCTTTAAAGCAGCTATTTTAAATATGGGCATTTTCTAGTGGTCAGAAACAAGTACAGGGGCTTAAAAACCATTTGTAAGGACTTCCGGAGGCGGCACCATCAGCAATGGTGGATTCCCTCTAGCTTTGAGGGAGTAGCTCTGCAGAAATCGGGTCTTGCCGCTACGGCGAAGCGGGGACCCCTTCGAAAACCACAGGTGGGTGAAGCCTGTGACCGTGGGACTCAGCGGGCACCTTCAGCGCCCCCCCCCAAATTGCGAAGGAACCCTGCGAGGGGTTCCGGAGTGAAACGGGGAGTGTGGCGCGGTGCTGAGAGTCGATCGCTTCTTCCGTGGAGTGAAGCCGCGCAGCAGTTCCAGAGCCTGGCCACAACCATTGAACAGGCTTTCTCCCTGGTCCAAACTCAGTGTGCTTCCGGGGAATCTGGGACACCCAATAGGGTCTTTGATGAGGATCTTAGCAAACAGAAACAAAAATATTCTATATTTTTTAACCCTACAATCCTGTGCCCATTTACCTGGGTGGAAGCCCAATGAGACCTGTGTGGGCTTGCAACCTTACTTTTTTATTATTACTTTTTTATTACTATTACTTGGCTGTGGTTATGGTAGACCAGGGTAACGTAAATGGGTTTCTTCCTGTTTTATCATCACACAACTGTGCAGTCGCTTAGTCTCAAAGATGCCTGTGCCGTTTGCCCTCCCAGGTGTGTGACATCATACTGGGTCATAAGGAAAGGGTTAACTAAGTGTAAAATGACTAACCAATAGGGACCCAAGGGGAGGAGTTAGAGTTGTTAAGAAGTCTGTCTGGAGTTAGAGAAGGGAAGGAGAGAGGATAAGTCTGTGGGTTGGGCTAGTATGATGTGAGAGAGTGAGAGAATCTGTTAAGAGGATTCAGTCAAACAGTTGAGATAATCAGTCAGAAGGTATTAGGAAGGTATAGGTCGGTAAAGAAACTAAAGTTAAGAAACTGACCAGAATATAATCTGAGAAACCATAAACTTGTTAATACTTATAAAATAAACTTGTTTATTTGGTTCAATTTAAACAACAGTCTGGACTCAGTGTGTACCCGAGAGTAATGGGTTGCTGGCAGCGGGGAAGCGAGCACAGTGGTGGCACAGGGATCAAGAGACCGTTAAACATCCGGAGACCCTGTGTGATCGCCACAACGCCCAATAAGTTTCAAGGCTGTGTGGGGAGTGAAGCTGGAGTTAGCTCAGCCCAGATCCAGTGTGTTGGACTCCATTGTCATTCAATGCATTACATGATGCGTGTTTTGAACCTGAGAAGATGCAACAATCACCCCACTCTAATTGCACCTCTTTATTTAGTACAGTGCTGTGAGGGGAGAGACTTCATCAGGCAAGGCCTCCTTCCACCTGCCTTGCCCCACCCTCCAGTCTCTGCTTCTCATTTTGTATTGTATTATGTTGTTCACTGTGCTTTGCTGTTGCTTTATTGATCGGAGTTTAGAAATTGCTTATTGTAACTGTTGAGTGGATTTCTGTTTAATTTTGAAGTGCTGGTATTTAATATTATTCTATATTGTTTCAATGAATGTTGAATGTCATTTTATTTGCATATTGTATATTGTATTATGCATATTGTCTTATTTATATGATGTTAGCCACTCTGAGCCTGGCTTTGGCTGGGGAGAGCGGGATACAAATAAAATTTATTTATTTATTTTATTTTACAGTGATAGCTTGGTTTACAACCATAATCCGTTCCGGAGGTCCATTTGTAAACCAAAACAGGTTGTAACCCAAGGCACACTTTCTCCAATGGGGCCTCCTCCAAAAAATTTGTTCGTAATCCCAAACAATGGGTTGTAAGCCAAAAAAAGGTTGCAAACCGGGACACGCACTTCCGGGTTTGACGTGTTTGTAATCCAAAACGTATGCAAACCAAGACATATGCAAACCAAGGTACCACTGTATGAGTCTTCCTTCCTTTTGTCACCAGCCTTCTTCCAAAGCTCACAACATAAAGCAGGTGTGGGAACCTCTGGCCTTCCAGATGTTCCTGGACTACAATTCCCATAATCCATGCCTATTGGCTATGTTTGCTGAGGCTGATGGGAGTTGTAGTTCTGCAACATCTGGAGAGTCAATGGTTCCCCAAGCCTGCCACAACTTTGTGATAAAGATCTCTTGATCTCTTGATAAAAGCAGATATTTTTAAGCTTAAGTCTGGATTCTTAGAACTATGCCCAAAGGCATATTCCATGTCCCCATCCATGCCAAACCTGGGACATAACTGTAGGGTGCAGTCTGTGGTGGTCCAGCTGCCTCAGACATACTTCTGATTCCTTTCCCGAATTTTCAGTTCTCAATAAAACACACGGAAGTGCTGATCTCTGCATGGAACAGAATGTTGTTGTTGTTTAGTCGTTTAGTCGTGTCCGACTCTTCGTGACCCCCTGGACCAGAGCACGCCAGGCACTTCTGTCTTCCACTGCCTCCCGCAGTTTGGTCAAACTCATGCTGGTAGCTTCGAGGACACGATCCAACCATCTTGTCCTCCGTCGTCCCCTTCTCCTTGTGCCCTCCATCTTTCCCAACATCAGGGTCTTTTCCAGGGAGTCTTCTCTTCTCATGAGGTGGCCAAAGTACTGGAGCTTCAGCTTCAGGATCTGTCCTTCCAGTAAGCACTCAGGGCTGATTTCCTTCAGAAATGGATAGGTTTGATGTTCTTGCAGTCCATGGGACTCTCAAGAGTCTCCTCCAGCACCATAATTCAAAAGCATCAATTCTTTGGCGATCAGCCTTCTTTATGGTCCAGCTCTCACTTCCATACATCACTACTGGGAAAACCATAGCTTTGACTATCAGAGCCCTACCTGATCAGAGCCCTACCTGAATTGGAAAAGGAAAGCTTGACAGAGTTTCAGGAGGAGACAGGACTAACATTGGTTGAGAAAGAGAGGTATTTGGGGGTTAGCGTGACTGCCAAAAATGTGAATCTATTTAAGGATAATTGTGAAGGACGTTGGATTGAAGTGAAGGGGGATTTGGAAATATGGACAAATTTGAAGTGGTCATTGTTGGGCCGAGTTGCTGTGGTGGGGATGAGTGTTGCTGTGTTGCCGGGGATGTTGCTTTTGTTTCAAACATTGCAAGTTTTGGATGGGATGGATTGTTTCAGGAGGTGGCAGAGGGATGTTTCCAGATTTGTTTGGCAGGGCAAGAAGCCTCGAGTAAAATTTAAGATATTGACTGATGGCAAAGAAGGAGGTGGATTTGCCCTGCCAGACCTTAAACTTTGTTGTGAACCAGCTGCTTTTTGCTGGCTGAGAGAATGGCTGCTTCTTGAAAACACTGAAGTGCTGGATAATGGCAGATGAAGTTGATGGACTATATGGAATTGGCGGAAATGACGGGCAAAATCTGAGACCAGGGATAAGAGTAGGTGGAAGAAGACTGGAAAAAATTTAAAGACTATTTACAGAAATATTGTAAAATTAATGAATGTTAGAAGAATGTTGGAATGAAGTTATATGGCTTTAGTAGAAATGTTATAAGGAATTAAGTATAAATAGATTAATAGAAAATTAAAGGAAAAATAAGGCTAGAATGTGTTAAGATAATTATAGGATAGAAAACAGAGGAAGATGGAAAGGAATTGCTGAAACAATTAACAGAAGTGGAATACAAAAAGGGAGGTGTGAGGAGGTCGTTGAAATAAGTGAATGAAAGATAAGATATTGAAAATGTTTGAGGTATTTTAAACGGTTTTTGTTTGTTTTTGTTCTGTTTTGTTAGTTTAATGTGTTAGTGTTATGTAGTGTTTTTGTATTGTATTGTATTGTATTGTATTTTATTGTTCTTTTTTTGTAGTGTTTAAATGGTTGGAAAAGTAATAAATATTATTTTAGAAAAAGAAAAAGAAAAAATGCACACTTTTGTGCCACCATGCAAGAAGGACAGGAAGATTGATCTCGCAGCAACAGTGGTTGCGTATCACACACACATACTTTGCTAGAGAAGTGCATTGCAAAATTCAGAGAAGGGCATATTCCGAAAGATGGCCATTTTCCCGATTCACATAATTTTGGGAAGTGTGACTGATGTAGGTTCATCTCTAAATGTGAAGCAAATCAGATTTATCCCACACGAGGAAGGAATTCTCTGCCTTTTCTCCACCACATCCTAAGTTGTGGCATATTCACTTTGTCCCACAAGATTCAGTGGGAGTCACTGTGAACCAAGCCAGTTCTGCATATTCTGCAGTTCTGTTTACAAATAAACAGGATGCCTGTGTTTCAACCATTCCTATATGAATGAATGAATGAAGAAATGGAAATATATGCTTAAAAGCTCTGTGAGCCCTTCAGTCTAAAATCTGCAAAGCATTTAAACTATTTCTGCTTTACAACTAACGATGGAGCTATAACCCAGATTTTCTCTGGTTATTGCATTAGGCAGAAAGAGTTATGAAACTTCACGCCTTTCTACATTCTGTCGAGCTTGCAATCTCGGTTGAAGGGGAGAGCAAATTCTCAGGTGCTAAACGTCAAATTGCTGATTGGAACAGATGCTGGAGCAAGCTGAGTAAGCAAGACTTTTGAGAGTGGCGTTCCCACCCACCCACCCACCCACCCATCCAGCCCCATCAGAGCTGGTCAAGAGCTAGATATTTTAAAAAGTATTATTGTTGAATGGACTTTGCAGGAGTCATGGTATGGTTGCTTCAACATATGTAGACGGACAGAAACCAGCAGCATGGTCTAACTTGCTCTGACTAGCATAGATGGGTCATTTCTTATCACATTCCAGGGTACCACAGGGTTCTTAGATAAGGTGACCATAAACTCAGAAAGAACAATCAAAACTTCTATACAGAATGGGAATGCATAGGTGGATACATGAAGAAATATGGTGTTAAAGCAGAGCTCTTAATAGGCAATTGTTAAGCGTATAAGGGCAAAAGGAGTAATTATAATTTATCAGTTTTCATGTTATTTTATTTTGTTAAAGCAGCTAGAAAAAATATTATGTTGGGGAGATCTCACACAGGTGAAGGGAAGCAGTGGGGAGGAGGGGAGGGTTAGGTTGAATTTGGGAAATAATATATGGGACAGCAAAGGATATAATAGATTCTTATAGAATAGTAATATATTGTAACCAGAATATTAGTTCAAAAGAGGAAGTAAATGTATTTTTAGTATTTTCATTATTGTAATAAAAAGGTAAAGGTACCCCTGCCCGTATGGGCCAGTCTTGACAGACAGTTATTATTTTTTTCCTATCGGTAGAAGGCAATGTTAACTTAGACTTCTTCGTTTTGCTGTCTGTATAATTTTCTTAAGTCAATAAAAAAAATAAACTCAGAAAGAACAGCATCTCTCTCTGTGCATGGATATTCGTGAAAAAGTCTTATTAGTTTGAGAGGGGCAAAATGGATGGTGATGGCCCTACTGGAATAGCGCTCCACTGCCAGCTATGTACTACATCTTGTTTAATGTTTATTGATTGATTGATTTTTTTAAAGGAAAGAAATGGTTGAACAACCTTCAGGGCAAAACAGTTTGCCCAGCATTTTGGACCTTCTGGTTCCAATGCAATGAAAAGCTATAGTTAATGTACGGGTGTGTTCTAGATCTCACTCTTCGTTCTAATGGCACAACACTGTGGTCCAACTAGCTGGGCCGTTGCTCCACATGAATTGAATGTGTGCTGTAAACTGTCCTAGAATCCTCTGCAGTGATCTGGGATTCTGGAGCAGAGGTACAGGTAGTTTCTCTTCAGATGAGTCCCTGTGGAAAAGGCTCCATGAAAAGGTAGGCATTCTGAAAACCACTGGCATAGTTAGTTCTTCCAAGATGGAATTAAATCAATGTCACCTTATGTCAGGGACTGGGAAGAGGAGGAATGGTGGAGACTGCCTCCCCATCCTGACCCTTCCAGGGAGGAGGAAGAGGAAGAGGAAGACAGTATAGATTTACAACAGGGGTTTGAGGGAGGTAGCAGCTCAGAGGCAGATAAGGGGAAAAGTTGGAAAATCATGGGAGAGCCAGAGCAATACCTGTCTGACACGTTGTCATTAGAACGCATCCCAGACCCTCCATTTCCCAGAACCTGGTGAGCCTTAAAAGTAGGAGAGCAAAGAGCTCAAAGACAGAGGGCACGTAGAAGCACCCATGTTGTTGTTGTTGTTTAGTCATGTCCAACTCTTCGTGACCCCATGGACCAAAGCACACCAGGCACTCCTGTCATCCACTGCCTCCCGCAGTTTGGTCAAACTCATAACACTATCCAACCATCTTGTCCTCTGTCATCCCCTTCTCCTTGTGCCCTCCATCTTTCCCAACATCAGGGTCTTTTCCAGGGAGTCTTCTCTTCTCATGAGGTGGCCAAATTATTGGAGCCTCAGCTTCAGGATCTGTCCTTCCAGTGAGCACTCAGGGCTGATTTCCTTAAGAATGGAGAGGTTTGATCTTCTTGCAGTCCATAGGACTCTCAAGAGTCTCATCCCACCCAAAGAGGAGATGATAAGAATGATGAATGAAGAAGTGAGAGAGACTGGGGGATGGAGATTCACGCAGGACAATGCCATTATCCAAGAGGCTGTGTTCTATAGCCTCTTTCTGTAAAGATTGAAATAAAAAAGGATGGTATGAAACTTTTCCTTGTCTTTATACTTTCCTGGGCAACCAGCTGGGAGCTGCTGACAGCAGCCTGACACCTTAGCTCCAAACAGTAACCCACTGTATACAATTGGCATTGTATAATATTCAGAATGATGGCTTGACAACATTCAACACTGGTATGCCATTACAACAAAGCAAGCCTTGAGCATAGGTGTCTCTGTGGGAGCTGCATGTAAGCCAATTCAGCCTTCCCTAAGAAAGAGTTTATATATAATGCTTAGAATAAGCAAATCAAAAAAAGGCCATCTTAGTATACTTATTTGATTGAGTATGCATTTAAAGTCGAATCGAATGAATTCACAGTTTCCGAAACCATTTGCTAACCATAGCTAACCTTTGAAAGTCACACTCATTTGATTTTGCAATGCAGTTCTCCAAACAATGTTTCAAAAAATGCATATATGGGTGAGAATAATACACAAAAATGCATTACATTAGGGGAAATCCCTTACAAAATGTGTATATTAGCCCAAACTGTGTTTATTGGGGGAAATTGCACTGAAATCCAGAAGAATTTTCATGGCTATTTTTCTCAATCACAAATTACTGCAAAATGTGGAGAGCTAAATTTAAGACTGAAAAAAACGAGAAAACCAAAATTGGCAGGTCCTTCCATCCCTAGTTTTGACAAAGGAAAGTGAATGTGTATCTCCCTTTTCCGCACAGGTTCTCGTTGCATTTGTGTCCATAAATCCCAAACGGAAGGTAAAATATTTATTTGCCTTCTCAGGATAATGGACCACGTGATCCTGTTTTCTTCCTTTGTATGTGAACCTCAATATAAAAGAAACTGAAGCAGCATGAAATCAAAACTTTATTACAGAAAATCTGTATAAAAAGTTGATTTATATAAAACTACCCTATGCGTTGGGACGCGGGTGGCGCTGTGGGTTAAAGCCTCAGCGCCTAGGGCTTGCCGATCGAAAGGTCGGCGGTTCGAATCCCCGCGGTGGGGTGCGCTCCTGTCGCTCGGTCCCAGTGCCTGCCAACCTAGCAGTTCGAAAGCACCCCCGGGTGCAAGTAGATAAATAGGGACCGCTTACTAGCGGGAAGGTAAACGGCGTTTCCGTGTGCTGCGCTGGCTCGCCAGATGCAGCTTGTCACGCTGGCCACGTGACCCGGAAGTGTCTGCGGACAGCGCTGGCCCCCGGCCTCTTGAGTGAGATGGGCGCACAACCCAAGAGTCTGTCAAGACTGGCCCATACGGGCAGGGGTACCTTTACCTTTTTTACCCTATGCGTTTGAGGTATACATGTTGACTTTCCTTGATCTAACCAGTACTCCAACTAAGGAGGAAAGCAGGCTTTGAACCCATGGCCCTTAGGGCACAATCTGAGGACATAATTGTGATTTAACTACCAGATTTGGCACTTTTAAATTCCTATACAGCCCGTGTGCCATTTTGTTTGTTGTCGTCAGTGCCAAAGGCAAACATTTCCAGAAGGTCTGCCACAGTCCCTGTTGAATTTGTTTGTGGCAGTGATGTGTTGGCCCATTAGCACTTTTCTTCACCTTTAACGTAATCTGTCAAAGAACGTGGCAAAAAGCACCGTTGATCAGTCTCTCTGGTTTAATTTAGCAAGACAGGTCGTAATGACTGTGTTCCTCGGCCAGCAAAGTCAAAATGCTGTTTCCCCATATTTAATGTGACACAACTTGGATGGCTGTAATTTCTATGACAAGATAAAGAGAATTAGTTAAGACTTAATTAAAACCACATGACTTGCAACTCTGACACTGTACATATTTAGTAACTTCAATACTTTGTTTCTGGTTTACCGAGAGGGGAAAGGGTCCGTGTGAATTTTTCTTGGCATTAGTAGTGCATCAATTAAGGGAGGAAATTAAAACACTGATTCTGAATAACCAGATAAGAAGCAAAATTAAAATTAGGTATATGCTTTGGCTCATGGAGCAGTAATGAGCTTCCACAGGGATACTTGTTTGCTAATGTAATAGTAAAGGTGGTCAAATATTTCATGTTATTTATTGCTTATCGCCCATTTTGACCAAACCATGGTTGTGCTACAACCCCTTTTTGTGGGATTTTTTGTGTCAAGTGAAGCCCTTTTTGGATTGGCTCAAACCTTTTATACTTATCTTTTGAAACAAGCTCTAGAGCCCTCACATTTTTAATGTGGCGTCAGATAAATCTTATGCTTTCAGTCTTTTAGATCCCTCCGGCGGCGCCCCTTTCCCCAAGTGGTTGACCTTTCTTTAGGGCTGGAGGAGGTGGGCAGCGGCTGGAAGAAGAAGAGTTTGGATTTGATATCCCCCTTTATCACTACCCTAAGGAGCCTCCAAGCGGCTAACAATCTCCTTTCCATTCCTCCCCCACAACAAACACTCTGTGAGGTGAGTGGGGCTGAGAGACTTCAGAGAAGTGTGACTGGCCCAAGGTCACCCAGCAGCTGCAGGAGGAGTGGAGATGCGAACCCGGTTCCTCAGATTACGAGTCTACCGCTCTTAACCACTACACCACACTGGCCCACCTCGCAGGGTTGTTGTGGTGCGGATAAACAGGGGAGGGAGAGGCGTTTGGCTGTCCTACTTGAGGCCCTTGGAGGAAAAGGTGGGCCACAAATGCCGTAAAGAACAACAGCAACAGAAGCAACAGCAGCCCATTTTCCTACAAAATCCCCCCTCCTTGCTCTGCCTACTGGGATGTTTACAGCCAACGGTCTCCTCCAGCCGGAAGCGCTTCCCTGACCCCGCGCGAGGCATGCTCTTAACCACTACACCGTACTGGCTCTCACTGGAGGCATGGGGAAGAGGCGGAGGCTGGACGCGGTGCCTCCCGGCTCAGTGCCGGCTCCATTTTTTCCCTTTTAGCCTTCTGTCACCCCGCAGAATTAGGCACCTGCAGACTAAAAGGGAGAAAACCGAGGCGATGCTCGGCGGGAGCGGCGCATGCACCCTCGCTCACTCAGTGCGCTCGTTCGGTGTTCCCCGGACTCTCGCCTGGTGCCCTTCAGAACATGCCGCCCTGGCGTCTCGCGCCACTAGCCTCTATGGGTAAGATGGGCGTGCTCCCACCATACAAATTACACCAGAGTAGTCTATGAGGAGCAACTTGGGTCTTTCCCTTTCATACCCGTAGGCGGGAAACTTATAACAGATTGGAAAACTGGGCCCAAACTAACAAAATGAATTTCAATCAGGACAAATGTAAGGCAGGAAATACTAGCTGGAGGACACAGGGCTTGCAAGCAGTACATGTGAAAAGGAGCTAGGGTTCTTAGTAGACCAGAAGCTTATCATGAGTCAATAGCAGCAAGGGGGGGGGGAGCTAATGCTGTTCTAAGCTGCATCAACAGAAGTCTAGTGTCCAGGGCAATGGAAATAAAAGTACCTTGGTCTATTCTGCCTTGGTCAGACCACACCTGGAGTGCTGTGTTCAGCTCTGGGTGCAAGAATTTAATAAGGATATTGATACAGTGGTGCCTCGCAAGACGAAATTAATTCGTTCCGCGAGTTTTGTCGTCTTGCGATTTTTTTCGTCTTGCGAAGCACGGTGTCGGGAAAGTTTTGGAAAAGCTTCAAAAACCTCAAAAAAGGCTACCACACCGCGTTCTATGAGTTGCTCCTCAAAGTCAAGTCACAACTGTATTAACGGTGTTAAGAAAAAGGAAACAAACTTGCAAGACGTTTCCGTCTTGCAAAGCAAGCCCATAGGGAAAATCGTCTTGCGAAGCAGCTCAAAAAACAAAAAACCCTTTCGTCTAAAGAGTTTTTTGTCTTGCGAGGCATTCGTCTTGCGAGGTACCACTGTAAACTGGAATTTGTACAGAGGAGGGCATCCAAGATGATCAAGGTTCTGGAAACCAAGTCTTATGAGGAATGCTTAAAGCAGCTGGGTAAGTTTAGCCTGGTAAAGGGGAGACTGAGAAGAGATACGATCGCCATCTTCCAATATCTCAAGGGCTGTCACATGGAAGATGGAGCAAGCTTGTTTTCTCCTGCTCTGGAGGGTGGGATTCAAACCAATGCCTTCAAGTTACAAGAAAGGAGATTCTGACTAGACATCAGGAAGAACTTCTAACAGTAAGAGCTGTTCGACAGTGGAACCAACTCCCTGGGGAGGCTGTGAACTCTCCATCCTTGGAGGTTTTTAAGCAGAGGTTGGGTGGCCATCTGTCATAGATCAGGCATCTTCAAACTCGGCCCTCCAGATGCTTTGGGACTACAACTCCCATCATCCCTGACCACTGGTCCTGTTAGCTAGGGAGGATGGGAGTTGTAGTCCCAAAACATCTGGAGGACCAAGTTTGCCTATGCCTGGTGATAGATGCTTTAGCTGAGATTCCCTCCATGGCAGGGAGTTGGACCAGATGACCCTCAGGGTCTCTTCCAACTCTACAATTCTATGATTCTGTGTTTTTGTTGTTGTTTTCCCTTTCCTTCTAATCGGTTGATTCTATTGTGCAGGTTAAGTACTGACGGAGCCTTCTCAGCAGAAGTTAAAATGCTTTAAATAAAAAAATTGAATGACTGAGTTCCCTATGGTTCACATATGTTTTAAGAACATGCATTGTGTGTGTGTGTGTGTGTGTTTTCAGTGCCGTACTGTCATTCAAGAGATCTTGAAGCTCTTCTTGGTTCCGTCAAGTGCAAACAGCTCAGAGTTGCTATTGATTTTGATTTTTTCCAGAATGAATATGTGAATCACATTCCACTCCATTAGTGCCCTGAAATCAAGCTTGTGGGTCACCCCCTCCTTTAAGGCTGTCTGAAGGGGAACCAGGGAGTCAGACTGCGGCATCTGCTGTGCAAAGGCTCTTCTGAAAGCATTGGCTGAGCTGGCATACCTTCCCTTTCCCCTGCCTGGCTTCCTGAGCCTTCTGATGCCCCTTGAGATTTCCCTTCAACAGAGAGATCCTTCAGCAAATCCGCAGCCTCTTCCTCTGGCAAACGTCCCACCCCCTGGGACATGTGCCGGGATTGATGCCAGAGAAAACTGGCAGCGATCCACGGAGAAGGCAGCCCAGTGTTTTCAAGTGTCTCTGTTCCAGCTGAGAGAATGTGTTTTCCAGAAGCCTCTGTTTAACACATTGAGCCTGCCATCCTATGCACCCTCCCCTGGGGGAAAAAGTCCCGCCCGTTGAATTCAGTGGGTAGATATACATGGGACTGCATTCTCAAATGTAACGTTTTGCAGCTAGAAAGCAACTTCTGAGGCCACCACCCTTTAAAACGGAAATCATGTCAGAGTGAGGAGTTACCTTCATTATTATTTTTTCAGCCGCTCTTTTCCTCACGGATGACCAGCGTGAACTGCATGAGCTGACTGTACCATATTTAATTACCTGAAAAGACTGTCCTCCAGGCCATGCGAGTGCTTGCCAGCCCTGTGCTATGCAGAATTGGAAAACAGTCGATGGTGGAAATAACATCCAGCATTACTTGAACTCTTATTATTTCCACAAGCTAAAGGAGATTGGACATGGGTGGCACTGTGGGTTAAACTACAGAGCCTAGGACTTGCCGATCAGAAGGTTAGCAGTTCGAATCCCCGCAACAGGGTGAGCTCCCGTCGCTCGGTCCCTGCTCCTGCCAACCTAGCAGTTCCAAAGCACGTCAAAGTGCAAGTAGATAAATAGGTACCACTCTGGTGGGAAGGTAAACGGCGTTTCCGTGCGCTGCTCTGGTTTGCCAGAAGCGGCTTAGTCATGCTGGCCACATGACCCGAAAGCTGTACGCCAGCTCCCTCAGCCAGTCAAGCGAGATGAGCACCGCAACCCCAGAGTCGGTCACAACTGGACCTAATGGTCAGGGGTCCCTGACCATTATGTCCACAAACACCAATTAAGGGATTGGTGTCAGGCCTGCCAAAGAAATTTAAAAATATTTTAATGTATGCGACAACGGCGGCAAGAGTCTTAATAGCACAAGGATGGAAGAACGAGGAAATCCCGACAAAAGAACTGTGGCAAGAAAAACTGATGGACTATGCGGAATTGGCAAAATTGGCACACAAACTACATGACAAGGATAACTGAGAATTCAAAGATGAATGGGAACCTTTTACAAAATATTTGAAGAAGCAACAAAATGAACTGGACTCTTTGGCAAGTTTTGAATAAACATTCAAGCGATCAAATCCTCTAAATGCTCTCCCTGGTTCTCCCTTATAAAATGGTCCATTTTAGAGCCAGTTACCTGTCAAATCGCCAGCCAGCCTCACTTAGATTTGCTTTTACTGAGCTGCTTTTTCAAGCTATGCCCTCCACCTTCCTAGATGGACCATATAACAGGATACCATACAAAGACACACTCTGTATATGTGGGCAACCGCAAATGGAAGGCATCTTGTAGTATTTGCTATATTGCCCACTATACATTGGACCCAGGCGGCGGTTTCTCACTTTACCATCCATATAGGAAAGATGTCTCTCCCTGGCAAAGAAAGTCCTATGGCTTCTCAGTGATATAAACACTTCAGTGACTCATAAAGTTGCTGTTTTTTGCTTTGGTGGCCAAAAAGATCAGAAAGACGACCCTGGACAATATAGCATTGAACTTTAAGGAAGATGCAGAGATCTCAATAGAGACTATTATTTGTGGCTCGGCATCCCTTTTGCTTGTATTTATTTATTTTATTCAGATTTGTCCTGGCCAATGGATAGCATAATAAAGTTATTTGGACTGGATATTTTTTTCAATGCCTATCCCACTTTTTCCAGCTTGAGATAGACCCAAGGCAGGTTATAACCAGAACAAAGAGAGTTGCTATGGAATGAGCAGAAATCCATACAGAGCAATATAAAGACCAGCAGCTTAAAATATTTTCTCATACTATTTAAAAAAAAACGTATTCTGGCCTCAAATCATTTTTTTACTATTATCTCACATTTCATCTTAGAATCTCAGGGCGCAATACAAATTGATTCAATTAAAAGCAAGCTAAGAAACAGAGCAGATAAAACATACCTAAAATTAACTGAAGAGACTAACCAAACCTTACAACGAGGGGGGGGGGACCAAAGACAGCGATCAGAGAGTGAGGAGACCCCTGGACAAACAGGTTTAACCTGACACCAGAATGTCAGGAAAGAGCACATATTGAACACAAATAGACAGTCAAGTGAATACAAATAGGCCAAAGGGAAGATTTTCTGCTGCTGCTGCAATGCAAACAAGAGAAGACAACCGCAGAAAAAGATCCAGATGCAAGAAAGGACATCAGCCCAAGGTTCCCAACACATTTCTTTATCAAGGGAATCTATAAAATATATATTAAAAAACTGTATACTTGAAAAAGCATCTTAAAAAGCAGAGACATCACCTTGCCAACAAAGGTCCGTATAGTTAAAGCTCTGGTTTTCCCAGTAGTGATGGATGGAAGTGAGAGCTGGACCTCATGAGAAGAGAAGATTCCTTGGAAAAGACCCTGATGTTGGGAAAGATGGAGGGTACAAGGAGAAGGGGACGACAGAGGACGAGATGGTTGGACAGTGTTCTTGAAGCTACCAACATGAGTTTGACCAAACTGCGGGAGGCAGTGGAAGACAGGAGTGCCTGGCGTGCTCTGGTCCATGGGGTCTCGAAGAGTCGGACACAACTAAACAACAACAACATACTTGAAAAATGTTCAACATCTAAGAATTTTCTGCAGCAGAGCTTTCTGAACAGCTCTTGCAGCAACCAGACGTGCCATTCTGAGGACCAAACCTCAAGCCAAGAATGCAGCTTAAGACGATTGGACTAACTGAAATGCTACTCTTGGGGCATAGTGTTGATTTACAGTGGTCTGGCTTCATGTTAATGTAGAGGCAGCTGCATGAAATTCTCCCCATCCCAGTGTTGTTCCACCATTTAAATGCAGGTTTTTTCAATCCTAGAAAAGTCTGGAGCAACCAGGATTTATTTTATTTTAATTTTAAAAACAACAACTTTTAAAGAGGGAAAGATCTGGGGAAATACTGGGATGGAAAATTTTTGTTCTGGTGGGGACAAGCCCTGGCTGAGAAGCAAATGGGGTAGGGAGAGATATAAAACATATGTTCAAAAATACAGTAAAGGTTTGCTATCTGTGCTACCATTTGATTGACGTTGGAGTGAGAATGAGTTGAGAAATAAGACTAAGAGCACATATTGATATAGGAATGTATTTGATAACATGTAAAGAAATATACAATAATAAGAGTACATTCATTTGTAAAAAAGGAATATACAACGGGATAGACAGGAAGTCTAGTGTGTTGGTATGTATATGATTTGGGGGGGTTGTTTTTGTTTTTTCTCTTTGTTCTTTTTTGTTGTTGTTTCATTTTCTTTCTAGGTATATAAAATTCGTATATAATTTTTGTATACATGTTGGAAATTATATTATAGTAAGTCCTGTAATGTAATATGACAAGGTTTACTGATGTAATATAAGAATGTTAACAAATAAATAAAATGCAAAATCGAGAGAGAGGGGGGAGAGAGAGGGAGAGAGAGAGAAGCAAATGGGGTCAAGATGGAGAAAGCTGTAATGGTAAATTCCTGGAAAGAAACAGTATTTCCTTATTTACAGCCATGTTCTCCTAATCAATTCCATCTCAGACACCTATATGGTTCTGTGGTTGAGTACATCAAGACAGCTTCTCTACATAGCTGTCAAGCATCCCTTATTTGGCGGGACAGTCCCTTATCACAGCGCCATGTCCCGCTGCTGTCCCTTATTGATGAGGCTTTGTTTGGCTGCTGGCTGGGCTTTCTGCCTTTGGCTCGGAGGGGCTCAGAAGTTGAATATACCTGTGCCTGGAAAATCCCTTATTTTGGCTGCTGATCCCTTATTTTCGAGGCTGCTGGTCCCGTATTTTCAAATCTGTAAGTTGACAGCTATGCTTCTCTATGTCACAATGTTATCTACCCATTTGTGTTTCATGATGTTTAAAATGCTAGGCTGAATTCCACACCTGAGGAGCAAGCCAGCCAGTTGCCTTCCAAACATGCCCATCTGCTTCGATGGCAATCTGCCCACTTGAAATGTACATTTCATTTTCATTGAAACCTTTTATTATACCCAAGGTACTAATGCAGCACACATTTAGACAGATGATCTGTATGTTGTCACGGGTGGAATTTCTTTCCAAAGAAGCCCTAAGTTTTAGACAATGGAGAAGGAACAATCTTCAAGATCTCCCTCATCATTTCATCACATTGACGGAGGATTCGTCACTTAAAAGGAAAGGGAATACAGAGGTTGACCCCAGGTTTCCAGAGCCAGTTCAAATGTTCCAGCTGCACAATATGAAACATGCCTTGCTAAGAGATGCTGAGGCGAATCCATGACACATAATGTTACATGGGCATAAACTAAATCAAGGCTAAATCATTTGCAAGGAGAAAGATTTCATAGGAAATCTGCAGTGTTATAAAACAGTCCTTTTCCTAATAAAGCCTTACAGGACTCCAGAGATTCATAATAGCTTTTCCATAAATTTCTGCTTTAAAAAGTGGCGGGGAGGAGAAGTAAGTATTCTTCTCAGCCTGAGAAATCAGTATTATTTGCCTGTGTTTCTGTAAAAAAAACAAAGTTAAAGAATAAGCGTACTGCTTATTTTGAAATGAACTTGACAAAATTTCAGAGGTTCTTTTCAAGAGTGGCATGGAAGCCTTGCTGAGTTAGTTATGACAATGGCCACTTCCTTTCCCAAATAGGTATTTTAGGGAAACAACAAATGTGTTTGTTGGAGATGGCACACCAATGAGCAGATCAGATCAAAGAGATCACCTGTTAACAAAAAGTTTGTTGAACAAGCTGCTGAAGTCCAGCAACTGCCAGATGTGATGCCGTATCTCAGAGACAGTCAACATGTTATGAAAAATACAGTGGAAGAACTCTGGACTGGACAAATCCAACTCAATGGTGTAACGCTGGAAAGTGTCGATCACTTCTCCTACCTGGGAAGGTATATTTCCACAAGGGCAGACATTGATGCCGAAATTCAGCATTGCCTAAGTTCTGTGAGTGTGGCTTTCTCCCAATTGAAGTGCAAAGTGTTTGAGGGCCGAGGCATTCACAGGGAAACCAAAATGCTTGTTTACAAAGCTATTGTACTACCAACCTTACTGTATGCTTCTGAAACACGGACCACTTATAAACGCCATCTCCAGCGTCTCTGAAAAAATTTACACATCACTTGGGAAGACAGGTGAACTAATACAAGTGTACTGGAAGAAGCAAAGATCACCAGTGTTGAAGCAATGATTCTTCAACATCAACTTCGTTGGACTAGTCATGTTGTGCAGATGCCTAATAATCGTCTTCCAAAGCAACTACTCTATTTCAAACTTAAAAATGGAAAGCGTAATGCTGGTGGTCAACAAAAGAGGTTTAAAGACTGTCTCAAGGCACATCTAAAAAAATGTAGTATAAACATCAACAATTGGGAAACACTTGCCTGTAAGCACTCCAATTGGAGAACAGCCTTTACCAAAGGTGTCATGGGCTTTGAAGACACTCGAACTCAGGACGCAAGGGAGACACGTGCTAAGAGGAAGGCACGCTTGGCAAATCCACACCGTGATCAACTCCCGCTCAGAAACCAATGTCCCCACTGAGGAAGGACGTGTGGATCCAGAATTGGCCTCCACAGTCACTTACAGACTCATTGTTAAAACTGTGTTTATGGAAGACAATCTTACTCGGCTACGAGGGATCACCAAAGAAGAAGAAGAAAGAAGAAGAAGAAGAACAGGTATGAAGATAGTTCTCTTTTTTTGTTATTTTTAAATGTTAGTTCATATTTTATTGTTTTGGATGTTGGTATGTGATGCCAATAAAAGGTTTGATGATGATGATTTTTTTAAATGCTTTCCTTATAAGCAATAAACCAGCAGAGAGTAAGGTTAAGCCTGGATTGCTAATTTCCTCCCTTGGTTGCTAGTTTTCTACACACAAGTGATTTTTCTACGCAATGAAAGCATTCAAAAGTATGACACGTCAACTGCAAAATCTTATTGTAGTGTAGAAAATGAGAGGGTCTTACAAAAACTGTTCTGCTAACTGACTTGATTTTGAGGTTAAGCTTCTGAAAGAACGCATCAGCTATGAGCATAGCTGTCAACTATTCCCTTTTCTCGCGATGAATCCTATTTGGAGTAAGGGAATTTCCCTTTGAAAAAGGGAAATGTTAACAGCTATGGCTATGAGAAACAGGTACATCTCATTCATAAATGGTGTGTGTCATGGGGCAGGGCAGAAAGTGGGGTGGAGAAGGCTGTCAACTGAGAAATATTGAAAGTTCTCCGCAGGCAACCACTGAGACAGGCCTGCCTGACTTAAGACTACACTAAGCCCAGCTCACCAGCCATGTAGGAATGGCCGCTAGGGATTTAACACAGAGTTCCTTGGCAAAGGGTCCTGGGCATAGCTGTCAAGTGTCCCTTATTTGAAGGGACAGTCCCTTATTCCAGTGCCATGTCCCGCTGCTGTCCCTTTTTGATGGATGTCCCTTAAATGTCCCTTAAATGATGTCCCTTAAATGATGTCCCTTAAATTTCAAAGGAAGCAGCTCCTCTCCCTCCCTCCCTGCCGGCCAGGGAGGAGGGAGGCTCCATCTGTGTTGCTTGGCTGTGTTGCTCACCCAATAAGAAGTCTAAGAACGAGTGGGGGGGGTGGAGATTGCATGCCTTGTGTGTGGCTAGTTAATGCCAGCTGAGGAGGTTTTTGAATGCTGGACGCCATTTTGTTGCACGTGCTGCTGCAAACTTTGCAGTGCAAAGCCAGGCCGGGGAGCCATCTTAAGTTGAGGCTGCATAGGCCTTGTGGTGCATGTGATTCAGATTCTATTCAGTTGAACCTCTGGTTAAAAGGTGGTTGGACAGTGTTCTCGAAGCTACCAGCATGAGTTTGACCAGACTGCAGGAGGACAGGAAGACTGGAGTGCCTGGAACAGGTGAGGCTGCAGGTCCCTTATTTTGGCTGCTGGTCCCTTATTTTCAAGGCTGCTGGTCCCTTATTTTCAAATCTGTAAGTTGACAGCTATGGTCCTGGGTAGATGTAGCAGTCAAAGGATAAGCGGACAAGGGGTTTTTTTTGTGGATCAATAACTGCTTAAAGAACAGGAAACAGAGAGCAGAATTAAATAAATGGACAATTCTCATGATGGAAGGATATATTAAGTGGTGTTTTTTCCCCCTTCCCCAGAACCTGATTTCAGACTATTGCATAGGGGTGTTCGTCAGCCACAAGATTTGACTTATATCGGTATCTGTAGCTTGACATCCCATCCCATCAGGTCTGAGGGGGGGGGGGCACCTGCCTGCCCTTGCTCCACAAAAGCACTTTGGTGCTTTTGAGAAATTAAAGCAAAAGGAAGAAGCCTAAATAAAAGTAGTAGGTGGTTAAGAGCGAATGAGAAATTTGCATTTCAGTCGTTTTTTGAAAAGTCAAGGCACAACAAGGATTGATTGTAAGTCAAGGCTAAAATGAATGATTCTGTGCACTAGACAGGATAACTCTTAACAATCCTTGTAAGTATATACATATATTTTTTAATTATTTAGTTTTTTCAGATTTTGAAATTTACAAACAATTATCAAACAACCAACATAGAATGAGAATTCCAAAGAATCTCCTAGACTTCCCTCTTCGCCTTTGTGGGTCCTTAGATTAGCCTTTTCCTTCTGCATCTTGTCTATGAGTCCAAATCTATTAAATCTCCATTATAACCAAAATTCAGCCTTAGACTACAAGTGTTATTCCAATCCCACTAATACTTTTAATTGTTTGCAATACGTATATACATCTATTCAGATCGTAAAGGTAAAAGTAAAGGACCCCTGGACGAATTCAATTATGGGGTGTGGCTGAAGGAACCAGCATTTTGTCCACATACAGCTTTTCCGGGTCATGTGGCCAGCAGGACTAAACCGCTTCTGGTGCAACAGGACACTGTGATGAGTGTCAGAGCCCACGGAAACGCCGTTTACCTTCCCGCCGCAGTGGTACCTATTTATCTACTTGCGCTGGTGTGCTTTCAAACTGCCAGGTTGGCAGGAGCTGGGACAGAGCAACGGGAGCTCACCCTGTTGTGGGGATTCAAACCTTGCGATCAGCAAGCCCAAGAGGCTCAGTGGTTTAGATGGAGGACAGCCTAACAGGGCCTTCGTATGGCTGCATCAGGAAAATAACACGTTATCAGTGTAGGCTATGCCGCTTAATTTGTACTTTTTTATATTATTACTATTATTATTTTTATTATTTGTTGAGCCAGATAGGAATGTAAAAAACAGAATGTATTTAAAAGCAACGAAGCATTTTTAATCGAAGAAAGATGGGGATTTCTTTTGTGAGACTCCAGTCTTGCATCCTCTCCAAGAAGCATCCCATATTCTTAGATGTGACGTTGCCTTGGCAACCACACTTGGTGACCTCGTTATTTCAACCTAATCCTGCTTTGAAATTATAGTTGCTCCACCCTTTTGCCTGGCTAGGCTGATAACATAATCATTGTAAATGAGGATGGGGGGGCGGGTCGCCAGCAAGATACCATTTCCCTTGTGACATAGGACTAGTCTCACGTTATCAAGAAAATATACCAACAATTAAAGTGCATAAATCTCAATGCCCCAGAAAAGGTAGCATTTGGAGATTATTATATTTTTTTGTGTGAAGTTTTGCCATTCTGCTTTGCGAAATGCTACTGCAGTGTTGTGTTGCTTTAATTGGAAACGAAGATTCTTTTTCGTTTTGTTTCGTGTTTCCATTCCTAGAACCACAAATCTAACAGAATTAAAGTGTAGGCGTCCATTATGCATCTGATTTGACTACGGATAAATACACGGTGCATGATTAAAAATATACTTTTGTGGGGAGGGTTGCTCTCCTTTATTTAAAAAATATTTTTTAAGAAACTCAATGGCTACTTAGCTCTTTGGCCACGGTGGGAAAGAAATATATGTGCTCATCTTATGTCCATGTTACATGATGTTGCAGTAGACTGATTTGACTGAAGAACATATTTCATTGTTGTCTCTTTTTCATTTCTGTAATTTTTAGCTTGATCCCAACAAGTTAAAGACTTCTTTTTTTGGTAATTGTAAGTTTTTACAAACTGTTTTTAATGTTGTATTTTAAATTCTGTTAACACACCCTGGGAGTTTAGGATGAAGAGCAGGTAACAAATTGAAGTGAAATCATCGTCACCATTCCACGCAAAAAGAAAATATTTACAATCTGATCCTATGATGAATTCAGTGAAACCAAGGGCCCTCGTGTTAATATGAATTGTGAAACCCTTGTGGCACATGAAGCACAGTGAACCAACACCAGCTGATGACATGGCTCCCCAAATCAACACCGACTGTGGAAACTTCACACTGGACTTCAAGCATCTGGCATTGTGTGCCTCCCCATTCTTCCTCCAGATTCTGGGACCTTGGTTTCCAAATGAGATGCAAAAGCTGCTCTCATCAAAAAAGAGATTTGGGGAGCCATGTCATCAGCTGGTGTTGGTCTACTGTGCTTCATTAAGTTCAGGGTCAACACAGCCATCTACCAGGAGATTTTGAAGCACTTCATGCTTCCTTCCACATACGAGCTTTATGGGGATACTGACTTCATTTTCCAGCAGGACTTTGGCACCTGCCCACACTGCCAAAAGTACCAAAACCTGGTTCAGTGCCCATGGTTGATTGCCCTGTGCTTGATTGGCCAGCAAACTCGCCTGACCTGAACCCCATAGAGAATCTATGGGGCATTGCCAAGAGAAAGATGAGTGACATGAGACCAAGCAATGCAGAAGAGCTGAAGGCTGCTATTGAAGCTTCCTGGTCTTCCATAACACCTCAGCAGTGCCACAGGCTGATAGAATCATAGAATCATAGAGTTGGAATAGACCACAAGGGCCATCGAGTCCAACCCCCTGCCAAGCAGGAAACACCATCAGAGCACTCCTGACATATGGTTGTCAAGCCTCTGCTTAAAGACCTCCAAAGAAGGAGACTCCACCACACTCCTTGGCAGCAAATTCCACTGTCGAACAGCTCTTACTGTCAGGAAGTTCCTTAACTTCCTCTTCTCCAGGCTAAACATGCCCAGCTCCCTTAGCCGTTCCTCATAAGGCATCGTTTCCAGGCCTTTGACCATTTTGGTTGCCCTCCTCTGGACACGTTCCAGTTTGTCAGTGTCCTTCTTGAACTGTGGTGCCCAGAACTGGACACAGTACTCCAGGTGAGGTCTGACCAGAGCAAGTCAAGAAATTGAGTCCTAGTATGCTTAGCTGCTCTTTTCCGCTCTTTTCCGCTGTATAGTAAACTTTAGAAGAGCATGATCACTGGCGCCTAATGATCCTTCCACTTCTACCCCACTAACCAGGCATAGCATCCATGCCATGCCGCCTTGAGGCAGTAATTGATGCAAAAGGGGCCCAAACCAAGTACTGAGTACATATGCATGCTTCTACTTCTCAAAGGTCCAATATTGCTCTATTTGCAGTCCTTGTTTTGCTGGTTTCATTTAATATTCTAATTTTCTGAGATTGTTAATTTGGGGTTTTCATCAGCTGTACGCCATGATCATCACAATTATAACAAATAAAGGCTTGACATATCTCGCCTTGCATGTCATGAGTCTATCTCATATATTAGTTTCACCTTTTAAGTTGAATTACTGTAATAAATGAACTTTTCCACGATATTCTAATTTTCCGAGTTTCCCCTGTAGGATTGCATTGCCAACCAGTTGTATTCATCTGCTCTGAAGTCTGCCATTTTGTTTCTTTACTTGTTTTGCTTTATTAATAGTGCCGTTACCATCATCGTCATTGGGCAGGCCATTGGCATGGACTGCAAGGGTTATAAAGCAATTCAATCGAATCAAGTTCAGTTTCACTTGCCTGTTAGAACATGGGTCCTAATCCTGCAAAGTTTTATGTCCTGCTTTGTCTTACAGTAGACCAGTAGAAATTATTATTATTATCTCCATTCAGTAAGGCTATGGCGGAAGACTGTCTTATGTGGGTTCTTACTCAAGCAAAAATCATGTTAGTAATTCATGGTCAAACTGGATAATTTTGCTGGAGTATCTGCAGTTTTGAAGGAAACTGGTGGCTGCCTAGTAAGTAAGATACAATTATTAAACTTGGAGGAACATCATCAAGCATACACCCTAGTAATTCATATTCTACTGGGACTATCACAGTTTTTAAAAATTCCCAGTTTTGCAAGTCTTCTGCTGCATGGATTGCCTAGCTATGGAAGGCTATGATTCTGGCATCACAGCGAGGCTGACAAGATCTTGCAGAAGATGCTACCATCTTAATAAAACACCACTGTCCTTTCTAGGATTCTAATGTCATTGGCGCTATCCCAAGAAAAGCAGCAAAAGTGAAGTCTAGGAAGAAAAGGTCATGGGGTAAAAAGCTTTTATTGCAAATATCTTGACTTTAAAAAAAAAAATTAAAATGTGCCTGCAAAAAGCATGCTACCCAACTTAGAGAGTGCCTCTTCTAAGAGGGCTATCTCATACCCTGATTTGTCCCAGTCTCTGCTGTTGCATGTTTGCTTGAGAGCTGGCACAGTTGTTCAACTGCTGTTGCTAACACGCTGCAAAGTAATAGAATGATAGAATCATAGAGTTGGAAGAGACCACAAGGGCCATCGAGTCCAACCCCCTGCCAAGCAGGAAACACCATCAGAGCACTCCTGACATATGGTTGTCACGCCTCTGCTTAAAGACCTCCAAAGAATAAGACTCCACCACACTCCTTGGCAGCAAATTCCACTGTCAAACAGCTCTTACTGTCAGGAAGTTCTTCCTAATGTTTAGGTGGAATCTTCTTTCTTGTAGTTTGGATCCATTGCTCCGTGTCCGCTTCTCTGGAGCAGCAGAAAACAGCCTTTCTCCCTCCTCTATGTGACATCCTTTTATATATTTGAACATGGCTATCATATCACCCCTTAACCTCCTCTTCTCCAGGCTAAACATGCCCAGCTCCCTTAGCCGTTCCTCATAAGGCATCGTTTCCAGGCCTTTGACCATTTTGGTTGCCCTCCTCTGGACACGTTCCAGTTTGTCAGTGTCCTTCTTGAACTGCGGTGCCCAGAACTGGACCCGCAGAGCAGATTCAAGGAACTGCTTAGAATTTTTGAGTCACAAAATGTGGAGAAAAGTCAAAGATGGGGGGGGGGGGAATGGAGGAGGTAAGAACATCTTCTTTTAAAAAAAAAGTCTCAGTGCCTGTGGCAAGAGTGTACAGCACAAATGGGAAGTGTGTGTGTGTGTGTGTGTGTGTGTGTGTGTGTGTGTGTGAGAGAGAGAGAGAGAGAGAGAGAGAGAGAGAGATGCCTTCTTACAATATAAAAAGAAGCAAAGGTAAGGAAATTGTTGATGGGTGAAGAGCCAGCAGCACAAAGTACTTTGTATAAATTGGTACGCCAAGTGCAGCTGCTCCTAGCAAGAGGCTAACCACAGTAATGGATATTCTCAGGACCACAGGTGGATGCTGGGACCCCCTTTATCTTACCGGCACCCCTTTGCACTGAGATAATCCAGGAGTCCATAATTCTCTGGTGCTGCTGCCGCCCACCCAGTTAGCTTGGCATCAGCCTTTCATGTTTCCTGCATCATGTGAAGTGCTGCTCTTAGAAAGTCCAGAAACTGCAGTTGTTCACAATGTGGCTGCTGAACATTTTAACTGAAAACATATACTTGATCAGTTCTGAAAGGGCTTCAGAGGTTGCCAGTTCCTGAGTACAGCTGCAGCTACAGGTGCTTATCCGTAAATAGTTCAGCCCTGAATAGTTTGGGATCCAGGAATGCCAGCTCACATATCGCTCTACTTGCCATCTGCCAATGCTTTCCTTGGGTGCTTCTGCCATTGGAAGAAGACAAGAGAACCTATTTGAATGTGTTGCCTTAATTGTGGAATTCCTCACCCAGAGAAACTTGCCTGATCCCTACTTGGCTTTCCATTTTTGCCACTAATCAACTCTCAGGTCGTGTGTGGGGTGTGTGTGTGGGTGTGTGTTTATTTAGTTTAATAACCCAGCCTGCTGTTTTTAATTACAACAACAACAATAATAATAATAAATTTTATTTATATCCCGCCCTCCCCAGCCGAAGCCGGGCTCAGGGCGGCTAACAACAATAAAACATTACAAAAGTACAGCATAAACAACACTCTAAAATCATTCATTATAAAATTAATTAATTCAAGCCACTGGCAACTATTGGGCCAGAGCTCCGCGAAGATTGCGGAGGGAGGGAGTCAGGCTGCGCCCTGACCAAAGGCCTGGTGGAACAGCTCTGTCTTGCAGGCCCTGCGGAAAGATGTCAAGTCCCGCAGGGCCCTGGTCTCTTGTGACAGAGTGTTCCACCAGATCGGAGCCACAGCCGAGAAAGCCGTGGCTCTAGTTGAGGCCAGCCTAACCTCTCTGAGGCCTGGGACCTTCAGGATGTTTTTATTTGCAGACCGTAGGTTCCTCTGTGGGGCATACCAGGAGAGGCGGTCCCGTAGGTACGAGGGTCCTAGGCCGTATAGGGCTTTAAAGGTTAAAACCAGCATCTTAAACCTGATCCTGTACTCCACCGGGAGCCAGTGCAACTGGTATAGTGCAGCGCGGAAGCCGGACTGGAATGGATCCAGAGCCGATGTTTCATCCAGAAACCTACCAAGCTGTTCAGCAACCGCTATGCTGTTTTGTAGCTGCTGCTGTTCTCCAGTGTTTCAGGGAGTACGCAATACTGGCACCTCTTTTTGTGGCACTTACTGTAACAACTTAATGGTGTGTGCTGGCACCTGCTTTTCTAGGGAAAGAAAGCTCTACTGTTATCTTTGGTCTGCATTGTATCTTTTAATTTGTTGCAAACTTCCCTGGGATCACTCAGATCAAGAGTGGTATACAAGCCTTTTTAAATAAAGCAAAATAAATTGTAAGAGAAGTTTTGAGTAAGATGGGAAATGTTTGTACAGTGTCAGAAATGTCTGTGCACCACGGCACAAACAGATGCCATTCTGTATATCAGCAAAGAGAAAGAGAGGCTATGGATTAATTCGTAGATTTTTCAGTGTTTCCCGTTTTGCAAAATGGCACAAACACCTTAGATTATGTCTTTCACATTCTTAATTCCACAACAAAAGATGTATATATGTGTAATCTGACAAATCATTTGTGGCTGAGCAACACATGCTTGAACGATTTATTCTGTGCGACTTATCACTTTCTGCTTCTGGTCTTTATATCCTGCAAAAAAAAAACACACACAAAACTGAATTGGAAAAACATTTGTGAGTGTTTGGCGCCGCTTTGGAGTAAATCGGACGAGGTTGGGTTTTGGGTGAAATCCTGACCCTGCAGATTAGGGCGTCAAGGGTTCATTTGGCGGGGAGGTGCCATGAAACGTAGCGTTTTGACCACCAAACACTGCAGGGGCCTTTCCCCACCATTTGGCACCGCTTTGGATTGAAGCGGATGTTGGATTTTGGGTGAAATCTTGACCCCGCAGGTAAGGGTGCCGAGGGCTCATTTTGTGGGGCACTGTGAAACATAGTGTTTTCACCGCCAAATGTTGCAGGGAGCCTTTTGCCGGCGTTTGGTCTGCTTGGCAATGAATTGGATGACATCAGGTTTTCCACGAAACTGTGACCCTGCGGGTTAGGGGGCCAAGGGCTCGTTTTGTTGGGTGCAGTGAAACGTGGGGTCTGTACATACTTGTAGTAGCTCCAGTATCAGACAGTGTGCATCTAAATTCCAACTGCTGGGCAGCACAAATTCAGAGAGTGCTGTCACATGCCTTTTCTGTTTCTGGGCTTTTCATAGGGCTCTGTTTGGCCACTGTGAAAATAGGATGCTGAGCCTTTGGTCTGATCCAGTTGTTGTTGTTGTTTAGTCGTTTAGTCGTGTCTGACTCTTCGTGACCCCATGGACCAGAGCACGTCAGGCACTTCTGTCTTCCACTGACTCCCGCAGTTTGATCAAATTCATGCTGGTAGCTTCAAGAACACCATCCAACCATCTCATCCTCTGTCGTCCCCTTCCCCTTGTGTCCTCCATCTTTCCCAACATCAGGGTCTTTTCCAGGGAGTCTTCTCTTCTCATGAGGTGGCCAAAGTATTGGAGCCTCAGCTTCACGATCTGTCCTTCCAGTGAGCACTCAGGGCTGATTTCCTTAAGAATGGTGAGGTTTGATCTTCTTGCAGTCCATGGGACTCTCAAGAGTCTCCTCCAGCACCATAATTCAAAAGCATCAATTCTTCGGCGATCAGCCTTCTTTATGGTCCAGCTCTCACTTCCATACATCACTACTGGGAAAACCATAGTCTGATCCAGACAGACTCTTTAATGTTCTTCTAAGACCAGCTTATAAACAGTTATGTACCAGGACACTTTTGATGAGTAAGAATGCTGGCATCTGTCCATCTTGAGAGTCAATGGAGGAGTGCACCTTTGGGAATGAGGTCAAGCTGCTGAAAGGTTGCAGTACCTTTAGAGACCAATGCAGGAGAGACATGTTTTGTTGCAGCTGGGAGAGCTGAAGGCGTCCAGTTGTGTTGCTGCAGCACACTTGAGGTTGCAGACAATTTTGTCTACCTGGGTTCCACCACAACCAGAAACTGCTCCACAAAGCTAAGCTGGACAAGCATATTGGCAAGACAGCTACACAATGGCTTGCCTCTCCAAAAGGGTATGGGAGAATGCAATTCAATTAAGCAGACAATTTGGTTGATTTTTATTTATTTGTTCATCTGCTTTCCCTTGGAACAAATTGGACCGCTACATCACCCCCAATGACATTTGGTTTCCTCTCTCATTTTGTCTGGGCTCCCACTCCTCCATTATTTTAGTTTTTAGTTTTCAGTTTTCAGTTTTCAGTTTTCAGTTTTCAGTTTTTAGTTTTATCATACCCTGCCTTTGTCCCTGACAGAGACTCAAGGCGGCTTAAGGATACGATAACAACAGCTAAAACACATAGGGGGGGAAATCATTTAAAAACATATTTAAAACGTAATTGACATAAAAACAGCACAGCACCAGCCCTTTCCAAAAGCCTGTTGGAATGAGAAAGTCACCTGCTGGCAGAAGGACAACAAGGAAGGAGCCAGTCTAGCTTCTCTAGGGAGGGAATTCTAAAATCTGGGAGCAGCCACCACCAAGAAGGCCCTCTTCTTCATCCCTACCAAACATGCCAGTGGGTGTGGTGGGACCAAGAGTAGCCCCGTCCCCCAAGATCTCAGAACCCAGACAAGCTTGTATTGCATGTTTGATCAGGATTAGGTGACTGTGGATCCGCAACGCTTGTCTGTTATAATTATGTATTTCTTTACATACATTTTCTGTTGATTTAATGATGACTAAGGGCCATACTAGACATGTACAGTGGTACCTCTGGTTGCGAACGGGATCCGTTCTGGAGGCCTGTTCACAACATGAAAAGAGCGCAACCCGCAGCAGCGTGTCTATGCACGCGCTGATTGCGATTTGTCGCTTCTGCGCATTCGCGTGATGTCATTTTGCGCTTCTACGCATGCACGAGCAGAGAAACCCAGAAGTAACCCTTTCCGGTACTTCCAGGTTGCTGTTGGACGTAATCTGAAAGAGCGTAACATGAAGCGGACGTAACATGAGGTATGAATGTACTTAAATGAGTAGCAGGTAAAAACGTATCTTCATTTATCCTTAACAAATTTCATGCCATGGGGTAAAGGAACCAACTCCTATGAGCCAGGGTCCCTTCAACTCTCCTAATAAAGTATTTGAGGGGGCTTGGCTCCCCCAAAGTTGATGGGCATTCCCGTTTAATTTTGTGTGCGCCTTGTGATCTATTATGTGAAGTGGAGCTTACCTGCCCCCACCCCATATTTAATTCAAGTTGGCACCCTTGCCTGCCCCCCCCCCCCCGATTCACCCTGTGAAGTCATTCCCTCAACAAGACTGGAGGACCTCCGCTCTGATCTCAGTGCAGGAGTGAACAGATGAGCTTCCCCTTTGCAGTGAAAAATGAAACTCCCTTGTGCTTGGAACCAGTTAAGACACAACACAATTGCCTCATTACGTAAATCATGTTCAGAATACCACAACACACACATAACTGGCTGTAAAGTAACATAACATTATATATGATAAAACTGTAATCGTCATATCAAAAAATTGCAAAGCACAGTTCCTGATGGTAATAACATATCATATTACTATTAACCTTCTATATGTTTTTATTGTCGTGAAGTCCAAGGATAGTCAAGTCCAAAGATTGTCAAGTCCAACAATTACAATGTACAGTTTCTGTTGGCAATGCTATTTCATACTAATCTCTTCCTTGTGCATCATCCTATGTCTTAAAAGTCTAACAAATGAACTTGCCTTCTGCATGGTCCTATGTCTTGAGACTTTAACAAACAGAACTATTTAGTAACAATAATGATAGATCAGTTCTCAGGATACACCCTTGTTTCGCCCAGTGGGCTTCTTCAGCGACAAGGTTTCCAGGAGATTTTTCAGTAAGTTTTTTCAGCCGAAATAGTCCACAGGAACGCAGAAGTTGCCGGTCAGAGACGCTCCGTATCAATGATCATTGAAACTAAGCTATATAGGAGCAAACCCTGCAATGCGGCAGGTGCAGGCAATTAGAATTAAATACAGTGGTACCTCGGGTTAAGTACTTAATTCGTTCCGGAGGTCCGTTCTTAACCTGAAACTGTTCTTAACCTGAAGCACCACTTTAGCTAATGGTGCCTCCCGCTGCTGCTGCGCCGCCGGAGCCCGATTTCTGTTCTCATCCTGAAGCAAAGTTCTTAACCTGAAATACCATTTCTGGGTTAGCGGAGTCTGTAACCTGAAACGTATGTAACCCGAGGTACCACTGTATTCTTAAAGAGACCTAATCGCAATGATACCCCAACTGATGGGAATCTAATATGTTAAGTGTTCCACATCTTCATTTCTATATGCTATTACAACTTTATCAAACTTATTCAGTGAGGCTTAATCATCAATGGATCCCATCTGGCAAATGGTCATTGTGGTCTCCACAATGGCAAACAAGATACATAACCCACCACGTCTGGCCCACCAATTCATGCTGTGGTTGCCAAGACAGACAGACAGACAGACACACACACACACACACACACACACACACACACAGAGTTAGTCCTGACCAATGCCTTTGAGAGGGTGTTTGCCTTTGTTGACCGATGTTATTTCAGAGGGCACTAGCATATGGTATAGAAGGGTATCTGCCTAGTTTGCACGTCTAAGGATTATTTTTTTAAAGGTGTGTAGGCGGGGTTTGGATTCATAAACATTAAATACCAGATCGGGTTAGCTTTTGTGAAAACATTGCTAACATTTTAAAGTACATTTCTGCTTTAATAAATAATCAGATTTGCAATATTCATCCAGCGAGTCATTTTCCTTATTGACATTCTGGGGCTGTAGGACTAGAATAGCAAATAATTAAAAGAAATGATATTAAATTTAAAAAAACACCTTGTTTAGTACAGGACATTTTTACAACGGTGAGGATCGTAAGGCGGTTGGAGAAATTGTTATCTATTTGCTAATCATACAATGGGTACTTGAAGGGGGGAAAGGGGAAGAGGAGAGATTTAGAACAACAGAAGGTCTCTGCTGTATTTTGGTAAGATGGAAAATATATATATATATATATTAAAAAATCTTCTTTTAGATCACTAGTGACTCCCAGTGGTGAAATTTAACAGCTACACAGAAACCTATGGAAAAGATATAGCTGTTATCACAATTGGACATTTGATCAGTGGGGAACCCACCCTCTCCATAAACTTTTGGTGAAATAAGTGCCAAAGATATGTTTCAGATAAATCATCTATTGAAATATACTCAGAGTCGAGAGTGGATTTCATGCTCTTTATTCAGCTCATAGTGGTAAGAAGGAATGGAAGTTCCCCCAGAATGTCTGCTTTATATACATTATTTACACAGTGGACCCCACGTGATTGGCTAATTCCGGGATTCACCTGTAGGCCAATCAGGTTGCGGATTCACTTCCACCTGGAGCTGGATTGGGTGGCTCCTGTGGACCAATCAGACTGCTGCATTTTGAATCCTATTGTTCTAGGACCAATCAGACTGCTGCCTTTTGGATCCTATTCAACTCAGTACATAACATCTATGTTTCTCTTGTGGTGGTGGTTAGCAACAGCATTTTATTTAGTAGTATGCAAATAGGCAGCATCTTAAAAAGTAGAGACATCACCTTGCCAACAAAGGCCCGTATAGCTAAAGCTATGGTTTTCCCAGTAGTGATGTATGGAAATGAGAGCTGGACCATAAAGAAGGCTGATTGCCAAAGAATTGATGCTTTTGAATTTTGGTGCTGGAGGAGACTCTTGAGAGTCCCATGGACTGCAAGAAGATCAACCCTATCCATTCTGAAGGAAATCAGCCCTGAGTGCTCACTGGAAGGACAGATCGTGAAGCTGAGGATCCAAGACTTTGGCCACCTCATGAGAAGAGAAGACTCCCTGGAAAAGACCCTGATGTTGGGAAAGATGGAGGGCACAAGGAGAAGGGGACGACAGAGGACGAGATGGTTGGATAGTGTTCTCGAAGCTACCAGCATGAGTTTGACCAAACTGTGGGAGGCAGTGGAAGACAGGTGTGTCTGGCGTGCTCTGGGGTCACGAAGAGTCAGACATGACTAAACGACAAAACAACAACATGCAAATTGCAATTTTCCTAGCATTGCCTGAAGACCGCAAGACACTGGGTCAATACCTACCAACTTGCAGGGTACAGTATGTCCCCTGCTCTACTAATGCTGAACTGTCGGAGGGGGGCAGAGTCCCAGGGACAAGGCTGTGCTGACATCAGCAGGAAGGCCAGCAGGTATAGTCCATCTCATCCTTTCAACTTGGATTTGGTGTAAGTGTCGTGACAAAGATCTGTAATGGCCTTTTAAATGAGGCAATATTTCTTTTGTAAAAATATTTTTTATTACTTTTCCATTTAAACATATATAATCACATGATTATTATCTAACAACAACAACAACAACAATTTATTATTTATACCCCGCCTATCTGGCTGGGCTTCCCCAGCCACTCTGGGCGGCTTCCAAAAAATATTAAAATACTGTAATACATCAAACATTAAAAGCTTCCCTAAACAGGGCTGCCTTCAGATGTCTTCTAAAAGTCTGGTATTTGTTGTTCTCTTTGACATCTGGTGGGAGGGTGTTCCATAGGGAGGGTGCCACTACCGAGAAGGCCCTCTGCCTGGTTCCCTGTAACTTGGCTTCCCCCAGTGAGGGAACCGCCAGAAGGCCCTCGGTGCTGGACCTCAGTGTCCGGGTAGAACGATGGGGGTGGAGACGCTCCTTCAGGTATACTGGACCGAGGCCGTTTAGGGCTTTAAAGGTCAACACCAACACTTTGAATTGTGCTCGGAAATGTACTAGGAGCCAATGTAGGTCTTTCAAGACCGGTGTTATATGGTCTCGGTGGCCGCTCCCAGTCACCAGTCTAGCTGCCGCATTCTGGATTAGTTGCAGTTTCCGGGTCTCCTTCAAAGGTAGCCCCACGTAGAGCGCATTGCAGTAGTCCAAGCGGGAGATAACCAGAGCATGCACCACTCTGGCGAGGCAGTCCGCAGGCAGATAGGGTCTCAGCCTGCATACCAGATGGAGCTGGTAAACTTCTTTGGCTCTTTAGAGCCTGTCGACTTCCTTTCCTCCCACCTCTTGGCTTTCGAAACTAAGCTTTTATCACAGCATTTTATATATTTTCCAATTCTAATATAACTGCAAAAACAAAAACGCAAAACAAATAGCAAAAACCAACAGACCTCAGCGTAACACTCAAAGCGGAGCACGTTCTGATTCCGAAAAAAGTTTGCAAACCGGACACTTACTTCCGGGTTTGCAGTGTTTGGGTTCCAAGTTGAGTACCAAGGCGTTTGAGAACCAAGGTACCACTGTACCCCCGTATGAATGGGCTAGCAGATTTTGTTAAAGACTTGAGCTTCTTTCAAACATTTCAATAATTAACATATTAATTGTGTAATAGTCTGCAATCCGTTTTAAAAATCTAAAGTGGCTTTTGTTGTGCATCTATAATTGCTGCAAACCGAACTGCAAAAAATGCTAAAGATTTCTTTCAATAAAAAACCAGAGGCCTACCTCCTGGGAATAACAGATTCAGATATTCCACCAAAGAGGAAGGGTATCTTTTTATATGCGACCACGGCAGCAAGAGTTCTGACCGCGGCAAAATGGAAGAGTAATGAAATCCCCTCTATACAAGATTGGATCCAAAAGCTGACAGAATATGCCAAATTAGATGGTCTATCAGAAAAAAATAAAGAATAAATCAAAACAGGAATTTGTTTCAAAATGGGAGGTTTTCAAAGAATATCTGAAAAATAAATATAGTAGTTTAAATTCTGTTGCAGCATTCGAGGAACTTCAGTAATAGTTGCAAGGTAGATATAAGAAATTTGATTTATTAAGAATAAGTTTAATTATGATAAAAGTGTGTATTGGTAATAAGTAATATGAAATTGAAATATGGAATAGACGGGAGGTTGGGTCTTTAGTGTTAAGACCAATATATGTTTTATTGTTTGATAAGAAAATTATGTGTCTATGGTTATTCCTGTGTGTAATTTGGTATTTGTGTTTTTTCTTTTTTCTTGCTGTATCAATAAAAATATTTTTTTAAAAATAATATAATTGCTGCAAACCACTTTGTGTGCACGCACGTGTGTTTTTGTGGTATACAAGTATTTTTAAAGTAAATAAATAAATGTTTCTAAACCACCCTTCATAAGAACATAAGGAGATCCTTTTCATTTTGTTGTCTCAGTGGCTAACCAGAAGAGTATGGGAAGCCCATAAACAAGACCCGGGTACCACTGAGTATTCCTAGCGACTAATATTCAGAGGCTGTCTCCAGTAGTGGAGCCAGAACATAACCACCATATCTAGTAGACATCGATAGCCTTAGCTCTTCCAACAAGTCTTTTAAGTTGAGGTCTCGAGTCTGCATCTGTACTGGAATTGTTTAAGAAGTTTTTTTAATTGTTTTATCGCTTGTTGCGTGACATCCTGGGATCCTATGGATGGGCAGAATATAGATGTAATAAATTAAATTCGCCAGACTTAAGAGCAATTAATTAAATGCTGTCGTTTTCCTTAATTAATGTAAGGGCAGGAAAGGGGGTATTTGACAAGGAAGGGAAAACAGACGGGAGAATGAATGTTTCCTATCTGTTCTGTTGCACAGAAATGTACTGTCAGTTTTCTGTTAGGGCGAATATCGAGTTTGTTTACCTCTGCGCAGTCCTGACATCACTAGTGTCAGCTAGTGATTGTGCCATCACTAAAAAGCACTGACATTTTGCCATTTGGGGCTCCTGGACTGTACATACATGCAGCACAATCTTAGGAATGTCTCCTCAAAAAGCCAGTCAAATCCCACTTGTTCAATGGGACTTAGTCCTAGGTGTGTTCAGAGCTGCAGCCTTAGGCTACTCAAAGCCCATTGACTTCAGCCCATGTTTGCACATACTAATCCACATCCCATTAGAACTGCTTTTGTTTTTATTTAAAATGCATTTTTGACCACAAGGTGTCACTGCGCGGTTTAACAGAATTCCTTAAAATGACATGGAAGGATCTGTAGTTAGAGAGAAAGAGAATTGAAGAGCTGGTCACAATTTCAGCAAAAATCTGACGTTCTGCAATTCACTCAAAAATGGTGCCAAACTGTTGCAAACAGAAGAGTTTTTATCATCGGAAACAGAATTAGCCCTTGAGGTCTGAAAAACTTTTTTTGAAAAAATCCTTAAGCTGTGCGGTCACAATTTCAGCAAAAATCTGACGTTCTGCAATTCACTCAAAAATGGTGCCAAACTGTTGCAAATGATCCCCTGAAAGGTTTTTTTTGGGGGGGGGGGAGATGGGTTTTTATCATCGGAAACAGAATCAGCCCCCGAGGTCTGAACAAATTTTTTTGAAGAAAGCCCTAATCCGCGCGGTCACAATTTCAGCAAAAATCTGACGTTCTGCAATTCACTAAAAATGGTGCCAAACTGTAGCAAACGATCCCCTGAAATGTTTTTCGGTGGAATCAGATGGGTTTTTATCATCGGAAACAGAATTAGCCCTCGATGTCTGAAAAACTTTTTTTCACAATTCCAGCAAAAATCTGACGTTTGGCAATTCACTCAAAAATGTTGGCAAACTGTTGTAAACGATCCCCTAAAAGGTTTTTCGGTGGAATCAGGTGAGTTTTTATCATTGGAAACAAAATTAGCCCTAAACGTCTGAACTACATTTTTTTAAAAAATCCCTAAGCCGCGCGGTCACAATTTCAGCAAAAATCTGACGTTCTGCAATTCACTCAAAAATGTTGGCAAACTGTTGGAAACGATCCCCTGAAATGTTTTTCGGTGGAATGAGATTTGTTTTTATCATGGGAAACAGAATTAGCCCTCAACGTCTGAACTATATTTTTTAAAAAAATCCCTAAGCCGTGCGGTCACAACTTCAGCAAAAATCTGACGTTCTGCAATTCACTCAAAAATGTTGGCAAACTGTTGCACACGATCCCCTAAAAGGTTTTTCGGGGGAAACAGAAGGGTTTTTATTATCGGAAACAGAATTAGCCCTCGACGCCTGAACAACCTTTTTTTGAAAAAATCCCTAAGAGCGCGGTCACAATCTCAGCAAAAATCTGACGTTCTGCAATTCACTAAAATGGTGCCAAACTGTAGCAAACGATCCCCTGAAAGGTTTTTCGGTGGAAACAGATGGGTTTTTATCATCGGAAACAGAATTAGCCCTCGATGTCTGAAAAACTTTTTTTCACAATTCCAGCAAAAATCTGACGTTTGGCAATTCACTCAAAAATGTTGGCAAACTGTTTTTGAAAACAACTTCTTTTGAAAAAATCCCTAAGCCATGTGGTCACAATTTCAGCAAAAATCTGACGTTTGGCAATTCACTCAAAAATGTTGGCAAACTGTTGCAAACGATCCCTTGAAAGGTTTTTCGGTGGAAACAGATGGGTTTTTATCATCAGAAACAGAATTAGCCCTCGACGTCTGGACAACCATTTTTGAAAAAATCCCTAAGCCTCGCGGTCACAATTTCAGTAAAAATCTGACGTTCTGCAATTCAATCAAAAATGGTGCCAACCGGTTGCATATGCTCCCCTGAAAGGTTTGGCGATGGAAACAGAAGGCTTTTCAACACAGGACAATAAATCAGCCCTCAAAAACTTAACCGGCAGAAAATATTTTTTTGAAAAAATCCCTAAGCCCCCGGGGTCACAATTTCAGCAAAAATCTGACTTTTGGCTGTTCACTCAAAAATGGTGCCAACCTGTTGCAAATGCTCCCCTGAAAGCTTTGGCGATGGAAACAGAAGGGTTTTCATCACAGGACAATAAATCAGCCCTCAAAAACTTAACCGGCAGAAAATATTTTTTTGAAAAAATCCCTAAGCCCCGGGGTCACAATTTCAGCAAAAAATTGACTTTTGGCAATTCACTCAAAAATGGTGCCAAAAGCTTGAAAATGCTCCCCTGAAAGCTTTGGCGATGGAAACAGAAGGCTTTTTATCACAGGACAAGAAATCAGCCCTCAAAAACTTAACCGGCAGAAAATATTTTTTTGAAAAAATCCCTAAGCCCCGGGCTCACAATTTCAGCAAAAATCTGACTTTTGTCAATTCACTCAAAAATGGTGCCAAAAGCTTGAAAATGCTTTCCTGAAAGGTTTGGCACTCGAAACAGAAGGCTTTTTATCACAGGACAAGAAATCAGCCCTCAAAAATGTAACCGGCAAAAAATATTTTTTTGAAAAAATCCCTAAGCCGGCCCGGGGTCACAATTTCAGCAAAAATCTGACTTTTGGCAATTCACTCAAAAATGGTGCCGGAAGCTTGAAAATGATCCCGTGAAAGGTTTGGCACTCGAAACACAAGGCTTTTTATCACAGGACAAGAAATCAGCCCTCAAAAACTTAACCGGCAGAAAATATTTTTTTTGAAAAAATCCCTAAGCCCCGGAATTTCAGGAAAAATC